>NC_045606.1:99482843-99782843 GCF_009762305.2 Zalophus californianus
TTTATTTATTTTTAAAAATATTTTATTTATTTGTCAGAGAGAGAGAGAGCACAAGCAGGGGGAGCAGTAGGCAGAGGGAGAAGCAGACTTCCTGCTGAGCAAGGAGCCCGATGCAGGACTTGATCCCAGGACCCTGGGATCATGACCTGAGCCGAAGGCAGACGTTTAACCAACTGAGCCACCCACGCATCCCTCCTCCCTCATTTCAGTCTTTATTGTTCATATGGCAGTCTTTTTTAACTGGTCATTGAGACTTAGTGCTTAGCTCTTATTTAAGAGTTTAACTATAGAAAGCTGTCCAGTGATAGGAGGGTGAGCTAGCCTTATGATGATGAGCAGCTAAACACCAGAATGAGGAGAGCGTTATACTAGGTGATAGTGTCCATACTAGGTACCTGGGGAGGCAACTCTTGTATTTCTTTACAGAAGAACCTTCTAGTTTTTGCCCAGGGAAAAGTACCTAGCTTTAGACAAAGCTATGCTGGAGGGTCGGGGTCTTCTGTTCTGCATATGACCATTCTCTACACGAAGCCTGAATTCCCACTAGGCAGGCTTCAGAATTCTCCTCTGAAAGTACTCTCCAGTCTTCTGTGCTTACATGTTTTCCTGTTCCCATCAAGCCTGTCTGTCTTTTAGGACTAGCCAGAGACCCACCTCTTCTAGACTCATCCCAGCCCCATTATAGCTTGGTATCCAAAATTTCTGGTCCACGTCTTTAATTTGAATATAATTATGTGCTTATTTTGGGCACAAACCATTTTTTTATAATCTTGATAATTGCATAAGCCTTGTACTTAGTGGATAGTCAGAATATGTTGTATTATGTGAATTAAATACCGCTTTGCATTTGTGCCTATCTATGAGGGACTGTTTACAAGTAATATCCTCCAATCTCCCAAAACTCGGAGCCCTAAAGTTTATTACCATTCTCCCTGAAAACATCTTCTACTCCTGGAGGTTGGATCTGTGCCTTAAGTTTTTCCTATGTCCTTCTAGCAACTCACACAGTTTTTTGTGACAAGTAGGTACTCAGATAAACTGAATGGCTGAATTGCAGCAGGAGGGACTAACCCCAGTGTGATTATAATTTCAGGTGCCTGTGACATTTGATGATATCTCCATCTACTTTTCCACTCCGGAGTGGGAAAAATTAGAAGAATGGCAAAAGGAACTTTACAAGAATATCATGAAGGGCAACTACGAGTCTCTCATCTCCATGGGTGAGGCCACGCTGTCACCTTTTGAATGAGGTGACCACAGCACTAAGGGGACTTTGCACAGGCCCTTGTCCTCCAGCTGTCCTCATTTTCACTCTGTCCTCACACACTTCACATTCTGATCCCAAACCAAAGATTTCCAGTTTACCCTTGCTAAATGGAAAAATCATAATCTCTCCTTCTACCAATATGCAGGACAGAGAATGCAGCTCAGAGTTCTGGCTGGGCCAGCAGGGTGGTTTCCATGGGTGTCCTTCACCTTGAAAGGGCCTTGTTCTCCACCTTGAGGCACACTGTCCCTGTCCCTCGGTGAAAATAGCAGGCGAGCAGTGCTAACGAGGCATGTGTGCCTTCCCACACGTTACCTCTCAGGTGCTTTCCGAAGAGGTAGCGTCCATCCAGGAGGTGAATGGATGGACCCAAGTGATAGAGATTCTGAAAAGAACCCCTTGGGACTGTGGACCTCAAAGCCTATAGCTAAGCCTTAATGGCAATTCATTGTCATCCTCATTGATCTCTTGGTCATCCCCTCTTTCCCTTCTTCCTCTCCTAGATTATGCCATGAATCAACCTGATGTCTTATCTCAGATTCAGCCGGAAGGAGAACATAATACAGAGGAGCAGGCAGGACCAGAGGAAAGTGAGATTCCCACAGACCCCAGTGAAGGTAAGTAGCAGAAGAGATTATCCACTCCTTGTCTCCCTTTCCTGGTCAGAGACAGTGGCTCAGACCTGAGTAAGCAGGGCTTGGGGCTTCCAGAGCCTCTCCATGCTAAAGCAGCTAGGAGAGAGTACTTAGAGATTGCTGGTCCTTTGCCTTCTTCCGTCAGTACCACGAATTTGAGGGCTGTTAATGGTATTTCATGACAAAGTTATGAGACTTAATTATTTAATAAAATGAACATGTCCTTAGATGGCAGGGGAAGCAATTATGCTCATATGAGGGGAAGTGGCTTCAGTGAGTGTACACCTGGTTGTTCAGAAATGCTGGGGGTGGGCTGGGAGTCCGCACGGTCCCTCAGAGATGCACTGAACCAGCAGAGCCCGAGGATGTCCACCTGGGCCAAGTGGATTTTGCCTGGTTTGGGAGCCAGCCAGCATTAATGAACTCTCCCTCATTTATTTGGTTGGTAGCTGCTTCATATAGTGTGGGAAGGACTGCTCACCCAAGTCCAGTTGTATTTTCTCTGCTGTCCCACCTCTACTCTCAGAAAAAGCTCATCATTTTGTTCTTTGCTGGACAGAAAGCTCACAAAAAGTTCATCCTTCAGACATCTCTATTAGATGAACCTTTCTTACAACCTACCTCCTCTCCTGTACACTGTTATTTTTTTTCTAACATTTTATTATGAAAATTTCCAAACAGAAAAGTTGAAATAATTTTACAGTGAACACCTAGATACCTGCTACCTGGATTCTACCACTAATATTACTCCGTTAGCACATACTTATCCATCTCTGCATCCCTGTCAATCCATCCTCTTTTCATTGTATTTCCAAAGCAATAAAGATATTAATACATTTCCCATTAATAGTTCAGCATGAATATCATTAACCTAGAGTTCACTGTTTTTTTTTTTTTTTGAGGTAAATTTTACATACAGTGAACCTTTCAGATCTTAACATTCTCTGACTTTGGAGGAATGCATGTATCTGCCACACATTTTTTTTTTTAAGATTTTTAAAATTTATTTATTTTTAAAGATTTTATTTATTTGAGAGCGAGAATGAGAGATAGAGAGCACGAGAGGGAAGAGGGTCAGAGGGAGAAGCAGACTCCCTGCTGAGCAGGGAGCCCGATGTGGAACTGGATCCCGGGACTCCAGGATCATGATCTGAGCCGAAGGCAGTCACTTAACCAACTGAGCCACCCAGGCACCCTAAAATTTATTTATTTGACAGAGAGCACAAGCAGGGGGAGCGGGAGAGGGAGAAGCACCCCGACACGTATTATTTTTTAAGAATGTGTCGGGGAGGGGCACCTGGGTGGCTCAGTCGGTTAAGTGTCTACCTTTGGCTCAGGTCATGATCCCAGGGTCCTGGAATTGAGCCCCACGTTGGGCTCCCTGCTCAGCGCGGTGTCTGCTTTTCCCTCTCCCTCTGCCTGCCGCTCCCCCAGCTTGTGCTCTCCTGCTTGTGTTCCCTCTCTCACTGTCTCTCTCTCTCTGTCAAATAGATAAATAGAATCTTAAAAATAATAATAGGAAAGAAAAAAGGTAAGACAAAATTTTTTTAAAAAGTAGTTTCTATACGCAAAGAATCAATTTTTTTTTTTTTGCTTTTCAGCAAGCATCTTCTCTAAAACATCATAGTTTTAAAAAATCAATTTTCACATACTGTGTAATTTGTTGTTAGACTGGTGTGTTTATGTTGGAATATTGATATAATTTTAGAAACCTTAATTTTCTTAAAATACATTTGGATTTTATCCATATTTCTTATAAAGTCCATAATCTATTCTCATATTTCATTCTGGAGCTTTAGAAGAGCTGTGCATTATAATTAAATATATAGGTAGAATGGGTAGAATGGATTTGAGCATAGTAATGGTACCATGTGACACCCTTTCCTTTTATGTCCAAATATCTTGGAATTAATTTTACATTCTGTCTCTATCCCCATCATCTGAATCAGATGAAGGGAAAGAAAAATTATTATATCTCCCTAGGGAATAGTCATTGATGCCTACTGTCTTAGATAAAATTGCATACAATTAGTGGAGAATAGTAGTGAATGGGAGAACACAAAAAAATATAATCTTGAGATTTTCTGGAATTCTTTTTTTTAAAGATTTTATTTATTTATTTGACAGAGAGAGACACAGCAAGAGAGGGAACACAAGCAGGGGAGTGGGAGAGGGAGAAGCAGGCCTCCTGCGGAGCAGGGAGCCCCATGTAGGGCTCGATCCCAGGACCCTGGGATCATGACCTGAGCCAAAGGCAGACACCCAACGACTGAGCCACCCAGGCACCCCTGGAATTCTTCTTTAACTGTATCACCAGGGCCTCATGCAGACCAGCTGTGTGTGGGGCCACTGTTTGATCGCTTATAGTTTGAATATTGAACTACCAAGTTTTTAGAATTCTTTGGAGAAAAACTTGACCCAGGAAGTTCTAATGGAATAATTACTGAAATCCCATTATCTTTGTCTTTCTTCTGGTTCAGAAGCCATAAACTCACGCCAAGATTGTAGAATGACCCGGCAGGAAAGCAAATTCATTTCTAAATCTTGCAGTCGTGGGGAGACTTTGGGATCATTGTTTCATGTGCATTTCCATGATCCCTTATTTGCGTCTGTTCACTCTGGTCCAGCAAGGCCATCTTTTCCTAAACAAAGCCAGTAATTAAGGCATATCCCAATATGATAATCCTTTTATTTTAGCTTATCCTATTTGAAAACAAGAATCATCCTGGGAATGACAAAACTTTGAGGTTTTAACTCACTACACAAATACTTAACAGATTCACCTGGCAATGTTTTAGTCCCACACCTGTTTCACAGAAAATTTCAAAAGAAAGTTTTTATATTTTTACCAATGGTTGTTCCATGTGTCAAGTATTGTTTGTTGTCTGCTTAAAAAGTCCAATCTCAGCACCATTTTAACTCAGTTTATACCTTTGTACATATCCCAGAACCTCAAGGTTCCAGCTTCTTTTCAGACAGCATGGGTCCTTACCTGTTTAAAATATACACAGACACACACACACAAAATCAGATTTCCTCATAGTTAAAATGACATTCAACCAGTGTAGACATTAAATTTTTATATTTTCTTGTGATCAGCTTTTCTATTTTTTTTTTAAGATTTTTATTTATTTTAGAGAGAAAGCTCGAGCAGGGGAAGGGGCAGAGGGAGAAAATCTCAAGCAGACTTCCTGCTGAGTGCAGAGCCCTACGCAAGGCTTGATCTCATGACCCTGAGGTCATGACCTGAGCCAAAACCGAGTCAGAAGCTCAACCAACTGAGCCACCCAGGCACCCCTCAGCTTTTCTATTTTTAACTTCCTCTCAAATCTAGAACCTCAGCATTTTTCCATTTCCTCCTCTCTGATTAGTATTCAGTTTTTTTCTATTCTCTGGCTTTTTCCAAAGCCTGCTACTGGTAGGAACCCATGATTTTACTTTCATTCTGTGTTTCTGTGAGTATCCACTGTTGGGGTTCTTTAGGCCTGTGAGGGATGTGCTTTGAAAGCTGTTGTGTCCTGACCAGCAGTTGCCATTTTCTGTCACCATGCAGGTGTCTGTATCAGGCCATCACAGTATTCAAGTTCTCCTGCTCCTTTCATTTCACTTCCAAAAGGTCCTCAGGCTATCTTCCCACCACTCCCACCAAATTATAGCAGACACTGCAGTATGCTGTGCATTCTATGACGTAGTGCCAAGCCCCAATTATTTAATCAAATCAATATTTCCTTAGCTGTACTGATGTAGTGAAATGACCAGAGGAACTTTTAGCATCATTATTCAACAGGAAGGGTTAGCTTCCTGGGATTTCCCAAGTTCAGTGAAGTCATACTTAGCCAGTGGGTTCTAATAACAACAGCCGTTAACATTTCTGGAGAACTGGGTTGTTTTTTTACTGTTCCATAGCTTTTATGGTTGGCTGCTGACTAATGTAACAAAGATTGGAAAGAATCCAAATACCCATCAATAGGGCACTCTTGAATAAATAATGGTACCACTACATAGTGCGGCTATAAAAAGGAATGAGAAAGATCGCTATGCTGCTAGACGCATGCCTGGAATATATTGTCAAGTAAGAAACTGGGATACAGAATCGTTTGAGTAGTATGCCGTATAAAGAGGAAAAACATGAAGATGTATATACATATTTGCTTCTATTTTTACAAAGATCAATGGAAAATTAAAACAAAAACCAGTAAGAGTGGCTACCTATACAAGGAGAGAGAGATTTGAGATGGAAACTAGTCCTCTCTGAATGTATCTTATTTTATAGTTTTGATTTCGGAACCTTATAAATATTTTACAAAATTTAAAAAACAAAAATTTTTAGGGGCGCCTGGGTGGCTTAGTTGGTTAAGCGACTGCCTTCGGCTCAGGTCATGATCCTGGAGTCCCGGGATCGAGTCCCACATCAGGCTCCCTGCTCAGTGGAGGGTCTGCTTCTCCCTCTGACCCTCTTCCCTCTCATGCTCTCTGTCTCTCATTCTTTCTCTCTCAAATAAAATCTTTAAAAAAAATAACCAAAATTTTTAAAAATCAGGCACAGGCTGAAATAATTACTGTATGATATATGTGTAACATAAATACGTAGAATAGATTTCTTCCAACTGACTAAAACAATATTTTAACTATATATCCCTAGAGGGATAGATCCTGAAGACTGAAACACAAAATAATCTTAAATTGAGTTCATATTTTTGTTTATAATATTGGTATTATTTTGACACAAGTATTCAGATAAAGCAAAGATTATGTTAATGTCATCAGGAACCAAAATTTTCAGGGTTAGGGAGAAAAGATACAAGTATAAAATCAAAGGACTTAATTAAAACCCTGTAATCTTAAATATGAATCATAAATATTAATATAAACTCATGACACTTTTTCTAAAAGATATGTATTTTAATAGCTCTGTTCACGGAAAGGAGCTAGAAGCAACAACAACCTATGAGCAGTTAGCATCCTTATCATCCGGATTGCGTTCCCTAAATTCCATTTCTCAGATCAGTGATTGTGTGCATGGAGCAGGAAATGTACAGGATGCGCCTGGGATAGTCTGTCACACCAGAAATGAAGGAAACTACATATTTGATGATGTGAAAAGACAGAGCTGCTCTGAAGAGGCTCCTGCTGGCCAAAGAAGGGACAGTTTGAGCAATGGACTGAAACTCATCAGATAGATAACATTCTATGAGTTCATAATGCTAAACCAAAAGAAAAAAAAGTCATTTGAATGACATTTGGAGGTTTCTAGAGCACTAACTCATTCAGAAAATTAATGAGAATCAATTATGCATTTTAAAAGTCTCATAGTTTTAATGACTAGAAAGTTCCTCCTCTGGATATCTGCGAGAAGATCCTTTTCCTCAAACCCAGTCTGTCCCCTCCTTATATTTTCTCTTTATATATGTGTGAGTATAAAATCTGGGAGAAAAGAAAGAAAAGGTTGGACTGTGTTTAATACATTTCATCCTGGAGTTTAAAGTCAGGAGTCGGTAAGGCAACCTGCCGCGCGTGCCAAAACCTGTGTCTCCCCAGTCTCCCTATACAACCTGCCAGTCTTTCGGGCCTCAGTCTTGTCAAACCTCATATTTCTGCTTTGGGCACACCTTTAGATTTCAGTGGTCTCTCCCTGATTTAAAAGGCATTGGGCAAAAACAGTGAGTTCTGCCTATCTGCTACCCATAAAACCAGAACCTGCCTACAATTTGAATTTACTCTCCGCACCTTGTCAGCTTACCAGCTTGTCCTTTTAGGTCAAAAAAAGGCTACCTAGGCCTTGGCTGGGATAGCTCGCACAGCTGTTTCTGCACTGACCAAATGAGCCATGTTATGTGCAAAGCCTTGAAAGGCTGTTCTTTTTTCTTTCCAAAAGAACTCCGCCTTACCCCGCCGCCGCTAGGCCTGAGGGACTCACAAAGACTGTTCTCCCCTCTCCTGGGGGTTCAGGAAACAATGAGCTGTATCATTTAATAAGCAGAACTAATATGATCTTTTAGAGCCCAGAATTGGGAACCTGAAAAGTATGTTTCTAAGGAGTCAGATCTGTGTTTAAACGGACATGACTTTGTAATTCTGGGGATGTCTTTGTTTTTTAATTAACATCTAAGAAAAATTTTTTTGGTCAATCTTAGTTTTTTCTTTTTTCCTGCTATATTTTAAAGCAGACCTTTGATAATAATGGAGTTTCATCATAAATACTTCCTTACTGACAATGTATTTAACCTCTGAAATGGAGAAAATAGTCCCTCTCTACTGAAATGGAGAAAAGAGTCCCAGCTTCATTATTTCAGGAACGACTTTTTTTTTTTAAGATTTTATTTATTTATTTGAGAGAGAGAGAATGAGAGAGAGCACGAGAGGGAAGAGGGTCAGAGGGAGAAGCAGACTCCCTGCTGAGCAGGGAGCCCGATGTGGGACTCCATCCCGGGACTCCAGGATCATGGCCTGAGCCAAAGGAAAATGAAAGGCACCGCTAATTCTAGATGCATGTCTAGAATTAGACATGGCGTCCTCTCCAAAATAAAAACTGTGATTTGTTTTAAAATGAAAACAGTCACTGAAGTTGAGTATATCAAGTAAAAATACATTAAATCTGGCTTCATTTTGAACTGCTTCTCAGATGTATGCCTTTTTTTTAAAGGCTGGTTCAGTTTTGGTTTTGTAATCAGAGGTAAATATTTGGGCAAGACAGTGTTCAACAAGCCAATATGATCATTTTCTCTTTCTGAGTCAAGCCCTGAAAGCCATTCTCTTTTTCCTCCAAATAGAGCCTGGAATTTCAACATCAGATATTCTGTCTTGGATCAAACAAGAGGAAGAGCCCCAGGTTGGGGCCCCACAGGAGACCAAGGAGAGCGACATGCACAAGGGTGCCTATGCTGGTGAGTGAGGAATCAGAGATGCCCACACCCAGCCTCCGCTTAGGCCAGGACCGACCGAGGAAGCCGCGGACAGGAGGGGGTTATGGAGGCAAGGAAGTGGAAGAAGGATGGGGAAAGGGGGGGAAAAGACAGGCTCACATAAGTTAGAGATGAAAATGAAATCAAACTAAGATATATTTTAAGTGAGAAAACACTTTTAAGTATAAAGACAAAGTAGATTTGTTAGAGGAAGAAAAACAAGTGCACACAGAGGGACCAAAGGTATGAGGATGGGGAAAGACAGAAGAATATTTGAGGATCATTTAGAAAAGGATAGAACAAAAATGGGAGGAGTCTAGCTGTAGCAACAAGAGTGTCCTTGGAGAGGCACAAATGTCGACCAAGAACTCTCCCTCAGGACAAACAGTGGTGGCGGAAGAAGCAAATAGCTTCTTTCCAAGATCCTTAGCACCATCTATATTTTGCCATCTGAATTGTAGAAGAGAACCTCAAGGCCAGAAGGAACCCAGTCATTTATATGACTTTTAATGCAACCTATTTTTAAATATCTTCTATTCTCTATGTTCTTTTAGACTCTAGGAAACAGAAATAAAAAATAGCCATTTCTGCTCCTCAGGATATTTATATCGGGCACACACACATCAGTACTGGGCGTGCCTACTGTTAAGTCTCCAGGGTGAGTGGGACGGATGACTTCTATAAAAGAAATGAGGCGTTTGGAGAACATATGTCAGTTTTAGTTTGGGTGTCTAGATAAGGCCCACAGCAGGCTGTGAAGCCAGAATTGGGCCCTGCAAGATTGGTGTGACAAGGTTGGGCATACTTTGGGAAGATGGGAAGAAAGGGATGCAGGCTACAAAAGGGAGGGCAGACTGAGCAGAGAGCAGAGGCAGAAACATGGACTCGATTTTCAGGGAGAGTAGGGAGAGCTGACAGGAAGGATTTATCTGGCAGACTGAAGGGGAGTAGGAGTGGGTGAATGGGTAATTTTAGGCCTTGTCACAAAAGGCAACAGAATCAAAGTCCTGGAGCAGAGGAGAAACCGAATGAAAGGCGTGCTGGCAAAGGTGGATGCCGGGGTTTCTCCTTTTCCAAGCAGGGAGCATTGAAGAGGCGCGGCGAGCCCTCTGATGATTTGCCGCGGGGACTATACATGCCTTGATGATTATCTCAGACCTCCACTGAGCTTCCTATCTGAGCCAATTAAGAGCTCCGGGCAGTCTGCTGGAGGTGGGTAGGATTACCGGCAGTTGCCACGAGACAGCTGTTGACAGGTGTGACTCTGAGTCCTTTCTTTCAGATGAAGAGCTTGTCATCAAAGCCGAAAGCCTTGCCAGAGCCTCTTTGTGCCCAGAGGTTCCAGTCACCTTCTCTTCTCCACCACCTGTGGCAAAGGATACTTTTTCAGATGTGGCTTTCAAAAGCCAGCCGTCCGCATCCATGGCGCCTTTTGGACGTTCAGCCACTGACCTGGCCGAAGCCTCTGAGGGCCAAGTGACTTTTACTCAGTTGGGTAGCTACCCCCTGCCACCTCCAGCCGGGGAGCAGATGTTCTCATGCCACCACTGTGGCAAGAGCCTCAGCCAGGACATGTTGCTGACCCACCAGTGTAGCCACACAGGTGAGCCCCCCTTATCCTGTGCCCAGTGCCCGAAGCACTTTCCCCAGCAGGCCGACCTCAGCAGCAGCTCCCAGCCCCATGCTAGCGAGACACCCCCCACCTGCCCACACTGCGCCAGAACTTTCACGCACCCGTCAAGACTCACCTACCACCTCCGGGTCCACAACAGCACCGAGCGCCCCTTCCCCTGCCCCGACTGCCCCAAGCGCTTCGCCGACCAGGCCCGACTCACCAGCCACCGGCGGGCTCACGCGAGCGAGAGGCCCTTCCGCTGCGCGCAGTGCGGCCGCAGCTTCAGCCTGAAAATCAGCCTTCTGCTCCACCAGCGGGGGCACGCGCAGGAGCGGCCTTTCTCCTGCCCCCAGTGCGGCATTGACTTCAATGGCCACTCGGCCCTGATTCGCCACCAGATGATCCACACGGGCGAGCGCCCGTACCCGTGCACTGACTGCAGTAAGAGCTTCATGCGCAAGGAGCACCTGCTCAACCACCGGCGGCTGCACACGGGCGAGCGGCCGTTCAGCTGCGCTCACTGCGGCAAGAGCTTCATCCGCAAGCACCACCTCATGAAGCACCAGCGCATCCACACGGGCGAGCGGCCCTACCCCTGCGCCTACTGCGGCCGAAGCTTCCGCTACAAGCAGACGCTCAAGGACCACCTGCGGTCGGGCCACAGTGGAGGCTGCGGGGGCGACGGTGACCCATCCGGACAGCCGCCTGACCCCCCGGGGCCCCTCCTCCCTGGGCTCGAGACCTCTGGCCTAGCCGTTAACACCGAAGGGCTAGAGGCCAGTCAGTGGTATGGGGAAGGGAGCGGAGGGGGGGTTTTGTAAACCTCGCTCCTTTCATGGTTATCTACATTCTCTGGTTACCTATGCCCGCGAGCCCCTCCACCCCCCTGCGGTAATCGCTATGTGGCCCGGCGATGAATTTGGGATCTTAGACACTTGACTAGAGACATTGCTGGAATTTTGGAACTTCATAACATCACAAGAACACGACATTTTGAAACCCAGAGAGACCTGGAAGGAAGCCCAGCATCCCGATCTTTACAAAAGTTTTACCTGAGCAGAAGTTATATAAGAAGGTTGCAGAGAGGTTGGAAAGCAAGATTTGGCCCCTATTAATCCATCCCAGGGTGATAAGTTGATAATGATTGTGGCTCTAGGTAGAGACAGGTGCATGGGGAGAGCCTCCAGAACTCGAAGCCCATCACGAGGCATGAGGATATTTAATTGAACCTCATTAATTCCCTGATGGTAAGATGGTTGTTAAAAGAGAGTGCTGGAGCCTCCGGTCATGGTACTGCTTCTCCCTGGCATGAGCTAAGGTCTGCCCCTGTGCTCATGTACTGCCTCTCCCGAAATGGTAACTCAAGACTACCTTCCTAGGTTTCCTAGATTAATTCTTCTAATCCATTTTGTTTAATATTGGGGGAGCAAGAAGTTTGACTTTAAAAGCTTCTTAAGGAGAACAGTTCCTTGAGTAGTTTGATTTGCAGAATTCAGGCTCTTACTGGCATTTAAACTGCTAGGAATGTTTGCCGAGGTCCTGGTTAAAAAAGTGGGAGCAGTGTTCTCAGCACTAGCTTTAAAATCTAGAAAGCCCAGAGAAATTTCAGAACAGCCTAAAATTTGTGCCTGAACCATGTTTCTTAGAAGGAGTCATTTACGTCAAATTTTTCTGTATTTCCAAGCTAATAAGCTGATTTTTCCGTTCCTGGTGTCTCGTATTCTTGACAGTCCTCAGCAGAAAAGATCACAGCGCTTTCCGGAAGCGTTATGGAGCTTCAGAAAGTGCCAGTGGATCTCAGGTTTCATTTCCTCAGTTGTGAGATGATGGTGCTGTAATGCAGCTTTTTTGAGCCATCAGAGTGTATGTTCACCCCTTCTGACTCTCCCCATTGGCAATGGGCAGATTGAGGAACTCTGTAGATCCCTGAGCACCACATACAGACAAGGACAGCCTCTTGCTGCTTGTTCTGCTTTTAGGGACCTTGGCTACCATGTGTTCTTTTGTGGGGGACATTCGGTCAGAGGAGAGTGTCTGAGCGTGGTCCTACTCCTCAGTGGCTTCACAGGTGGGCGTAACTCCCTTTCCCTTTAGAAATTGCAAATTTTCATCTGCAAAATGAGGCTGGTGAAAGGAAAAAAGTGAGCCTCTAGAAATTAAAAAATCATAAAACTTGTGACACATTGACACATTTCTTCTGCCAGAATTCTCTATCTCTGGCTTCTATCCAGGCAAAGCCACATAAGACCCCTAAATCAGAGCAGAGACATTTCCTGTTGAAACTTGACGGAACTCGATTTGTGTTACTCTTGCTGGGAGCCGGAGGTGGGAAACAAAGACAGCCCTAAGTCTTGGGCAGTAAAGCTGTTTATTCCTATACTCTGTTTCCCCTGAATCTTTCCAAGATGCCTAGAAACAAGGTCTGCAAGTACTTAACACTTTCTTGATGAAATGATAAGGGAGAGACCCATTTTTTTCTTATCACCTAGCCCAACCTTCACCCAGCCTAGCTCTGGCTAAACACACTAGGAAAGTGTTACCCCAGCTAGCTTTGCTCCTGGGAAGGCTCTGTCTGAACATGCTCTTCAGAATGATTGCATTTATGAAACATCTGCTCTGTGACATTCACAATACCAGGGGTCATGGGAGACCTAAGAAATGGGTGTGAGACCTAGTCTGCTGCCGTAATTTATAGTCTGAAGGCGATGAAAAAAACGCAGTATAGAACAAACCAAGACAACTGACGAACAGAACCCTGGCATGTTGGGATTAAGAGCTTTCTAGCTAGAATCTGAACCCGTACCACGCGTAAATGTGGGGGTTCTGGGGCTCTCAAAGCCAGGGTTCCAGCTTCACTGCTGACCCACTAGGAACTTGGTATGAGACCCAGCTCTGGTTTGCACCTTGTCTCCTAATTAAAAGGGAGAAGTATCAAAGTACTATCTTTAGGTGGTGAGCTCCCTTTCCTGGAGGCATTTAAACATTTGCCAGGGTGTGCTTGAAAGGGATTCCTACATGAGGTGTGATGTTGGTCTAGATAATATCAGACATTCTTTTTTTTTTTAAGTCAAAGATTTAATGAGGACACAGAGCTTATTAATGAAAGAGACCTGTGGGTTAAAATGCTGCAGATAGATCCCACAGTCCTTTCTGCAAGGAACTGTAGCCAGCAGGGACCCAAACTTTGGCAGGCTGTGAACACAGTTCAAATACCAATGAGGCCAGAGCCACGAAGCTCAGTGAAAGGGAATGGGCAGGGCCATGCCAGAAAGATGGAAGTAGGTGTTCTCCTAATCCTCAGCCCCATACACACTAGGGGGTTTCAGCTGTGCATTCTGGTCTCCTTTCCCGGCACCCATCCTCTACCAGGTAGAACTCCAGGCCAGCTCTAGAGTTTGTTTGCTTAAGATTCAAGGGTGGTTACATAAAACGCGCTCAGTGGAAAAGTTAAGTCGAACCGGAAGGTTTCAGTGTGTGGAGAAACTTGGTCCATCGAGGGCTCCTGAGAGAAACCATGCATTTAACTGCAGTTGAGGTACCTGAGGATTGGTTGTCAGGACAAGGCAGGAAAGAGGAGAACCCAGGAATGTGCCCTTCATCAGTCTGCCCCCTGGGCTAAGAAGTCTGTCACACACAAATAGGCCTGTCTCATCGGAGTAGACCCAGATGTGGACTGTAACCAGATCACTCTTTGCTTACTAAGTTTTTCATTGTCACCGTTAGATGAGCCTCTGTTTCAGCCACAGATGTGAAAATAAATGAAGTTGATTGCTTGTTTAGAAAGTGAGAGGTCTCTGATCCTTTTTGCTGGATATGCGATATTGGAAACACCAATAGCTGGGCTCTGGCTAGAGCGGTGCTTTATGTAACTTTCTCATCATTAGGACTGCAAAGTTCCGGTGGGGGGAGATTCTGCGGGGCTTCTTTTTGGAGCATTTTGGAGAGACTTGGGTGACCATGCCTATCTCAACCAGGATCAGACCCTACGGCTTATTGGGGAATAACAGATGTTCACTGTCTCAGTTCCTTTATCCATTCCAAGTGGGATGGAACACCCAGTTTCTGCTCACGGTTTTCTCTGAGGAGAGTCAGGATACCCCAGTCCTCCCCACCTGTCACCCCATATCGCAGTTTCCTAGACAACAAAGAGCTGTCTGAGGGCTGCTCAGCAATGAGTAAAAGCCACTCTTTCCCCAGATGGCTTACAGATGAGGAACTCTTTGTCATCAGATTTGTTTTCTCTGTGTGTTCAGTGGACGCCTCGACCCTGTTCTGTTCACCCTACAAAGGAAGCACTCACTTCTCACAGGGCCTATATACAAGACAGTCTTAGACTGGGTGTCAGGCTCTTAGCAGCAAAAGGACCTCAAGTGAGGTCAAACTGCTAGGCAGTGGAGGCGGAGGATTGGGGAGTGCAAAGAGCCTGAACTTAAGGACACACGTGGGTGAATACAGCGTCATGGGCCTAGACTCTGAGTCAGACCTGTATTCAGGTCCTGGCATCATCAGATGTAACATATGTTCCTTAACCATCAGGAGCCTAGTTTCCTTATCTGTAAAGCAGTGAGAACGAGATCTGTGTCTCAGCGGGAAAGGAAGCTGGTGTGACGTCCTTAGCGCAGAGCCGGACACAGAAGGCATCACTACGACAGCTCTCACCACAGGTGTCCGGGCCTGACCAGAGAGACGGTCACATCTGGGCTACTCTGTGGAAGTGCATGATTGCTGGATGTCTCAGCTTTTTGCCTGCCATCTTTTGCTTCCATTTAACCTGTTCTTGTGCCCTGTCTTTTCTGTACTTGCTGGTTCCCACCAGTTTCTGTGTACCATGACACCATATGGCTCTTGTGGCTCTGATTCTTTTGTTCTTCAGATTCTGAAGCAGGGGGTCTGGCCCAGCTCCTCTTCCTGTACCAGGTCACACAAGTTTCCAGCCAACCCTTGGATTGGCTACCCTCGGGTTACAGGCTCATCTTGGGTCAGCTGTAGTCGGGAGGAAAGGGCCTGTGTTCCTGACACAGGGTCTGTGGGCCCAGGAGATTCACTTGGGAATGGCAAATGGTAGCCCAGGTTGCACTTCTGGTACAGTAGGTTAGGCGAAAATCTCAGTTTCCCCACCTGTGACAGGGTTCCTTCAAAGACTTCTACTTCATTAGGACTATCATAGACCAGAGATTATTGTTCTTAGCATAAAGGACCTGGAAGGTACTATTTATGTATCTTGCAAAAGGAGCAATCTCTCACTTTCTAGCAAGATCTAGCTCCTCCCTTTATGACCCTTCTCTAGTTTCTTTTTAAACGTGTAACTCTGGCCATAATCACATCCACATCCACAATGACTTTTGTCAACTTGGTCAAGTTGCCTCTTCAAAACAAGAAAGTATTTCACCCCTAGGACCAATCAACCACTGAAGAAGGCAGATCGATACAGCCCAGTCAGAGAAGCCTCAAAAGCAGTGTGCTGCCACGCTCTCAAACATTGCCAGGTACATTTAAAATATTTGATAAAAATCTCATTGAGCTGTGTGGCTTTGTGTTTATCAGCAAAGCCAGTATTTACTGTAAAATCTTGAAACCAGTCCAAAAAAGTAAGCTACCCAAGAACAGAGGCCATGTCTTGTTTTGTATCCCTCATGGGCCCGGTGCTGGAGGGACGTGGGTGCTCAGTGCATGATCGCACAGTGGGAAGACCACTGGAGTAGGGGCGAAGAGCTGGATTCCGGTCCTAGCCGCGCACTGTCTACCTACTTGATATGGAGCAAGCCACTGAATTTGTGTAGATCTCATTTTCCTAATTCCGATAGAACACGATGGTAATATCAAATCCCTTCCTGCTCTAAAATTCTGGAATTTAAGAATTTATGTCTGGGTCCTGTTTTCCTTGCCTGGTTTCTCCCCACATTCTGCCCTATTGAGAGATTGCTTTGACACAGCAGAATAAACACCTTGGAGAGGTATGCATTTTTAGAATCTCATCCTAACCATATTATCGTTACTCCAAAGCCACACAAACTGACAGAGTTTTAGCAAAACTATAAAATGTTTTAAATATGCACTATGCATTTCATTGCATTTTTTTAAAGCATAGGAAAATAAAAAGACCTACCAAAATAATAATGATGGTTCTAGGGTACTGGGGTCATTCAGTGGTTATTTTTCCCTTGTGTTTATAATATAAAATATTTTATATACAGCATTTATAATACTTTATAAGAATAAGGATTATTGGAATGGAAAAGTTCTTGGAAAGGACTCAGGAGGCCAGAGTTTTTTAATCTTGCTTCAATTTTCTCGTTCCTAGCATGAGGATAATACCCACTTGACCAACTTTACATAGGCATTGGGACGCTCAAATGAGGAGAGGTCTTCAGAAGTGCTTTGAAACGTATCGCAGGCCTGTGAAAGTGTTGACATAGTCAACGCAGAATTGTTGACCGGTTCAACAATTTCCTGGATGTTGTTGGTGCTTCTCTTCATTCAAGACTGGGCAGTGGTCCTTCCTTCGCTTCTAGTTTGCTTGCCTGGGCTGGGGAGAAGCTAGCCCTAGATTACCATTTGGGGAGGGATAGGAAAACAGCAGTATGTGTGAGCGGAGATCGAAAACAAAGTGCTGCCGGAAGTGTCAGGTCGACCTATTTAACGCGTTGTCTTCTACCAACAACTTATTATGCAAGATAACCAGTTTTATGTACCTGCGGAATTATAACAAGTTAAGAAGGCAGGCATGTTACTGGAGAGATTGGGTTAAGCAAGTAGAAAGTACAGAAAGCAGTGTGTGTGTGTGTATATATATACATATATGTCAGTTCTTGGCTTTGAATTATAGTTTTAAAAAAATTGTGTAAGAGAAACAATATCTACAAGCCAACCTCACTGAGTAAACAGCAAGATAAAAACAATGCACAATTATTAAATCAATCCTATATTTAACAGCCACTAAGTAATTATTCAGGATGTTCATTTCTGCATGGCGATCCCGTGAGGCTGGGACAAGCACATGGGGAGGGTTCTTGGCTGAACATTAGAATCACTTGGGGAACTTAAAGAAAAGTATTTATGCCAGGGCCCACCCTGGCATGATCTAATTTGCCTGGGGCGGAGCCTGGGCATTTTGTTTTTTTTAAGTTCCCCCATGTGATTCTAATGGGCCTGCAAGTTTAGAAGATCAGAGAATGAGAAAGTGAGTTATTGGCCTGGAAGTGACCAGTTAGCCTGCTTTACTGGAGCAAGGGGCTGTGGACTGGAGATTAATAAAAGGCAGATGAATCCACAATGGGACGTCATAATTTAGTAGGAAATAAAGCTATGAGAATTGCTGTTGAAAAAGTTCTGACTGATCTCCGTAGTTAAGTTAGGACCTCTAGAGGCTGTGGGAAAAGCAGCATTCAGTTCAGCTGTGCCCACTGCAGGCACTGTCCAGAGACCTGGTCCATGAAACACGGGCAGGATCCTGGATGCGCACAGACGGGAGCCGTACAGATGCCTGTGCTGTACCCTGACTTCTATTGTAGTGACGCTAGCAGTTTGCTGAAGAATGAAGAGGGACCGTGGTGATGTCATTACCAGCTTGGATTTAACAATAACATGGGGTTTCACACCCTATTTGTTGCATTTAGAAAAACCAGTATTATTCTGTATGCGCTCTGGACTTCATTTTGAATGAATTTTGGCCATTTTTAGTAATCAAATCCACACTTAAAAATCGAAGGGATACCCATTGAGAAGATTTGAGGGATCATAGTGCAATTGTTAATTCCCAACACAAAACCTGTCTGCACATACAGGGTTTCTAAGCCCCAGGTACCCATTGCGGTAGAACTCTTGAGTAGCTAACTCGCTTAGTCACTCAAGCAATTACATGTTTGTTAAGATTGAGCAAAGTACCACACAGTCATTAAGAACTGAAGAAAAGCCAACTAACTTCACTTGTCTGCTGTGTCAAGACTTGTAAAAAAGGTGATGAAATGCCTATTAAAGTAGGCTGAGAATAAACTCAGGAGGGAAAAAGTAGTATTTTCTCTAAACTCTCTGAAAAGCAGGAATTTTCAGAAGTTAGTGGGAAAGAAGGAAAATGTACGTGTGCGGGTGCGTATGTACATGCACATGCACACTTAAGTTTGAATAAAAATGTTGGCAAAAAGTGGATCTGAAAAGGCAAGCATGTTGAAAACTCATTAGCAAGAGCAAACTGACCTAAAAACTGTGTGATACAAAATACTGTACTGTGATCCCCACATCAACACTTTCTCCCTCCTCCATAAGCCCTGCCTCTGATTTGTAGTCACACTTAGGTTTCCAGTGACTTGGCCACCTACAGGTTACCCTTCCTTTAGAGGTTGACATGACTTAGATCCTCAAGTGAAGACAGGAAGTTGGAACCACAGACATGCCAGTGGGTGAGGGGAGCTGAAGCTGCTCTCCTTTGTCCTTCCTATGGATTACATTGTTGTCCTTATTAAGCCTGCTTGTTAAATTAGGCATAGGAGACACCAAGATAGCAGTGCTAACCTGGTTACCCTGTTCACTCAGCTGAGTGAATCTGGAGGTTTCCTTTCTCAAATAAAGCTTACAGTTGGTGGGGCATGGAGTGCATGGGAGCACCAGGAAGACTTAAGAAACGATGGACACATGTATTGGGGTTCTCCAGAGAAACAACTAAAAGGATATACAGAGATATATGAAAGGAGATTTATTCTAGGAATTAGCTCATGTAATTATGGAGGTCAAGAAGTTCCATGGTCTGCCATTTGCAAGCTGGGGAAGCAGGAAAGCCAGTGGTGTAATTGATTCGGAGTCCAAAGGCCCAAGAACCAGGACCGTCGGCATCCGAAGGCAGGAGGAGATAGATGTCTCAGCTCCAGGGAGGAGCCAGTCTGCCCCTCCTTGGCCTTTTTGTTCTATTCAGGCCCTCAAGGGACTGGATGATGCTCACTCACATTTGTGAGGGCACCTTCTCCAGCCTACCGATTCAAATGCTAATTTCTTCAGGAAACACCCTCACAGACACACCCAGAAAAGTGTTCTACCAGCCAACTGGTCATCCCTTGGCCCAGTCAAATTGATGCATAAAATTAACCACGACACATTAAATGTTCTGGCATTTCTGCATCCCCCTCTCCTTTGGCCTCTCTCACATCCTCTGGTTCAGCATCTATCACTTCAAATACCCTGTCCAGAGCCGTAGCTATTGAATCCCTGGTGAGGAGATGAAAAGCAGCTCCCGCCTGAGGCATGGAGGGGCAGTCCTGGGTCCTTCCCTTTCAGGAGATGTTTATTAACAATGATCCTTGACATCTTATAATCCACATTCCCCAGCTGCTGACTCTGCTCCTCAGTAATTCAGATAACTGCCTCACAATTACCCAGTGATTCAGAGAAACGAGCCTGGTGACCCGGCAGCTCTCCCAGGATGGGCTCTCTCCCTCCCTGGCACAGCTCCCAGCCCCACCAGTCCATCGGTCACTGGAGTACCCATCAGAGGGTCCACGGCCAGTGCACCTACAACAACCCCCTCCCCACACCCTTCTTGTTTTCCTTCTGGGAGCTGTCCCCTAATCCCCCCATTCACATCCCCCCTGCTGCGGCCACTAACCCGCTTTTGTGGCCTATGGTTGCTAGGCATGGCAGTTATAAAACCATGCTAGTACAATGCAACTGTGCATTTAAATGCTGTTTGAGTTGAGTTGCTTTGCGCATGTCATGGCAGTGAACAGAGCCTCTGGCCCTGGGCTGCCACTCTGGCTGCAGGGGTTTCAAGTGTGACTGGCTTTGTGAAAATCCGCCCTCTGTGAAGGGAGAAACATGCAGCGGATATACTATGATGGTGACTTATTGTGTAAGCCAGTTATTATAACTAGTATTATAACTAGTTTAATGCTTAAGGGGAGTAGTTTTAACTGCTTTTTACTGAAGAGATGGCTTAAACCTTTGGGGCTAACCCAGCCTCTCCCACCGTTAGGAAAGCGGGATGATTGATGATTGGTAGGTCAGAATATGTGCTCTGATGTGTCTCGCTCATGGAAATGAATTTACCTGGAACTTTACAGACTTCCTATCTGGTTCCCCTAACAACAGTGGACATGATATTTACAAATAAGGGACAGCCTGTGGCCAGGGAATGGAGGGAAGGAGATCACTAGCTTCTGGGAACATAACCTTCACCAGCCTGTAAGCTCCTTGAGGATAAGACGGTTCACAAGATACTCATTCTGTATCCAGGAAGGATGCCTAACAGAGAAAGCACTTGATAATTGTTCTGAATATGTTGCTCTAAGCACATGTCTCACTTGGGGGGATAATGCCTTTTATTTTACTAAGTGCAGTGGGAAAAAGGGTACCCATCTGGGGTGATTGTGTGGCAGGTCTTCCTCTACACAGGGCAGTAAGTAGCTCTGGAGATCTCTGTCTTAAGATAGGAACCAGTCATTTAGGAAAACAAAGTAGATACAATTTTAAGGATAATTGTAAGACTTATCTTTGGGAAGTAACTACCTTTGTTGGATGCCTGCTATGTGCTAAGCACTGATCTCATCTCATTTGATTGTACAACTGTGGAGTAGACATTACTTGCTTCATTTCTATTTGGAGAGACTGAGGAAAGCTCAGAAGTTAAATTGCTCACAGTCACAGCTAGAGTGCTGTGATTTTGGAACTTAAATTCAGGTATATGCAAATGCAAAGCCCACCATCTAAGTGGTACCTAGCACATAGTAGCTGCTCAGTAAATATTTGTGGAATGAATGAGTGAATTTCCCCGCCCTCACCCCATCTTCTGCATCAGCCTACCCGGGCCTTCCCCTGGTTCCTCCTCTGATTTGGCTTGATGTTTCAAAGTGATGTTGACCTACATTTATAGGTTTTGGAAGAGGCTGCTCTTGAAATGTGGTATGCCTTACCTGGGAGGAAGAGTTCGGCCCTCTTCTGACACATTAGCCCAGATCCCTTCTGTAGCGTCCAGACCAATGTGAAGGCCTGGAATTGGTCCCGGTAAATTTGGACTGGGTAGGGAGAGTGGGAGGTCAAGCCTGCAAAGGCGTGAGGGAAGGGCAAAGGCCAGAAATAGAGTCCGCAGACACAGTCTAGAAAATTTTTCAAAAGGGACAGGCACCATTTTCCTTTGGGATAGCCCAATACATATTTGCAGAATTAACAGAAATCGGGACCTGGCATTGTTTGGGACTTTGGGGCAGGTCATCTCACACGGAGGGCTCTGACGAGCATATCCTCACAGGGCCACTTTGGGGGCGGCGGTGGGAGTGGCCTGGGCCCCGAAGTGGCCCCCGCCAGTCCCCGCAGGCGGGCAGGAGCTCGGAGACCATTGGCTGGCAAGCTGGCTGCGCAGGGGCGGGGAGCGCCGCCGAAGGGGACTGTTTGCTCCTACGGGCTGTAGATGGAGCTGTCCGGCCCCGGCGAGGGGGAAGGCGCCTGGAAAACGTTCTTCTTCTCCCTGGCCGGCCCGAGCGGGGAACAGCACTCCCAGGATGCAGTTTGTGTCAACACGGCCGCAGCCTCAGCAGCTGGGCATCCAGGGCCTGGGGCTGGACAGCGGGAGCTGGAGCTGGGCCCAGGCTCTGCCCCCGGAGGAGGTCTGCCACCAGGAGCCGGCGCTGCGCGGGGAAATGGCCGAGGGAATGCCGCCCATGCAGGTGGGTGCACCCCCGCCCAGCGCCATGGCCGCGCCGCCTGGCCGTGGGGGCGGGGCGCGGGGCTGCGGGGCTGGGGGTGCGGGCGCGGGGCTGCGGGCGCCTGGGGGCGGGGGGGGGGGGCGTCGGCTCCGGAGGGCTCTCGGTGTGCGGGCGCCGAATCGGAGGCCCGGGGTGGGCCGGGGCGCGGGCGGACTCGCGCGGCAGGCGGGGCGCAGCGGCCCCCAGCAGGCCCGGCCCCGAGTCCCGCGCCCGGCCCCGGTGCCGGAGCAGGCCCGGCCCGCGCGCGCCGCCGAGCAGCAGGCCCCGAGGCCGCGTGCTGCCCGGGCCCGGTGCCCGCGCCCGGAGGAGGCCCCGCGGGGAAGGCGGCGGGGACGTAGCGGAGCCGTGACCGCGGCCCGCACCCCGGCCCGGGCTCCTCTTCGCGCACTTGTGCCCGGGCCCCGGCTGTGTGCGCACCGGAGTGCCCCATCGGGTTCACACCCTAGCCACCTGGACAAAAAGATTTGTATTAATGTTGTATTGCCATCTCTCACCAAGTATAACGTGTCATTCACTTTTCTTTTGCATTGGGTGTGACGGAGGAAGGGGGCCATTGAGAGGTGACTTTGCCGTTGGCAAACTTGGCTACACACTGGAGTCACCTGAGCAGCTTTTAAGACTCCTGACGCCCAGACTTCGTCCCCAGCCAGTGAAATCGGCGTCTCTGGGTGGAAAGTAGACACCCGTCAGTTCTTGAAGCTTCATAAGGATCGCAGTGTGCGCCCGAGTTTTGAGAGTCAGTGCTTTGGAGTTGTGTACTGTGTACAACGTGAGGCGGTGGTGTTGATCGAGAGTTGAGTCGTGTTCCCCGGGCGAGTGTGGGAACTGACCCTGGGCTGACCCTGCAGAAGCCCCTCTGCTTGTAGCCCGCGTCTCCACCGGCTCTGACCAGTTAGCCAGGAGTTGCTGTGTGGGATCTTTTTTCGGCCTTACCTCTCCAAACCCTCCAAAAGTCGTTTGGGCCTGGTGACGCTCTGAACTTCCACCGTCAGCCCTTGTCTCCTCTGGGCTGTCAGGAGCGAGGCCTGCCTGAGCTCAGATGGATGGCTTTGATGGAAGCCCGGCCTCCTTACTTGGCGGGGCCTGACACCCAGGGCCCTGCTCCTCATTAGACCACATCTCGGAGCAAGTCCCTGGAAGCAGTGGGGTGTTCCTCTGCGGCTGTCACAGCTGTTCTGAGTTAGGGCAGTTGGCATGCGTGTCCCTGGCCTGCCCACGTCGCCTCTCAGCAGCAGGCCTCCGCTTTGCCCAGCCTGAGGGCCTCATCAGCAGCGACAGGGAGGAAAGAAAATGACACCTGCCATCCCACATGGCAAGGAGAGTGGGCTATCAGCCCTGCTGTTGGCCAGGAAGCCCTGGGTACTGGTATACGGTATGGGGCCAGTTCCCCGGTCACCAGGGAACTGGGACCACCCTCTCTTGGTCATAGGGCTCAGCTCCCAACGCGGACCCATGGGGCCTCACCTTCCAGGGGCAGGAAGCAGACTGGAAAGTCTTCTCTCAGGCATGTCCCCTCTTTAGCGAATGACGTTTTTTGGCAAACCTATTTTCATTTTAGAAAATATGAATCAGGAGTTGGATATGGAAAAAAGGCTGCTCGTCTGCTCACTCACTTGGGCTCTCTGGGGTCTCCCTTGGTCACAGCTGCCAGGTATGGGGGCAGCACTTACCTGAACCGTGCTTCTGTTATCCGCAGCACCTAGCTCTGCTCCCGTGGGCAGTGACACCAGGAGCCGTGGAATGACCGGCCACATCTCTGTGCCTCAATTCCATCATTTTTAAAGCAGAGATCCTCATTCTTGCCCTAACCTGCTTGGAGATTGCAGGGGAGATTAGGGTCAGGTGACTTAGGCAAGAATTCTTACTTTGAATCAGAAGGCACTAGGTGACTCGAGAGAGAGTTCATCATTAGGTCTAGCCCCCGAGGAGACACCTGCGCTGTGAAAGCAGCAGGTGACATTGCAGGCGGGGGTCTGCAGCCTTGACTTACGAAGGGTCAGGTGGGTAAACGAGTGACCAATCTTGATGGGAAGGTTGGCCGGGTGGCTCCTCGAGCTAGTGCTGGGGCCAGGAATGAACACCATAGCCTGGGGGGTGGGGGCACGGTGGAGGGGCGAGAGTCTGCGGCGTCTGATTAGTTGTTCTCTGTTCCCCGGCCCCCCTCCCCGCCTCACATAGGCTCTCAGCCTCCCACTGTCACTTTCTCCCCCTGCACACAGGCTCAAGAGTGGGACATGGATGCCCGGCGACCGATGCCTTTCCAGTTCCCGCCCTTCCCAGACAGGGCACCTGTCTTCCCTGACCGCATGATGAGAGAGCCCCAGCTGCCCACGGCGGAGATCTCACTCTGGACCGTGGTGGCCGCCATCCAGGCTGTGGAAAGGAAGGTGGAGGCCCAGGCCAGCCAGCTGCTAAATCTGGAGGGGCGGACAGGGACAGCCGAGAAGAAGCTGGCCGACTGCGAGAAGACGGCCGTGGAGTTCGGCAACCACATGGAGAGCAAGTGGGCCGTGCTGGGGACCCTGCTGCAGGAGTACGGGCTGCTGCAGAGGCGGCTGGAGAACATGGAGAACCTGCTGAGGAACAGGAACTTCTGGGTCCTGAGGCTGCCCCCGGGCAGCAAGGGGGAGGTCCCCAAGGTACGTGGTGGTCCCCAGGGACAGGGATGGAAGTGAGGACCAGCACACGTCAACGAAACTCTCAATTTCATTCGGCCGGTCCTTCCCACAAAATTTTCTGGCTCCCTCTTGTATGACTTCAGTGTCTTTCTCTCTCTCTCTTTTTGTTTTTTGAGAGAGAGAGAGAGAGAGAGTCCCCGGGTGGGGGGGCAGGGAGGGAGGGGCAGAGGAAGAGGGAGAGAATCTAAAGCAGACTCTCCTGAGCGTGGAGCTGGACGTGGGGCTCGATCTTATGACCCCAAGATCATGACCTGAGCCAAAATCAAGAGTTGGACGCTCAACTGACTGAGCCCCCCAGGTGCCCCTGATTTCAGTGTCTCTTAAAGCCTGCCTCCACTTAAATAACTGAGTCATAAATGTTCTACCCCCATGAGGCTGCCCTCCACCCATTCCCCACAGAATCTGCCTGCTTCTGTCTGTCAGGCTTTCCTGTCACCTTTCCCAGTACCCCCGAGGTATCTGGGTGTCTGCAGACTCCTGCCACTCGTCATGCTTGGGTTTTCCACTTGGCACCCACAGAGGACCATTTGTCATTGGTTATCTTTGTACATGCTCATTTGAACGCGGCTGAGACAAACCACGCAAACTGGAATTGCTAGGAAGTTGTGACCATCCCCTCTGCGGCCTTTCTTGCAGCTCAGAATTCATGTTCCATTCCCCCCCTCCCATTCCCTCGCCTCCTGCACCCACCCCAACCCTCCTACGCACTGGATCATCAACATTGTACTGTCAATCGATGACCCAGCCTTCTGGTCTACCGAGAACATGGAGTCACTACAGGAGGCACACATTCAGCCATGACCCTCATCCACCCGATGCTGCCTCGAGCCTGTTGCCTTCCCTGTTCCCGCAGCCTCGCCGGCCCACCCTTCCCCCCTGTGCTGACTCCCCCACCCACCTGCCTTCCCCCCATTCTCCTCTGTGTCATCAACTCTTCCTCCTACTGGTCGTTCTAGACGTCCTAGAACATCACCCATCTCTGTGATGAAAATCTCCCTAGGCTCTACCTCTCCCTGCAGTTAGTGCCTCATTTCTCCGCTCCTCTTTAAGCAGACTTCCTTAAACATGTATTTGCTGTGTCCAGTTCCTTCTCTCCCTGTCCTTTTTAACCTTTTTATTATAGAAAACTCAGACATCCACACAAGTATATAGAATAGTGTGAGGAACCATCATGGACCCATCATCCAGCTTCCACAGCTGGTGGCTCTTGGCCAGTCTTGTTTCCTCTAAAGCCCCCACCCATATCCCCTCCTGTTTTATTTTGAAGCCAATCTCAGGTGTCAGTCTTTTTTCTTTTTTTTTTTTTTTTCTGGTAATATTTCAGTGTGTAGCTCTGGAAGGTAGAGACTCTTTTTCTGAAATACGACCTCAGTGTTGCTACCACTGCCATAAAAGCCTCCGCCTACTCAAGTATCCAATCAGTGTTCAAATGTTCTTGTCTTCCAAACATGGTTTAATTTGTTTTCTATTAGTTTGTCTGAATCAGAACTTAAGAAGGGGCTATGTCTTTGAAGTCTTGTTAAATCTGTCAGTTCCTCCTTCATCTCTCTCATTTTTCCTTGAAATCCATCTGTAGAAGAAACTAGGCCTCACATCCTCTTGAGTTTCTGACTGTCCGGATTCTGCTGCTGCGTCCTCCACGGTCTCATTGAACGTGTTCCTCTATTCTCAGTATTCCAGTAAGGTGGTGATTGGATCATTCTGGAGTCTCTGCCAATCAGGCTTCTGCTCCCACCTCTCCATCCTGTTGGTCTTGCCAACGACCTCATGATGTCCACACTCAGTTCTCCCTTCATCTTCTCTGCCCTGAAGGTGGCATTGCATGCAGGTGGCCACCCCCTCCTTGAGACACCTTTTCACGGGGCTTCCAGGTGACCTCCCCTGATTCTGTTCCTATCTCCTAGTGACTCCTGCTCAGTCTCCTTCACGGGCTTCACCTTCTTTTCCCGACCTTTTATGTTTGGAGTGGTCCAGGGCTGGGTAATGACCTTTGGCTTATTATCTACACTCCCTCCCTCATGATTGCACTCAAGTCTCGGGGTTTTAAATGCAGCCTGTGTCCTGTCAGCTTCCAAATGCAGTCTCCCCCGCCCACTCTCTCCCTGTCTCTTGCCCAGACTTCTTCAATGCCAGATTCACATGCTTACCTGCTAATGCAGCGGGACTCGGTAAATATCTTAGATTTAACATGACCAAACCGAACTCCCATCTTCCGCCTGAAACCTGTTCTACCCCATCCTCGTCTCCGTGAAGACAGCGCTACCCTTCCAGTGGCTCAAGCCAAAAACTTTGGGGTCATGTTTGCTTCTTCTCTTTCTCAGCCCTCCTTCTGATATATTAGTAAATGCCGTCTGACTTTTCTTCAAAATACTGTCCCCAGGCTGACCACTCCTTTCCACCTCCACTGCTCCCACCATCGTCTGGTGAGAGACTCCGTCACCTCACCTCTGATAGTTGCCGTGGCCTCCTGCCTGGTGTTCTTGTCTCTGTCCTTGTCCCTCACCCTATACGATCTGTTCTCAGCACAGTAGCCAGAGTGATCCTTTAAAAATATAAATCGGTTACCTCTGCTTAAAACCCCCAACTGGCTTACTACCTCATGCAGCATAAAAACCCCCGTTCTGTCAGGGGCCCCCTCTCGGGCCCCACCTTTCTGACCTCATCTGCCCTCCACCCATCTTGTCCACTCCTTTCCAGCCACACAGTCTCACCTCAGGGACCTCCCTCCGCAGGAAAGCTCCCTCCTTGGGACCCTGCCTAGCTCCCTCCCCATCGCTTCCACGGAAGGTCTGCCCTTCCATGGCCCCCCAACACCAAAGAACCACACCCCCCCAGTCCCAGCACTCTCTTTTCCCCGTCCCTGCTCCCATGTTCTCCAAAGCACTGTACCATCGGGCACCTTAAATATTTACTTCTTTTTTTGTCTTCTTGGATGGTCTTCCCTGGCCAGAATGCAATTTCTGCTTGGTTCACCGCTGTGTCTCCTTGCCTATAACTGCACCGGCTTCAGTCAGTATCCAGAAAGTGTTTGCTGAGTGACTGTCCAGCTGGAGAGCTCCCACTTTCATGTGAGGGACTGGGTCTTCTAGGTCTCACTATCTTTTGGAAAGAAGTAAAGTATAAGTAAATAATTTTGTAAGTAAATGCCCAGCTGGTCACCCTGAATTTCAGTGTTCTCATCTATAAGATGAAGATGATAACACATTTATGACACGGGTTGTGAGGATTCACTGATTTTGTGGATGGACAACACTATGTACCCTGTCGTCTTAGTTTTCTTTCTTTCTTTTTTTTTTTTTTTTAAGATTTTATTTATTTGACAGAGACACAGCGAGAGAGGGAACACAAGCAGGGTGGAGGGGCAGAGGGAGAGGGAGAAGCAGGCTTCCCAAGGAGCAAGGGAGCCCGATGTGGGGCTCGATCCCAGGACCCTGGGATCATGACCTGAGCCGAAGGCAGACGCTTAACAACTGAGCCACCCAGGCGCACCTGTCATCTTAGTTTTCTATTGCCGTGTAGCAAATTACTCCCAAAACTTAGCAGCCTAAAAAAAGTAATTATTTGCCATCTTGCAGTTTCTGTGTGTTAGGAATTCGGGAGCAGCTTGGCTGAGTGATTCTGGCTCAGAGTCTCATGAAGTTATAATCAAGCTATTGACTGAGTTGGTGGTGATCTGAAGACCTGGCTGAGGCCTGAGGATCTGCCTCCAGGACGGCCCACTCACTTGGCTGTTGGCAGAGCCTCAGTTCTTCACTGTGCGGACCTCCCAACATGGCTGCTTGAATGTCCTCACAACATGGCAGCTGGCTCCCCCCAGAGTGGGTGAGCCAAGAGAGAGACCCGGATGGAGCTGTCCTGTCTTTTATGACCTAGTCTCAGAAATTGTACACATCACTCCTTAATGTGTTTGTTAGAAGCAAGTCACTAAATCCTGCCCACGCTCAATGGGAGGAATATTAGGCTCTACTTTTTGAAGGGACTGCCAAAGAATTTGTGGGCATATTTTAAAACCCACCCCCATAAAGCACCATGAGAGAGTTAATTAATGTTGCTATTAATAGTTATAATTCATTGTGTACTGTTGGCCATGCTAAGTGCATTCTCTTTGTCAGATTCAAGGAAGGCTCTTGTCTATCAGATCCTTTGTGCCTCCTGGATTCTAGTGTGTCTGTTAATTGGCTGACAGATAATTCACAGGCAGTCTTTTCTGTCCAGCTAGACTGTAGGCTCCCTGCCGTCTCTGGCCAGTCTCGGACTTCTGCTGTATCCTGGCACAGGGAAGTTTTTATGTAGTGATGTCTCTTTCCAACTGTGAGAATATGATTCCAGAATTGTGACTCTTCATAAAAATGGTGAGGTGAGGCAGAGGAGTTGGCATGTTGGAAAAGATGATGAACTTGGTGTTGGATACATTTAGTTTGAGGTACTTAAGAAGTGATTAAACGGAGCCCCTCAGAGGGCTGTTGAAATCTGAACTCTAAAGGGAACACGGAAAACTGAAGAGTATCGTCCGCAAAGAGGTAACCACTGAAGTTGTGCAAAGAATGACCTTGCTGAGGGAAAAATGAAGGGACAGGGAAAGCTAAGGGCAGAACCTTGGGGTTGGGGGAGGAAGAGAAGGCAGTAAGCTGAGTGGGCAGGAGGAAGCAGAGTCGTGGAAAACAAGCAGGAGAAGATTCCAGAAAGGCGAACTGCCCTTGCGAAGAGGTCTGAAAGGGTAAGGGTTAACAGGAGGCTGCTGACGGCCTTCCAGGGTGTGGTTTCAGAGCATGAGGGGTTCATCGACAGATTTTAAGGCGTTAAAGGATGCATGGATCGTGAAGAAGGAAACACAAAGCATGCCTCTTGGGGTGTTTCAAGTGAAGAAGGAGGGTAGAGTCGCTTGAGATGACAGAGTTGAGTGGCGGTTCATCTTAGGTTGGATGACCCGCAAGGAAAGCCACTGGAGAGGGAGAGCCTGAGATGTCAAAGAGAAAAGTTTGTTTGAGTTGAGTTTCACAGGCAGGGGCTGGAGGAGAAATGAGGGGCACATTAGCGGGGGGTTGGCTTGGTGAGAAGGGCAAGGGAGTCAGGATCCAGGACAAATGGGGAAGACTGGGGAGGGGCTGGGGAGAGGGGAGAGTTTGGAAGAAGCCTCCCAGAGAGCACAGGAGAGGGCCACAAGATCCACCAGAGGCTTCCAAAGCAGCCTTGGGTGGGACAAGTGGTATGAATGTAGGGAGGGTGTCGCCTGCAGAACTGTGTGACTTTTGTCCAGGAGCAGGACATGAAAATGAAGAAGGTGGTCTGTATCGGTTTTCGTGGCTTGGGGATATGCCCCAGTCTGGTGGAAGGTCCAGGAAATTAAAAGTTCTGTTCTGTCTCTAAAGATGAGTGGTGGGTGAGCTCTCAGTCAGTGGGTGACATACAGCTGCGCACACCACACCTGCACAGGATACCCGCAGGGTTATGAGCAGCTGATGTGAGAGCAGGTATTTCTAATTTGTGTAAAGGCACTGCGCACTCACCGAGCTGGACACCAGTGAGCCTGGAGTGCAGAGGGCTGGTCCTTTCCTAATGGGTACGGAGGTGCCACATAGGCTGGCTTTGGCCCTGTGTGCAGTGGACTCAGATTAGGGCCGGGGAGAAGGAAGGGGTTGGATTTCTGAGTGCGAGTGGAAGGCTGGTCCCGTGGGTGTGAGAGTGGGGGGTGGGTGGGGGCAGGGCTGGGTGTCCGAGAAGGGAAGTTCAGATGTTAAAGTCATGAAGTGAAACAGTTCTGAACGATGTGGGCCAAGGCCAGGCCATGCTGCTGAGCATCCGAGATGAGTCCAGACGAGGACCGTTGTCAAACCGAAGTAATAGTTTTATAGAACAGACGAGACCACCTAGAATAACAGGGGCCCGGCATCTGGGATGGATGACTCAGGCTGCGGTGGAACTTTCTAGTATTGGCAACAGCCAGCCACTCATCGTATTCAACAAATATTTACTGGCTCCAGACTCTGTGCTTCTAGATGCTTGGGATATAGCACTGAACGAAACAGATCAAGACCCTGGAGCTCTAGCGCATGCCCTTAGATTTACATGTTTTAATGACAGAAATGTAACTGTGTACCTTACGGAGGTAACCTGACTGGAAAGACAGGTTTTGTAACAGGGTTTTACTGTACTCGGCTCACTGATCCCCTCTTGGAGAACCTTCCACACCTCTGTCACCCTGAGTGCCGAAAGCAGCACATTGACATTGGCTTTACCTTCAGGGACCCAGGTTCCCTAAACATGGAATTACAGAGGATATGCTTAAATGCGTTTAAAAAAAAAAAAAAAAGTTAGTGTTGACCATCCTTGTTTGGGGAGCCCGAGAAGATCAGGAATAGAGTGGGCTGACTCCACTCCTGTGGACTGGGCTGGGATTTGGGGGATGGGGAGCCATGGCAAGCAGAAGCAGGCTCTAGGGTAGAAGGGGCCCTGTGGCCGACGGAGGGGAGGCTGTGGGGAGAAGCAAGCAGGTGTCAGACTAAAACTCTTCTTGGCCAAGGTTCCCGTGACGTTTGTCGACATCGCTGTTTACTTCTCTGAGGATGAGTGGAAGAACTTGGACGAATGGCAGAAGGAGCTTTACAACAACCTTGTTAAGGAGAACTATAAAACCCTGATGTCCCTGGGTAAGAGCCCCTTCCCTCCTCCAGGGCAAGCAGTCTGCGCAGAGGGCAGTAAAACGCTTATCAGCCCCGGCAAAGTGTTTGTGTTCATCCCTAATGGAAACACAAGTAACTATCTGCTCATAACACTATAAAGATAGAATGAGTATAACAAGATGACAGTTAGAAAGCCAGGAACGGACAGGGCCTGTCACTATAGCATTGAGCTCCGCACCGCTTTTGTTCCGGAATACGGCCAGACTGCATCATTGGCATGTGGCTATATGCTACCTCCCCATGGATGAGCCACAGTCTGTCTGCTGTTGGCTTTCGGAGTCCTGCTATTTCTACACTGGAAATTGGGGATCTGTTGGCTTGTTTTCAGGGTTCCTTCTAAGAGATGAGCTGACATAGGTATCAGCGACCACCGAGAGGGGCTCTCTGCTGGGGAGGGGGTCTTGGGTTGGGGAGACTTCTGCGGCTGCCCTTGATCCGGATCCGTTGGTCAACTTCATTGTGTGTCCTTCCTTCCCCTTCAACTCATTCCAGACACGGAGGGTGCAGTGCCCAAGCCAGATGCTCCATCCCAGGTGGAGCCCAGGGAAGAGCCTTGCGTGTGGGAGCAGCGTGACCCAGAAGAGAGAGAAATCCTAATGGATCCAGACACAGGTGATGGTAGCTGAAAAGAGCCCCAGGTCCAGGGCAGGGCAGGAGAGGAGCCGAGGAGATGTAGTTCCTGACAGCGCTGCCCCTGGTCAGCTCTCGCTGGGATGGAAGGTTCCAGGGCTATAGTCCTGGCTGTGCCCCGGAGGCCTTTCGTCAGGCCCTCAGCTCTCCTGAGTGGTGCTGCCCTTGGTGCAGCCGAGCCTGAACTGTGTTCTCTCCCTTATCATACAAACTCTGCCCTTCTTCAGGAAGTTCCTTTTTTTTTTTTTTTTTAAGATTTTTTATTTTTTATTTATTTGACAGAGACACAGCGAGAGAGGGAACACAAGCAGGGGGAGGGTGAGAGGGAGATGCGGGGCTCGATCCCAGGACCCTGGGACCATGACCTGAGCCAAAGGCAGACGCTTAACGACTGAGCCACCCAGGCACCCTACTTCTGGAAGTTCCTTTAGAAGGTCACTCAGAGGCAGCCCCTTCCTTTCCAGTTTGTTCTCTTTATTGGAATATAATTCATATGCCATAAATAAAGTCACCCTTTTAAAGTGTATAATTCGGGGGTTCACAAAGTTGTGCAGCCATCACCATGATCTAATTCCAGAACGTCTTCATCGTGGGAAATCCCGGACCCCTGAGCAGTCACTCCCACACCCCCCAGCCCCCGACCCCCAGCCAGCACTGATCAACTCTGTCTCTGTGCATTTGCCCTTTGTGGACAGTTCATCTGGCGGCCTGCTCCCCCTCTTCAAGCCCTGCAGGGTCTGAGGTCAGCAGCTGGGGCAGCCCTTCACGCTTACGGCCCTGGACCTCAGCAGTGTCACCTAGTTGTCATCCATCCCTGTGCGTGCACTGGCACAGTGACCACTGTGCCCGTGTTGTGGGTGGAGCGAGCAGGCCGAGAGCCAGAGAGGTCAGCTGCCTCACCTGCTGGGCTGGGGGCACAGTGGAAACCAGGAGCCAAGTCTTCCGGTTCCTCCTCTGATCCCCCCCGGCCACCTGAGCCGCCTGCTCTCAGGGCTAGTACGTCACACTACAGAACATCAGAAGGATACACCCTGTTTGTCACATCTTGGGGTCTACAGAGAGGATATATCATTGTCACACTACAGAACATCAGAAGGATACACCCTGTTTGTCACATCTTGGGGTCTACAGAGAGGATATATCATTGTCCTGTATGTGTGAGGACGCTGCATTATCCATCCAGGATGGGGCCAGGTGGAAGGCTGGTAATGGTGTGTGTGTGTGTGTGTGTGTGTGTGTGTGTGTCCACCTCTCTGACTGGGGTGAAAAATGAACATCTTGTACACAGAGGTCAAACTTCTGGCCTTGTCCTGATTAGCACCAAACCCAGGCTGGGCCGTTTTTTTGGAACTCTCTCCGGGCCTCATTACACCTCATCTCGCGGTTTGGCCTACCCCTTTGTCCTGAATACTGATTATTTTTCTGCTCCCAGAACCTTCTGCTTCCCACAGTTGCCCACAGGAGCCCGAGGCTCCCGTGCTGATAGGTGCAGTCAGCTGCATTTCTGACCCCAAGAACATCTGGGTGATGATTGTTCAGAAAAAAACACCAAATGACATCCTTCTCTCTCCTCAGGAGCAGAGCCCCTGGTGTCTGCACAGGATTCATCCTCGCAGGTCAAAAGGGAGGAAGCCCTATGTGTCCGGGGTCAGCGGGGCCTGGAGGAAAGAACCATCCCCACGGAGTCCATTACTGGTGAGTGAGCCCAGTAGCTGCCCTAAGCCAAGGAGGGAGCGGAAAGGGCCAGCATGGTCTGCAGGCCCCCAGCATCATCCGTCGTGTGTGGCAGACCAGAGGCCAGAGCTGGAAATGTAAGAGTTGGGTCTGGAATGGGCAGAGAGACAGGATTTCCCGTAGGGCACAAACATAGCACATCTGGGCTTAGCTTGTCTGTTACCTCTCTTTTTATATCAGTTTTTAACTATTCCTTCCTCCCCTTGAAGAGGAGCATCAGGCAGAAGTGCTAAGTGTAAGAAACTTCATGATGAGGTGCTGCGATTGGGGAATATATCAGTCCATAGGACCTGCTCCTGACTGGGAAGAGCTTTCGTTGTTTTCAACAAGTATTTATGGGTTATTACCTCTGTGCCATGGGGTAGTCGGGGGCGGGGCAGGGGTCCTCTTAGGTTACGTTACAGCTGGACTCTGTGTGAGAAGCCTCTGAGAGCATATGTGTATTAGGGTGTTCCAGAGGATCCACAGGGTGTGTGTGGGTATGTATCTGTGTGTGGAGAGAGAGACAGACAGACAGATTTTTAAGGAACTGCCTTCAGTGATTGTGGAGGCTGGCATGTCCAGAATCTGCAGGCTGGAGACCCAGCACAGTCTTCTGGCCGGATTCCCTCTTCCTTGGGGGTGGTCTGTTTTTTTCTATGGAAGCCTTCACCTGTTGGAATGAGGCCCACCCACATTATGGAAGGCAGGGGTTGCTGATTGAAATGTAAATCTTCTCAAAAAATAAAATCCGTTTACAGAAACATCTAGAATAATGTGTGGGGGCGCCTGGGTGGCTCAGTCGGTTAAGCATCTGCCTTCAGCTCAGGTCATGATCCCAGGGTCCTGGGATCGAACCGCACATCCCTGCTCAGCAGGAAGCCTGCTTCTCCTTCTCCCTCTGCCTGCTGCTTTCCCCACTTGTGATCTCTCGCTTTCTGACAAATAAATAAATAAAATCTTAAAAAAAAAAAATAGAATAATGTCTGGCCAACTATGTGTGTACTGTGGCCTGGCTGTCACAGAATTACCCATCACAAGATCTAGTAACATACTTAGCCACAGGTTAGAGCTCCACAAACCTTAGCCACCCCTTAGTCAGAGCCTCACACTCCCAGGTAAGTGATAGCAGCATCTGAGTGGGGGAAAGGCTGGTCCCTTTCCATCAAGCATGCTCCTGGACGGCGGCACAGTATTAATATCTTCAATTAGCAATAATCACGCCTCGGATAAACCTCATTGGCTACGATACTGCCACTGTGCAAAGCTAGTATTAATATCTTCAAAGAAATCTGTAAGAGATAAGAAGGCAATAAAGTTGGGGCACCTGGATGGCTCAGTCATTAAGCGTCTGCCTCCGGCTCAGGTCATGATCCCGGGGTCCTGGGATCGAGCTCTGCATCGGGCTCCTTGCTCGGCGGGAAGCCTGCTTCTCCCTCTCCCTCTCCCCCTGCTTGTGTTCCTGCTCTCGCTGTGTCTCTCTGTCAAATACATGAATAAAATATTAAAAAAAAAAAAGAAGGCAATAAAGTTAAATGAGTTTTAACAGACCGCAGAGGAAAAACGTAGCATACACCTTAGAAAAAGCCCAATAAGGGGCGCCTGGGTGGTGCAGTCAGTTAAGCGTCCAACTCTTGGTTTTGGCTCAGGTCATGATCTGAGGGTCGTGAGATTGAGCCCCGCGTGGGGCTCTCTGCTCAGCACAGAGTCTGCTTGAGATTCCCTCCCTCTCCCTCTCCCCCTCCTGCTCATGTGCTCATTGTCTGTCTGTCTCTCTCCGTCTCCCTAAAATAAATACATAAATCTGAAAAGAAAAAGAAAAATCCCAATAAAGTGGTAGATCTAAACGGCTTCATGGAAGGCAGCCTGTTCTGGAAAATCCCCTTAAGAATACCTCTGTCCATGGTGGTGCTCTGTACTCAAGCTGAGTCTCAGTCTAAGGACTGAAGTTCCCAAAGCACAGAAAGACTCTCTCGAAGTCACAGTGAGTGACGCTCCCGTATAGTATACCCTTATTTGCAGAAAAGCTCCATTAATTGAGGCCAAGCCTGCTTAAACCTTTAATTAATTAGCATACTTTAATTATGCCTGAATTTTAGGGAAAAGAAATAATTGCAGGAAATGAGAGATTTACTCAGCACACAAACTTGCAGGCATTTCATGTCCCCTGACGCCTCCGTTGCTCTTTTCCCACAGACTCCCCGGCCTCTGCCCAGGACCTCTTATCCCGGATTAAACAGGAGGAGCACCCATGCGTATGGGATCAGCAGGATCTGGCAGAGAGAGATATTCCAACGGACCCCAATTCAGGTGAGCAAGATACCAGGATGAATATCAAAGACAAGGAGACTCTTACTCAACTTTGTATGCAGGGAAATCAATCTGATCACTTTTGGTTAAAGGCCAATGAAAGGCTCAGAGAATAAAATACAGCATGTTCGGGGCGCCTGGGTGGCGCAGTCGTTAAGCGTCTGCCTTCGGCTCAGATCATGGTCCCAGGGTCCTGGGATCGAGCCCCGCATCGGGCTCCCTGCTCGGCGGGAAGCCTGCTTCTCCCTCTCCCGCTCCCCCTGCTTGTGTTGCCTCTCTCGCTGTGTCTCTGTCAAATAAATAAATAAAATCTTAAAAAAAAAACAAAACAGCATGTTCTTCAGTTAGATTTTTTTATATCAGTTTTTAACTATTCCTTCCTCCCCTTCGTACGGATTTTAGAATATAACCATTCGTAAAGTACAGAGGACTTTTCTTTTTTTTTTTTTTTAATTTTATTTATTTGACAGAGAGAGAAATAGTGAGAGCAGGAACACAAGCAGGGGGAGTGGGAGAGGGAGAAGCAGGCTTCCTGCCTGAGCAGGAAGAGCCCAGTGCGGGGCTCGATCCCAGGACCCTGGGACCATGACCTGAGCCGAAGGCAGATGCTTAACAACTGAGCCACCCAGGCGCCCCAACAGAGGACTTTTTTAAATGAATCATTAAATTGTTAATTTATTGTGTCGACGTAACTGATACTAAAATTATTTCTGCAACGACAGTTTTTGAACAGTAAGTATAACCAGAAAGGCTTTTAAAAGTTGGGTATATTTCTGTGACAGAAAGAAAGAAATTTACATTTTCTGCAAGTTTTCGTGGGTGAACACTAGTTAAATGTCTTCCAAGAAACTTCTGGGTAGGGTCCAGGCATATAGAACATTAAAGAAGCTCCACCTGTCTGGGGCCTGCACACACATGTGTGTGCGCGTGTGTGCACGTGTGTGTGTGTGTACGCACGCACGCGTGTGCTCGCACAGCTGGGGAAGTACAGTGTCCTCTTGTTTGGTTATGACCCATAGTCACATCCTCCCCCACATACCAGGAAGAGAAGATCAGACATCAAATCTAGCATTCCTTGTTGTTTAAACCCTGCAACTTCACAGTGGAGAAACTGAAGGGGTCCAGGCCAGGAGGGGCAGCCAACCCTTCCTGGTAGAGTCAGCAGTCTACACCTCTCTCGATTCCTTTGTTCACTGCTTCTCTGGAGGCTGGTTCTGAAGTCCTACCACTCAGCCCTTGGTCCTGCGGGCCGTCAGACAGCAGGCTGCCCTCTGGCCTGTTCTGGCCCCAGAGTTTGCTCTGGGGCTCCGTGGACAGAGCTGGGAGACGCAGGTTCCGATCTCGGTTGTGTGTCTGCACAGACACTGGGTCAGGCCGCCTCCTCCCTGGCCGGCTCCCGATGTAGCACAAGCAAGATACCACGTCTGAGGGCAGGGAGGGTGAGAACGGCCAGTGAGAAACTTGAGACCTCTACCGCCACGTGCCCTGCCAGCAGGGACCTCTGCACGTGATGGTTCTCTAACCTCTGATGGGAGGCTCAGTGGACGTGAACAGCATCTCAGACTGCCTTCTTCCCATCAACAGAGTCTCTGATCTCAGCGCACGACATTCTGTCATGGATCAAGCAGGAGGAACAGCCGTACCCATGGGGCTCTCGCGACTCAATGGAAGGAGAGCTCGGATTAGATTCTGGCCCCAGTGAGTAACGCGCCCCCCTGGGGCCCCTGGTCTTTCGTCCATGGGGATGGTTGCTTGCCTCCGCCTCCCGCCGCCCCCCATAGGTTATGTTCTGTCATGCCAGCCTTTCGCCCGTCTGTATCAGAGCACTGTCCCCTTTCCTTTTGGAGGATGGCCGGTGTATTTCTGTCCTAGGGCTGACTTAACAAAGTACCACAAACTGGGTGGCTTAAAACAACAGAAATGTGTTGTCTCTTCCGGTTCTGGAGACCCAGAAGTCCAAAGTCAAGGGGTCAACCGGGGCATGCCCTCTCTGAAAGCCATAGGGGAACCCTTTCTTGCCTATCCCTAGCATCTGGTCTTTGTAGCAAGGGTTAGCATTCCCTTGGCTTGTAGGTGCGTCGCTCTGTCTCTACCTTTGTCCCCCGTGGTATTCTGCCTGCGTGTCTTTGTCTTCACCTGGCTGTCTTCAGGGCCTACCCTCCTCCAGTCTGACCCCATCTTAACTAATTACCTCTGCGAAGAGCCCATTTCCAAATAAGGTCACTTTCTGCGGTCCTGGGGGTTTAGATTTCAACATGTCTTTCCACGGGACGTCGTTCAGCCCCTAAGAGGAGGGAAAGGAGGGTGGGCTGGGAGGCGGCTGACCCACTGGTACCTGAGCAGGAGGTAATGGTGGTAGCGGCTCACGTACCAGAAAACACTGGCTGGAGTCCCAAGCCAGCCCTGAGCGGGCACCCCACAGTGTGTCCTTGTGCACACTCCTGACACCCGCCGGGAGCTTAAAGTCCAGGGCAGAGCTGAGGACATAGATTATTTCTGATCTGGAAAGCCATTTAAAAGTCAGGTAAGTGGATCCCAGTGTCTGAGACAAATTTAGTCCAGTCTGGAAGGGCAGGCCGGGGCTGGCGGAGTGGGCAAGGAGCAGTATGCCCTTGTTTCAAATAGAACTTAAAGTGGTTCCTCTTCTGACCTGCTGCTGGGGTGGGGATGGGACAGGGGAAGCCAGGCCACTGTCTGTGAGGACGGGAAGAAGTGCCAGCAATTTCCACTTCTTTCTTGACGGTGCTCAGGCCACTATTTCTGGCCTTGAAGGCATACGTACTAGTTCATCCAACCTCATGCCAGGAATTCTGCCCAAACCTTTGTCCCTCGATGCTACCGTCTGATTTTTCCAAGTCGGCTAGGAGTACGTGGCCCTGGACGAGCCTTTTCCTGGAGACCTGTGCAGTTGTGGGGACGGATCTAGGGAAGTCCGTGCAGAGGTTGCAAGGCTTTGCAAGTGACCAGATCATTTTACCTCCTCAATTTGGATACACCGAGTCATAGAATGATTTGCTTCATGTTTTATCTCTGGGAGGCCTTCGAACCTTAGCATTGGGGAGGCAGTGCCCAGAGTTTGGGTGACAGAAGCATCTGGAAATGCTCTTCCTACAGGCCCAGTCACCAGAGCCTCTTGACTTTCTCCCGAAGTGGGCCTGCCTTCCACTTGTTAATGTTGAAATTAGGATCTCACCTGTGATTTCTTTGAAGTTTAAAGACATGGAATCATGTCTTCTGGAGAGGAGCTGGAAGGAGAGAGGGTAGTGGGTGTAGAGAGTAAAACAGAACTATAGGGTATCTGTCCCTGCCAGACTCCTTTCCCCAGCCCCAGGGGTATGCAAGAAAGACCTGGTGTCCTATTGACTTCAGCCTAATTGGAAGTTATATTTTAGTAAAAGGGATTCCTCAATTGTATATTAAAGAATGTGTATTCTTTTTAAGATTTTATTTATTTATTAGAGAGAGAGAGAGAGAGAGAGAGCAGGGGGGAGGGGCAGAGGGAGAGGGAGAGGCAATCTCCCCACTGAGCAGGGAGCCTGACTGGGACTCAATCCCAGGACCCCGAGATCATGACTTGATCCAAAATCAAGAGTCAGACGCTGAACCACCTGAGCCACCCAGGTGCCCCCTAGTTTACATTTTAAGAAGATAAGTTCAGGAACGGACTGCAGTGCAGGGGGAACCATGAGCCAGAAGCAGGGAAGCCTTTTAGGAAGCTAAAGTGGTTGGTACAGAGCAGGTGAAGAGATGACCATTGGTCAGAGTTGGGATGGGGTCAGTGCGCAGGGAGAGAAGTGGACTGGATTCAGGACAGACTCTGGACGTGTTGCTGAGGGATTGTGTGTGGTGGGCGAGCAGTCAAGAGTGACACCCAGGGTTGGGCCCTGAAGAACCAGGAGAGCAACGGCGCCCTTTACTGAAATGGTGAGTCCTGGGAAAGAGCCAGTTTACTGTGTAAACCCAGTGCTCTACATTGGGCCTGTTCGATCTGAGATGGTATCAGGTAGGCAGATGAACGTAGCAGGGTCTGAAGTTCAAGGAAGGGCTCGGGGATACGTGAATTTGGGGGTTGTAGCTTGCAACGACTTCTCATTGCAACTACCTGGAATTAGACCAAACTTTATAGGTGAAGGGCCCTCCTCCACAAGACTGCTCTTATTTACACCCAGCTGCAAGTTCGAGGGTCCCCAGCCCACTCACTCCTAACTGGCTGGCCACAAATCCAGGGGTTCTCATTAACCCCTGAGGTTCAGCAGTTGACTAGAACAGCTCACAGGGCTCAGGAAAGCTACTATACTTAGAATTAGTTTTATTAGAGCAAAAGGATTCAAATCAGAGCTAGCCAAAGGGAAAGATCCATAGGACCAATTCTAGAAGGGTCCTAAACACAGAGCTTCTGTTGTCTGTTCCCTGTGGGATCAGGAGTGTCACTGTCCCAGCACAGTGATGTGTGACAATACACAGAGTATTGCCCATTAGAGAAGCGCACCCAAGCTTCTGTGTCCAGAGTTTGTACTGGAGTTTCTTTATATACTTATGATTGATTGAACTACTTACTGGCCATGAGGTGAACTCATTCTCTAGCCTGTCCCCTCTCCAGAGGTTGGGCTCAAAGGCCCAACCCTCTAATCCTGTCTGTGGATGGTCTTTCTGGCATACCCAGCCCCCATCCTGAGTCCTCCCCGTTAGCTTAAACTGTTTAGTTAGCTTAAACTGTTGAGGCACTTACCCTGAATTACCCCCGTCAGCATAAAACATCAGAGCCTACCACAAATAACAAAGACACTCCTATCACCCTGGAAATTCCAAGGATTTAGAGGCTACCTCCTAGGAACCAAGGACAAAGGCCTGCTAAATAATTACACAGAGGCTCTTTTAAGGCTGGGGCTTCTCTGAGATCTAGGGAGAATGTAGACAAAGAATGAAAGAGGCCCAGGTGTGAGGCTGGAGGAAATCCAGAGGAGCAAGGGCATCACCCAGGCTAAGAGAAGAGACTCTCGAGAGAGAGGGAGGGGTCAACTAGCTCAAACACAAGGAGGGGTTGAATATGCCGGATTGGGAAGAGGCAGGTGGATTGATTTGGCAGGTTGGAGGTTGTTGGCAAAAGTTGTTTCAGTGGTGTGCTAGGACACATGCCTGACTGTCAGAGTTTGAAAGCAAACGGTAAAAGCAAGGGTAGAGTACTCATCAGGAATATTGGTATGAAAAGGAACAGAGATGAGGTGAGACTCTAGCTGGAGCCTGGGAGCACATGGAGTCCAGCGAGAGTGTTCTTTTTAAGTTGGGGGATAACTGGACCTCTGTCTAGTAGGCTGCTCTCCCATTAGCTTTAGAACCCTGATTCACACTGCCTTGAGGAACAAAGACCTGTCTTCTCCTATGGAACTAAGAGGCAGTTCAGTTTCAGCCTCAGTTGATGCAAGGATGGGGCTACATCATCCGGGACCCAGGTTCTCTCCAGCTCTCGGCTCCGCTTCCTTGGTGTGGCTGGAGCAAGATGGCGGCAGCCGTTCTAAGCAATCACCTCCAGACCAGAGGGAAAGGAAGGGCCATCCTTCCTGCACTCTAAGGAGTGAGGAAGCTCCCAGAAGCCTCCTCCTCAATGTCATCAGCCAGAACGAGGTCCTGTGCTTCTGTCTGAATCAGTTCCCGGCCAGTTAGGTCCAGAGTAAAAGTGCTCACTTTAGAGGCTGAAGGAGAAGGTGTGACGACATTCTTGCAAAGGATGGAAAAGTAGGGCACACTGAGAAGTGTAGTAGGGTACCTCACTGGCGGGGAGGGGGTGCTTTTGAGATTTGTGCAATTTTTTCTAGCTGTCTTCAGCTGCTTGAGCATGGTTGGGGGTCCCCAGGCAAGCAGGGCAGAGGAGAGGAACAGAGGCATAAAGGGCGTTTCATGGCAAGTGACCCCAGTGCTGACCACGGGAGCCACACTGGGTCAGGAGGGGAGATCAAAGGGTGAGAAAAGCGGATTGACGCGCACACGGAGTCTGAAGAGTTATCAGGGTAGGATTAGGACTGTTTCAGGCTGGGTTTCCCGGGAAACAGCCCCTGAGATGGGGGCTGCTATGTTTGTGGTTTCCTTGGGGTCCTCTTGAGAATAACACCTATGAAGGAGTGAGAGTAGCAGATTGTGTGGAGGGACAGACAAGGCCCACAGTCAGTCCCCCAGGACTGAAGGCCTGGCACTCGGGATCGAGGCCAGGAGAGTTACTTCAGTCTCGGCTGCTGACCCCTGTCCTGTGGAGGGGGCTCTCTGCCTGCTCAGTTTTGATGGGGATGGAGAGGGCAGGCTGGGCCCCCTGTGCTTAGGGGTGTCGCGTAAGGAGGAGGGGCCTCAGTCAGACACTGATGCGCATGGGGGAGGAGGGGGTCGGAGCATGGTAGATGTGGCCTGAGAAATGGCCTCCAGGGAGCAGAAGGGACCTGGGCCGAGGATGCCAACAGGGGTAGGAACAAAGATTCTTCCACCAGCTGCCCCTCAGTGGAGGAGGGTCTCCTCCAGGGAGAGAGGACTGTGAATGGGCACCTGAGGTGGGGGTGGGTGGGTGAAGGAGTAAGAAGACCCCTAAATACAGTGGGCACACAAAGGAGTTCTTCAAGCAGAAGTCTGGAGGGCTGGGCCTGGCACGCTGCTCTGCTGCTCAGAGCCTGGACTGGGTGCCCCGCCGACCACCAAGGTAGCGGACGACCCGAGGGTCCGAGGAAAAGGCCGCAGTGTGTGCGCCACAACAGCGCTTTCTGGGGAGGCTGACGGGGCAGCTGCCTCCACACCGGGGTGGAGAGAGCCCCGGTCCCGTGTGGTCAGGGCGCAGATGGGGTCAGACTCCAGGGTGGGCCCGGGACCATGCTGCTGTTCAGGTCTGAAGGCCACTTGCTTAGAGGAAACCTGACTGAAAATGGCAGCATGGTGTTGGTCTGTGGGCCTCCTGTCTGGCTTTCACCTTGGATACGTTCTGGTACATTTTTTCCCCCCCAGTGGAGAGATTCTCCTTGGATAAATTAGCATTGAACATCAGAATGCAATTAAGTCTTATTATTTCCTGCCAGTTCCCTTCCAACGGGACTTCCGAATAGCTCCATCCCCACACGCATCCCCGCCTCCCTGCCCCTGCTTTCTGGAGCTGTTCCCTCTCCGAACTGCGTGCTGCCTGCTCCACGCACTCCCGGTGCTTCTCCCCCCCCCCCCCCCCAACGCCGGGTGGCTTGGGGCAGCTCAGAGCGTCCAGGAGCCCCAGAGCCCCAGGGAACATGGCCGCTGGTCTTGCTCAGTCCCCTCACTTTTCAGAGAAACTGAGGTCCAGGTTGCCTGCGACTCCCACGGAGCCGGGAAAATCGGTTAAGGACCTGGGCCCCTCTCAGGGACGGCGGGGGTGCGGGGCCCGGACCGAGCGCTGTCAGCGTGTCACTTCTCCGCCGTGTCCTCCTCCCCAGGTGACGGCCTGCTGCTGGTGAAGAACCCGCCCCCCGGCCCGCAGCCGCCGCCGCCGCCGCCGGCTCCGCCCAGCCTGCCGGTGCTCCCGGCGGCCGAGAACGCGAACGCGGCGGGCGCCGGGCCCCCCGACGAAGGCTTCCCCGCGCTGGCCCGCGAGCGGGGCGCGGGCGGGGCGCAGGCGGGGGGCGCGGGCGGCGGGGGCGCGGGCGGGGGCCCCGGGGGCGGCGGCGGGGGCGGCGGCTGCGGCAGCTGCTGCCCGGGCGGCCTGCGGCGGAGCCTGCTCCTGCACGGCGCGCGCAGCAAGCCCTACTCGTGCCCCGAGTGCGGCAAGAGTTTCGGCGTGCGCAAGAGCCTCATCATCCACCACCGCAGCCATACCAAGGAGCGGCCGTACGAGTGCGCCGAGTGCGAGAAGAGCTTCAACTGCCACTCGGGCCTCATCCGCCACCAGATGACGCACCGCGGCGAGCGGCCCTACAAGTGCTCCGAGTGCGAGAAGACCTACAGCCGCAAGGAGCACCTGCAGAACCACCAGCGGCTGCACACGGGCGAGCGGCCCTTCCAGTGCGCGCTCTGCGGCAAGAGCTTCATCCGCAAGCAGAACCTGCTCAAGCACCAGCGCATCCACACGGGCGAGCGGCCCTACACGTGCGGCGAGTGCGGCAAGAGCTTCCGCTACAAGGAGTCGCTCAAGGACCACCTGCGTGTGCACAGCGGCGGCCCCGGGCTCAGCGCCCCTCGGCCGCTCCAGGCGCCGCCTGAGCACGACTAGGGCTGGGCTGGGGGAGGGGAGGGCCCGGAGGCGGGAGCAGGGGTGCGGGGGGTGGGTGGGCGGGCCTGGGGGGCGGCCGGAGCACCCCTGATCCTGCCCCTGGTTCTCGGCGCACCTTCCCTCCCTCTATCTGCCAGCTGCTGGAAATTGGGAAGAGGAATTGCACTCCAGACAGGATCCCCCAGGGGTCGGACAGGGGTCCCGTAGACCTGTCTGGCCTAAATGGATGGCCAGCTCATCTCGTAGGGTGGACCAAAGGGCCGGCTGAGCGTCTTTCCTCAGGGAAGGTGCCAGAACGGACAGTGAGGGGGCGAGAGGCTTCGGGCATCCCCCTCAGACACCTAGTGTGCCCGTTTGGCCACTGGAGTCCCGGTTTGTGATCGGGGGAAGCAACTAGGGAGTCTCAGAAGCCCTCTGAGATAAATGAGGTCCTAAGGTTAAGGGATGCGGAGTAAGGAAGCAGAACTGTGACGAGGAGATGAGGAATGAGCTAAGGGGTAACATCTCTGATGACAGCACTGCCTCGCGTTCTAATAGCGCTTTAGACTTTTTTAAACGTGTTTTCTATCCGTTATCCGTTTTCACCCCTAGCCTTTCCCTCAGAGGTACGTGGGGTAGGATTGTCCCTACTGAGAAGAGACCCAGGTGGATGGTTTGCCAAGACGACACAAGAAGAGAGCCGCAGGGCTGGGGCCAGGGCTCCTGACCCCAGTGCAGTGTCCCCCACCACACACACTGCCTACCTCCCATGTCTGAGAGACTTCTGTGGCCTGGCCTCTCTTGGTCTCTCTCTCCTGTCTCCTCCCCCTGAGCCACCAAAACTCAGAAGCAGCAGGGGGCCAACTCCTGGGGTTTCTGGGGGTTGGGGAACCCATCAGCAGCTACACAATGCCCTGGGTTGTGCATCTGAAAGGCTCTTCTTGTGTAGGCATTCCTGGGCAGGAGGTCCCCTCCCCCAGCCTGTCCTTCCCACCTCCAGTCCTTCAATCTGGTGCAGCATCTTTTCACTGCCCAGTAGTGACCCGGCCCCCTGGGGCAGCTGGTGCCCTGGGTCAGACGTCACTTTGTTGATTTATTCCAGTTTCCCCAGGGCCAAGGGGTGAAGGAGAGGCTCCTGCTGCCGGAGCAGCCGTCAAGGAAGCGAGTCTCTTCCCAGGAGGGCCGGGCAAGTGGGTGCTAGAGTCTGAGAGCCTCAGTCTCCTGCCCTGAGCCTCCCAACTGGTGCTATCTGTTTAACTGACCATGCTCAAGGACATGGACACAGACCCTACTCTGCCCCAGACCCTGCAGGCGCCTCAGGAGGCGCCCAAAGGACTCCCTTGAGTTGGTGCATCTGCTCCGTGGTCCTGAGGGGCCATGATCTCCATTTCTGCATCTTGCATGACCAGGCACTGGGATGGGGTGGCGCGCCCCAAGACCCTTGTTTGTGTCAAGAATGACTTTTCCTGCTCCTCCCATTGATCCTGCTTCTCTCCCAGTTCAGGGAGCATAGTGGGCAGCCGGCACCCGGCACCACGTTTGTGAGCATTCTGCTTCCACCCTTCCCCTCATCTGCGCCGCTCTGCTTTCCTCAGACCCCTTTTTGCCATGCAAAGGGAATTCTCGAAATTAAATAAACGGTGTCCAGATTGCAGACTGCATTTTCACAAGGCCAGGGGGTTCTGCAGCGTGGCTCCGTAATGAGCTGGAATCCAACTAACTGGGATTTTTTTTTCCCCCTTCCTTCTGCTTTCTAAGAAGAGGAGCTGAGAAGCTAAACAGACAAATTCAGTGGAGTTTTTTTGTTTGTTTGGTTGGGTTTTTTTTTTTTTTAGAGCAGAAGGGAACACTCTAGTCCAGTGTTTTGGTTGGGAGGAGGCAGTATTCTGCTTTAAAAAGTATATGCAGGAAATCAATATTTTCATAATCTAAGTCACGGAGAATAAGACCAACAGTTTTTTCTTAATTTTTTAAATTAATTTATTTTTGTGGCTGTTGAGAGTGTGAAGGGGGAGAAATTCCATTTGAGACATGGGTTTGGAACACCTGAACACATAGCTGGAGTCCCTCCCTTTATTTTAACCTCAAGGAGCTGATTCCCAAAGAGGGTTAGTGACTGAGCCAGAGAGAGGGCCAGGGCCGTCTGGTTCCCACATCCCGGTCTGGCGGATGCTGCCACACCAAGTGTCCCTCAGCTATACTGGGAGACACCCCAGTCTCCGGCACTGGCCTTGGGTATGTCCTAGAGTGAGCTCCACCCCTGGAGCTGATCAGAGGTGGTGACACTCGGTGTGGACCTCTACCAGGCAGCAGGGGTCCTTACTGAAGCAGGACAAAGGTCAAGGGTCCTGCTTTGAAGGTGGATTTTTATTTTCCTTCTGATAATGTGTTAATTAAAGTTAACTATTTTAATTTAAAAAATGCATGCAGTAAAAATTTAAATGGTAAAAAAACAAAAAAAGACACAAGAGTAAAACTCTTTCCTACCAGACTCCCTGTTGAGATATACCCACTGCTAAGAGCTTCTTATATGTCCTTCCAGAACTGGAGAAGTCAAGGCTCGGAGGATGAGTTGGATGGGGCAGAGGGAGAGGAGACAGGAGACAATGTGGGGTGAAGATGAGACATGGCAGGGAGGCAGTAATTGGGATTGTAAGACAGGAGACTGGCCTGGTCATACTCAGGATGTGAAGAAGTTGTAGGTGATGCAGTTTCAGGGTAAGTCAAGGCCAGGCCATGGAAAGCCTTGAATGCCAAGACTCTCCCATAGACAAGCTATCAATTAGCCTGGGATCTCCTGTGCCACAGATCCCTCATGGACCCCTTGGAACTCTTTAGAAGCCCAGGGGTGCCCGGCTGGCTCTGTCAGTAGAGCATGTGACCCTTGATTGCAGGGTCAAGCCCCACGTTGGGTGTAGAAATGACTTAAAAAAAAACTTTTTTTTTTTAAAGATTTTATTTATTTGAGAGAGAGAGAGAGCATGAGCAGCGGGGAGAGGGAGAAGCAGGCTCCCCACTGAGCTGGGAGCCCAACGTGGGGCTCCATCCCAGGACCCTGGGACCGTGATCTGAGCCGAAGGCAGACGCCCCTAAAAAATCTTTAGATGCCGAGTGTATAGCTCTGAGAGGCCACAGGAGTGAAAATGTTAGTCTCTAACGCTCTCCAGGAGGTTATTATGTGACAGCAAGTTTAAGCTAGACACCGCTGACAAGGAACAATGATAAGGGAACAGTTCTCTTACAGTCAAGGTTTTGGCCACCGTAACTGGCTCTCTCAGATCTGGTCCCAGAATATTGGGTGTTGGAGAGTGAAGGGAAGGAGGGAACTTCACACTGGGCTCAAGATGAACTAGCCTATGAATATATTTAACGGTATTAGTTTATCTGATTGTTAGAAAAACATGCCACAGAGCATCCTATCGGCCTGGGGCCCTGAACAGGACCATTTGGGGGATGCCATGGCTGGCATGCCATCTGCCACTGACTTGGAACCATTGTGGAGGGATGTTTCTAAAAGAGTAACTTTTTTTAAGGTTTTATTTATTTATTTGAGAGAGAGCATAAGCAGGGAGGAGAGGAAGAAGCAGGCCCCCTGCTGAGCAGGGAGCCCGACACAGGCCTGGATCCAAGGACCCTGGGATCATGACCTGCAATGAAGGCAGACACTTAACCAACAGCCACCCAGGCTCCCCTAAAAGAGTAATTCTTGAGAAGAGGGATCTTGGGTGTGAGAATCTCACTCCCCTCTCCCGGCCCACACCATCCTGTGAGGTTCCCATAGGTCCCCTTCCATAAGAGTCTTAATTCTAGTGTGATGTTGGCACTGTGTCCTAAAGGTTGAGCACCTCTATTCAAATCAAGTCTTGAGATGTATTTTAAACCAACATCATCCCCCAGCATAGGAATTTCTGTAGGTTTCCTTTCTCCTGTTATAAGAGAAAACTGCCTTTGATTTGTATCCCATTTAAGATTCAAGGGAGATCCCATATCCAGTCTTAGAAGTGAAAGGCAGTGTAGGTTACCTGGGTGTCCCCACAACTTCCATCCCTATAGGGCCAATATCCTTCAAGCATAAAATGACTTGAGTCCCCAATCAGCAGCCCCTGCCCCATATCTCAAGGATGTGGGGGTGAGGAGGGGAGTGGGAAAGGGAGAAGCAGGCTTCCCGCTGAGCAGGGAGCCTGATGTGGAGCTCGATCCCAGGACCCTGGGATCATGACCTGAGCCAAAGGCAGATGCTTAACGACTCAGTGCCCCTAGATTTTACATTAATACATTCAAAATTCAAAATGGATAAAGGATGTGCAGAAGAAAACAAACGCCTTGTCACCCAGTCACCCAGTTCCTCTACCTGAAGCTGACTAGTCAACTATGGAGAAAGTGGAAGTTTCTGGAAGGAAGCTGGAATCCTTCACAGATTCAAAGGAACAGTTGAACAACCAATTCTAGACAAAAATGTGTCTCTCATCTCTGCTCCTTTTCTGTATGTTGGGACCATTCTTTAAAACCAACTTACACTCCAAGAAATGGGGACAAGACTGTTCCTGACTCACACATTTATAGCTTCACTACAGAGGAAATTAACCTGTCCCATCAGCTCTGGTTAGATCCCAGGGAAGAGCTCTGATTGGTTCAGCTTAAGTCATATGCGCACCCCTGGCTCAATTACCGTGGCCAGGAGGCTAGGATGCTATGATTGGACTGGCTTGAGTCAGATGCCCACCCTTCATGGAACAAGACAGCAGCACCCATTCTAAGTACCTGGCTAGAGCCCAGGGAGGAACTGTCCCCAAAGAGAAAGAGGTGCATCTATGCCCAGGAGAAGGGAAAATTGCTATGTTGACAAAGCTAACAGATGCCCACTGCCTGTGGACACACTGGGTGTGTCAACTGTCTGCTGTGTCCATGCACACATATATGGGGGGCGGGGGTGGTGTGCAGCTGGAACCAAGATGTATTCATTCTAGGAGTCTCACGGACCTGGAGGCCTGCAGGGGGGCACGCTCCCCAGGAGGTTATTTATGTGACAGAAGGATCACAAAAGACCTGGTCCCTGCCATCTAGAGACTTGCGGGATAATAAGGGGAACAGAATAGAAAGGGTTTCAACTAAGTGGAAAAAAGCCATGGTCCATAAACTTTCTCGAGTAAAAAAAAGTTTGGGCATACATATATGTACGTATATATGTTAATATGTATGCTATATAGGCGCCTGGGTGGCTCAGATGGTTAAGCATCTGCCTTCGGCTCAGGTCATGATCCCAGGGTCCTGGGATCGAGCCCTGCATCGGGCTCCTGGCTCAGCAAGGAGCCTGCTTCTCCCTCTCCCTCTGCCTCTCTCCCTGCTCATGCTTTCTCTTCTCTCTCTCTCTGTATCTCTGTGTCTCAAATGAATAAATAAAATCCTTTAAAAAATAAAAAATAGAAAAAATATGTATGCTATAAATCATATGCACAATAGAACATTTAAAGGACAAGAGAAATATTTTTAAAGCATTATTTTAAGCTTAATTTGTATTATATGTGATTCAAAGGATACTTTCTCCTGTCACTAGAAACGAGGATGTGGGTGAGATAATGTCTAAGGTCAGTTTCAGCTCTGAATGTTACGTTCATATTTTATAGACACAGATGACAGGTTACAAGTACTAAGTACATTTTCTTGAGCCCTTTAATACCACTGCCACCAATGGGAATAATTATGAGCCTTATTTAAAAGTTTATCTAAAGGCCCATGTCAAGATCTGAGTGTCATTGGGAAAGGACAAATGGGAAGCTTCTAAGAGACACAACAAGGTAACATTTATGTTGGTGAATTCACTACAGCTCAAGCCTTGGACTTTGCCACAACAAAAACACCAAAATGAGAAATTGCTGGTCACTGAGTGCTTGCTATACGCCAGGCCTTCAGTGATGCGAGCACTTGACTTACACTTGTGATTTCTTTCAATCCCATCAACAACCCAAGGATGTGATGTTTGTATTCTCAGTGGGAACACACTGAAGCCAAGGGAGCATACACCACACCACTTCGTGAGGGAAGGAGCCAGAACACAAAGATTAATAGTGATCAGGAGCACTTTTTGAACCCTTCACCTGACAGGCACTGTTCTAAGCACTTGAACTAACTCATTTAATCTGCACAACAACTCTGTGAGGTATGTGCTATTATTATTGCTCACTAATAATGAAATGGAGATGCCATGAAGTTAATGACTTGTCCACATCTAGTAAGTGGGACAGACCAATGGTCTCGCTTTTCCCTTCCTTCTTTCTTTCTCTCTCACACTCTCTCTCTCTCTCGATATCAATATAGACACTATTATTTTGCCCCAAGTTTTAAAACATTTGCAATTTGAAAAAATGCTTTCTTTTCTTTTTCGTGATTCAGCAATTCCCTATATTACTCAGGGCTTACCAAGATAAGTGTGTTCTTAATCCTCTTCACCTGTTTCACCAATCCTTGGCTCCACTTTCTAAAGCATCATGCACACCATCTCTGCAAGCCCATGAAATCCAGACCAGTGCCTGGTGCTGCCTCCTTTGCACACTGGAAATTTGATCTAAATATGTTCCCACTGTTCCAGGCTCAGAGTCAGGGGTGCTGATTCATGGTGACTCTCAATAGACTGATGGATAAGCCAGAGCATCAGTTTAATCATTTCCAGGGGTGGACTGGACATTTGTATCAGCCTGATCTGCATCTTGTCTCCCAGTAGCTACACGGGAACCTGCATCATCAGACTACCTGGTGAACACAGAAACAGAATAGAGGGTTCTAGAACTGAACTGCTAATGACCCCAGTACCCAGTATCCTATGTCCTGATATGTCTGTCTCCACAGATATGATACATTTTCTTCTGTGTCTGACAGTAAGTTTTTGTTGGTCTGAGAAAGTAGGTCAGACCCTAGACATATCTCAGTGGCTGACTGGTTTCCTCAGCTTGACCCATCTTTTCTTTAGATGTATTAATAATCTGGTCAGTCTCCTGTTGTTCTGGTTGCTGTGGACATTATGCCTTCTCCTGGAGGTGACTTTACCTACCCTTATTCTCTGGTTCACCATTCAATCATCCAAAGATATTTTTGAGCACTTCTGTGTGCAAGAAATGGTGTATACTGTGGAGGGACATTTTAGTGAAAGGGACACATCACTATCACCCCTGTAAACTGATGAAAAAAATAAGTTATTTTGGTTAGTGATAATGCTGTGAAAACTTTTGATCGGAGAATCAGGATTGAATTTTGGGATGGAGAACGGTGTTGGGCTGTAGGCAGAGTGGACAAGGAATGTCTCTCTGAGGAGATAAAGTCTGAACTGAGCCCTGCATGCTAAGAAGGAGCCAGTCTGTTGATCTTAAGAGTTTAGTTCTCAGGGGAAGTGCTTTGGGACTATAATTCAAAGTGGAAGTTCATTGCCTGTCTCTATAGAAACCATGTGGTACAAATTAGGCAGGTATGGTTGCAGTAGTCTTTTGTATTGGGTGATCAAATGGAGATGCAGCCATGCTTTCCAAATCAAAATTCCGAACTCATCATTTAACGGTAACATGTGGACTGGATTAAACATTTGAAATCAGGGCTATCTTGGATTTTCCAAGGCATGTGATTACCATAATTAATAGGATACAATGGGTTGGCCTGGGCACCTTGACCCCACACTGTTGATGTAGAGAGTGTATTTCCAGTTTCTTTCTTTATTTTAAGAGAGAGTGAGAGAGTATGAGCAGGGGGAAGGGCAGAGGCGGGGAGTGGGGGGAGGGAGAAGCCGGCCCCCCACAGAGCAGGAAGCCCAATGTGGGGTTCCACCCCAGGACCCTGAGATCATGACCTGAGCCAAAGGCAGAAGCTTAACCAACTGAGCCACCCAGGAACCCCATGTATTTCTAGTTTCTAGAAAGCCAAATAACAGATGAACAAATGGAATAAAACCACGTGTCATTTGGCACCGTATCTTTTTTCCCCAACTAAATTACATATTCTTCCCTCAGAGCAAAGTCTGATTTTTATACATTTTGAATCCCTCAAAGCACCTCGCCGAGTGCTGGGCACGTAGAAGACACACAAGGCCCGCGTTTGCCTTACATTTTCAATCTGTGCTTGACTTGGAGGGAGCAAGCCCTTCTGCGGTCGCACACTCTGGCCCGAGCGCCGAGGTGCTGTTCATCCTCCTGCCGCACGGCGGCGCCCTGGAAATCCCGCGCGGTGAGGTCGAGCCGCTGGAGCCGCTCTTGGCGCGGGAGGGCCGAACTCCCACAATGCATCTTGTATCAACACGGCCCTGGTGGCGGCTTTGAGGAGGGGCAGGGGGCGCCCACCGGACCGGCACGCAGCACGAGGGGTATCAGGCGGGGCCCGGGTGTTGAGGGGCGACTGGCGGCCATGGCGGAGTCGGCGCCTGCTCGGGTAAGGGTGCTCCCGGCACGGATCGCGGGCGCATTCGGGATGGCGGAGCTCCTGGCCGGGGCGGGGCTTCGAGGTTCGGACTCCGGTGGGGCTGGGGGTCCCGGGGCTCCCCGGGCTGCTCCTAGCGAACACCGGCCTCCTCCCACGACCCCAGGGCTCTGCCTTCTCCCTCTCCGGCTCCTTCCCGGTCGGGCCGGAGCCCCAGCGCCACACACCGTTGCCGAGAAACTTCTCCGAGGCTTGTTTCGTGTTTTTTTGTTTTTTTTTTTTAGTATTTTTGTTTTTTTGAGAGAGCGCGCGCGAGAGCGCGCGCACGAGCTGGGGGAGGGGCAGAGGGAGAGATTTTTCTTCAGAGAGAGGAGAGAGCGAGCGCGGGGCGGGGGAGGGGCAGAGAGAATTTTTTTTTTTTTTAAGAGAGCGGGGGGCGGAGGGGCAGAGGGAGAGAATTTTTTTTTTTGAGAGAGAGCTGGAGCGGTGGGGGAGAGAATATTTTTTAAGAGCTCGCGGGGGGGGGCGGGCAGAGGGAGAGAGGATCTTTTCTTTTTTAGAGAGAGCGGGGGGGGTGGGGTGGGGGGAGGGGCAGAGGGAGAGAGAAAATCTTAAGCAGGCTCCATGCCCATTTGGGAGCCGGAAGCCGGGCTCCAGCTCATGACCCTGAGATCATGACCAGAGCCGAAATCAAGAGTCAATGGCTTAACTGAGCCACCTAGCAGCTGGAAAATGTAAAGGATATACCAGGTAAAAGGAAAATTATCCCAAATGTAAAGTCTGAAAATGTAAGAAGGTATGATGATCCATGGAAATGGGTAAATCTGAACAAATATTGACTGAATGAAACAGTAATGATCTTTTGTGAGGTTAAAAACAAAGGCAAATTAAAATACATGGCAGCATTGATGTAAAGGTTAGGAAGAGATCAGAATTCATTTGTTTAAAGGTCTTTATACTTTCCGTAATATCTAGGATACTTGCTAAAAGACTAGAAATGGGCTGTAAAACTTACAAGTTAGAAGAGGAAATAGTAGAATAAGAAAAAAATCACCTAAAGGAAGGCAAGAAAGACGAGCACCGAAAAAGGCAAAAAATCAATAAAAATAGATCAACAGTTATAATAAATGTAAAAGGAGTAAATGTTCTAGTTAAAAAGCAGAAATTTGTCAGATGGTTTGCGAGAGATACAAAAGACAAAACTACAGAAATGGTTGAACATAAAAGAATATGAGAACATATCAGACTAATCAGAAGAAAATTGGTTCAACTGTATTAATACTGCTAGAGATCGAGGCTACTACTACTTTTGTAATGGTAAGACTCAATTTATCAGCTTGATATTCTAATATTTTGCATGTAATTATGTAGTCTCAAAATATATAAAACAAACTGACAACTACAAGGAAAACTGGCATGGTAGAAGACTGTAACAAAACCTTAGTTTTTATCAAGCAGGAAAAAAAAATTAGGGTGTAGTGCGTCCGGTAGAACTTTCTGAGATTATGGAAATATTCTGCTTTGCACTGTTCAATGTAGTCACTAGAAATACATGGCAGTTAAGTATTTGAAATGTAGGTAGTATGGCTGAGGAACTGAATTTTTAATTCAGTTTTAATTAATTTAGATTTAAATAGCCATGTGTTTCTAGTGGCTTTTGGACAGCACAGATACAGATTTCATTAATCCATATATCTTGTCCAAACATAATATCAATGTATAGGCATGCCTCAGTTTATTGAGCTTTGCTTTATTGCACTTTGCAGATGCTGTGGTTTCTTTTTTTTCCCCCCACAAATTGAAGGTTTGTGGCAACCCTGTGTCAAGTCTCTCAGCTGCCATTTTTCTAACAGCATTTGCTCACTTTGTGTCTCTGTCACAATTTGGTAATTCTCACACTATTTTAAACTTTTTCATTATTATTATATTTGTTATGGTGTTCTGTGATCAGTAATTATGCTTGCTTAAAAACTCAGATGATGGTTAGCCTTTTTTTGCAATAAAGTATTTTTAAATTATAGTATGTACTTTTTTTTAGTTATGCTGTTGCTCACTTAATAAACTAGTAAATTTATATGCCCTGGGAAACCAAAAAATTCATTTTACATGCTTTATTATGATACTTGCTTTATGATACTTGCTTTATGTGGTCTGGAACCAAATTTGCAGTGTTTCTGAGGTATGCCTGTATAGAGAGATTACTGAAGAAAAAATGAGAACAAAAGAGCCTTTTATTTTTTCATTTTTTTCATTGATTTTTTAAAAGATTTTATTTATTTATTTGACAGAGAAAGCGAGAGAGAGAGAGAGGGAACACAAGCAGTGGGAGAGGGAGAAGCAGGCTTCCCGCTGAGCAGGGAGCCCGATGTGGGGCTTGGTCCTAGGACCCCGGCATCATGACCCAAGCCTAATAAGGCAGTCGCTTAACGACTCAGCCACCCAGGCGCCCCCAAAAGAGCCCTTTTAGAAATGAAAGTGTGTTCTGGCAGTTGACTGTAGGCTGGGACCGTAGGTAGGGCTGTTAAACTCAGTATCTCTGCGTGCTTTCTCCATGTGGCTTGGGATTTTTCAGGTGTGTTCCAGAGCCTGCCTGCCTGTGATTTGTTCCACTCGACATAGAATGGAGCAGAGACAAACTGTTCCTGACAAACCCTTCTTGAATTGCAGATTCATGAGCAAAGTAGATGTTGTTGTCTTAAGCCACTAAATATTGGAATTATTTGTTGGGTAGCGATCAGTGGTTGGAACAAGTACCTAGGGAATATGTTAAAATGTTGAAAGAGGGGCACCTGGGTGGCTCAGCCGTTAAGCGACTGCCTTCGGCTCGGGTCATGATCCCAAGGTCCTGGGATCGAGCCCCACATCGGGCTCCCTGCTCAGCGGGAGGCCTGCTTCTCCCTCTCCCTCCCCCTCCTTGTGTTCCTGCTCTCGCTATCTCTCTCTGTCAAATAAATAAATAAATCTTTAAAAAAAATAAATAAAATATTGAAAGATATTAAAAATACCTTGAAAAGGGAGTGGCAAACTGTGTATGGATACATTTATCTATGGATTTGATACAGACAAAATCTCTAAAGACATTTTTGTGAGACTTCTAAAGATGTTTTATTTATTTGAGAGAGACTGCACACATGCATACTTGGGGGGTGGGGAGGAGCAGAGGGGGAGGGAGAAGCAGGCTTCCCTGATGAGCAGGGAGCTTGAGTGGGCCTTGATCCCAGGACCCTGGGATCATGACTTGAGCCAAAGACAGAGCCACCCAGGTGCTCCTGGGAGACCTTTCAAGTGTGTAAAGAATATCAACATCCAGTATAGTCAAGATGATCCTATAAAACAAGGAAGTGGGACTTGTCTTACCAAATATCAGTAATTATTTTTTTTAAAAGCTATAGTTGTAATATTGGTAAGTCAATATGAAAAATACCCTACAGAACAAGACTAGAGATGCCAGAGACAGATTGCTATGTATGAAAATTTGATTCATGACAGAGATAGTATTACAAATCTTTGGGTATATTGATGGATTTTTCATCATATAATATTAGATCTGTTGATTTCCTGTATGAAAATTGAGCCCTGCACCACACACAAATATCAATTCTAGTTGAGTTACTCAGATGTGAAAACAAAACTATGAGTGTTTAGAGGACAGTATTGTAGGATATCAATATTTTTTTTTCACCTGACACAGAAGTTCAAACCATAAAAGAATTCTGATGAAACTCAACTACATTAATTTTTTTATTAAAAAATAATAAAGTGAATTTCAAAAATGCACAAATAAGGAGAAAATGTTTGCAACACGTATAGCATGGATAAAGATTAGTATCCAGAATTTTCAGAGAAATTCTGAGATAGAAAGAAAGTCCGAGAACCCAAAAGATAAACGGGTAAAAGACTTGAGCAGGTAGTTCACTGAAGGTATTTGAATGGCCAGTAAATATTTAAAAGATGCTTACCCTTACCAGTAATCAAGGAAAGTGTAGATGGAAACCATGATGACATATTTCAGACCTCCTGGAGGGACCAAATTTTAGTCTTAACAGTAGCAAGTATTGACATAGTTGGGAAACATCCAGAATATTTACATACTTCTGATAGGAGTGAAATTCGTACAACCACTGAGAAAACATTTGGCATTATTTACTGAAGTTCAAGTTGTGTATATACCGTTAGCCAACAATTCCTTCCTAGGACTGTACCCTCAGGAAACTTGCCCATGTGTACTAGGAGCTGTGCCCAGTCCTGTTCGTTGTAGCAGTACTTGTAATGACAAAGATGGGGACAGCAATAATGGAATGGAAAAGGAAATTGTGGTATTGTCACAGCAGAATATTATGCAGAAGCGAAAATTAATTATAGCCATCTGCAACAGCAGGATATTCTCAGGAGTTGTGTAATAAGGATTGTATTTATATAAAGTCCTAAGATAGGCAAAACTGAAGAACACGTATTGTTTTGGGAAAAAAGCATTTGGTGAAAATGTGAAAAAGACAGTTACTAGTGAAAAATCAAATTCAGGATAGTAGTTACTTTAGGGAGTTGTACAGAGGACTTCAGAGGCAATATTTGTATAACTGAGTGGTAGTTAAGGGAGATTTGTTGCCATTACCTTACACATCTTATGTATTGTTTAAGTTTGTTTTTTTTTAACTATTCAATATTAGAAAGTCATGGTATCTCAGAGTTGGAAGTGACCTTAAATATTATCTAGTCCACCTTAGATACCACTTTATAATGTTATTTATTTTGTATTTTACTTCAGCAGATTGAAGGTTTCTTAGCAACAGGGACCATGCCTTATACTTAACGGTGACAGGTTTCAGACTATAGTGACAGGCCCATTGTATGATACTTGATCTGACAGTATGATAGAATATCCAAGCGGGACTGCCCCAGAAAATCCAGACGTATGGGGAATGTAAGTGTACTTTTTGTATTTCTCACTGCCATCAGGGATACTCTTAAATATGGGATTTATGTAAAAAAATTACAAAAAAATACATGTTTATTGAAGAAGTCAAACAAGCAATAGTTTACAAGGAAAGATTAAAATCTCTCTCTCTCATCTTCCTGAGGCAAGTCATGTTAACAATTTAGTTTGGTGAATATCTTTCCAGACCTTTCTGTGGGCTGAAACAAACATATACTCATATGTTTTCTCTTCTTCAGGAAAGTGGGATCATAATAAATATATTTCCCTAAAAGTTGGATTTTTAACCAACATGGTATGATGAAACTCTTCCAAACCATACATACAGGTTGTTATTTTTAAAGGTAGTATAGTGTCATTCTTGGTTGTGCCATAATTTATTCCTTTATGAGTAGACCTCGAGATTATTTCCAAGCTTTGACTTTTCCAAAAAATATTACCAGTAATCATGTTTGTATGAATGTCAGTAAATAATGTCATTTTTAAAAAATATTTTATTTATTTATTTGACATAGAGTGAGCACAAGCAGGGGGAGTGGCAGGCAGAGGCAGAGGGAGAAGCAGGCTCCCCACAGAGAAGGGGGAGCCTGATGCGGGACTCGATCCCGGAACTCCGGGATCATGACCTGAGCCGAAGGCAGTGGCTTAACCAGCTGAGCCACCCAGGCGCCCCTAATGTCATTTTTTTTTAAGATTTTATTTATTTATTCATGAGAGACAGGCAGAGGGAGAAGCAGGGTCCCAAGGAGCAGGGAGCCCGATGCGGTACTCGATCCCAGGACCCAGGGATCATGACCTGAGCCAAAGGCAGACGCTTAACCATCTGAGCCACCCAGGCGCCCAATGCCATTTTTTTTTTAAAGATTTTATTTATTTATTTGACAGAGAGAGATCGCGAGAGAGGGAACACAAGCAGGGGGAGTAGGAGAGGGAGAAGCAGGCTCCCCACTGAGCAGGGGGGAGCCCAGTGCGGGGCTCGATCCTAGGACCTCAGTACCATGACCCAAGCCGAAGGCAGATAGATGCCCAAAGACTGAGCCACCCAGGCACCCCCAATGCCATTTGTTTTTATAAGATAGATTCCCGGAAGTGGGATTGCTAGGTGAAAGGATTTTTAGTGACTTTTATGAGATTTCCTTCCATAAAGTTTGTAATATTTTTCATTCCTTCTGGGAATGTTAATGAAAGTGCCAGTTCTATATCCTCCTCACCTCTGAATGTAGTTCCTAATCCCTCTTGTTCAAGTGTGTCAGCCTCGTGGGTGAGAAGTGGTTTTCCTGGGTTGTATTTGCACTCCTAACTGCTTCTTGACCGCTTGCATTTCTGCTCTCATAATTACTTACAGTTTGCAGTTCTTTTTAGGGTTATTTTTTTCTTTCCATTTCATACTTTGTTTATAAATATCCACTCCCCGTTTGTTTTTATACATTTAGTTTATGGCATTTTTCATGGCAGCTAACATTTTCTTCTATCTTGATACTCCCAAGTCGTGCTTACTGAGATAATTTACATACAGTAAAATTCACTCTTCAGGCATACAGTTGAGTGAGTTTTGATAAATGTGCAGCCATCATCAGAATGCCAAAATAAAGAATATTTCCATCATCCCAGTAAGTGTTCCTTTGCATTCACTCTCCTTCCCCCAGCCCCAGCCCCTGGTAACCACTGATCTGTTTGGTTTTTTTTTTTTTTTAAAGATTTTATTTATTCATTTGAGGGAGAGAGAGCACAAACGGGGAGAGGCAGAAACAGACTCCCAGCCGAGCTGGGAGCCCGACATGGGGCTCGATCCCAGGACCCTGGGATCATGACCTGAGCCCAAGGCAGACGCTTAACCATCTGAGCTGCCCGGGCGCCCCCCTGATCTGTTTGCTGTCCCTATAGTTTTGCCTTTCCTGAATGTCATGTAAATGGAATAGAGTAGGTGACATTTTGTCTGGCTTCTTTCATGTAGCATAGTCATTTTGAGATCTATATTGTTAGGTGTATCAGTAATTTGTTCCCTTTTTATTGCTAATGTGTGCTTAACACATTAATTATTAATACGTTAATAATGTAACAGTATATTATCGTATCGTGTGTTAGTACTCTAAGGCTGCTGTAACGAAATACTGCAAATTGAGGGGCTTACACACCAGAAGTGTACTGTCTTACAGTTCTAGAGGCTGGAAGTCTGAAATCAAGGTGTCCACAGACTTGATGCCTTCTTAGGGCCACGACGGAGAATCTGTTCCAGGCTTCTCTTAAAGCTTCTGATGGCCCCACACATTTTCTTGGCTTGTGGCAACAAAACCCCGACCTCTGCCCCTGTTGTCATGTAGTTGTCTTCTCCCTGTGTGTGTCTTCACATCATCTTCCCTAAGTGCACGTCTGTCTGTGTCCAGATCTCTCCCCTATTTTATAAGGACATCAAATCATATTTGATTAGAGCCCATCTGATGACCTCATTTAACTTGATCACCTCTGTAAAGATTCTTCTCTCAAGATAAGATCACATTCCGAGGTACTGGGACTTGGGACTTCAACATATCTTTTTGGGGAAATAAAATTCAACCCATAACAGATGGTTGGACCATGGTTTGTTTATTGATTTACCAGTCGATGGACATTTGAATTGTTTCCATCTCACTAGGTAGTTCAAAACAGAAGAAGCAGCTTTATTTAACACCTCTTTTCTGCTTTTTGCTTAGTGCTCAGATCCTGACCCACCTTCCTTTGCTAAGCAGGCAACAAAATGCTGGGCCACAGAAAGGCAGGAGGAGGCTCCAGAAAGCTAGAGATGAGCAACTGAAAGTGAAAAGCAGAACATGGGATGAAAGGAGCCTGTCCAACAGTCTGACGTTCTGTTTTGTTTCATTTGTATTTATTTTTAATGTAAAAGCTAAGTTTACATTAAACTTTTATTTAAATCTTTCTTAGGGGGGACAGGTAAGCTTTAAACTTACCACATGTTCGATAATGAACTGAGTTGAGTCACTGGAGTAGGTCATGGCCAAGCTTACGTGTTCATTTCTGTGCCAGTTGGGTTCGTTTTGTCCCCTGTTTCTCCAGACACTAAGTCCTGGCCCTAGCGGTTCTTTCAAAGCTGTTTCCTCTCAGTGTCTGTTCATGTGGGTAGAGAAGCAGCCTTGAAGAAAGTGTATGCCATAGAAAAGAACATGAAGCTTTGGGGCTTGAGGACTGAAATGAACATACAGTGGTACATTGGGGCCAGAGGGAGTGGTGGGGAGACTCCCCACATGTTGGCTTTAGTAATGTGCTTCAGCTGTAGTGATTTTCCTCCTTAGGCACAGATCATAAAAATGAACTGTGTAAGGACAATGTCAGCAGGCTTCGTCAAATCACGTCAATAAACATTTATGAAGGATTTAGTTGGGGACGCCTGAGTGGCTCAGTCGCTTAGGTGTCTGCCTTCAGCTCAGGTCATGATCCCAGGGCTCTGGGATCGAGTCCTGTGTAGGCTCCCTGCTTGGTGGGGAGCCTGCTTCTCTCTCTGCCTGCCCCTCCCCCTGCTTGTGCTCTCTCTTTCTCTCTCTGACAAATACAAAATCTTTAAAAAAAAAAAAAAAGGATTTAGTTGGTGTTAATCACTGTACTAGCTGCTTGGGTGCAAAGATAAATGAGTTGAACCCTATAGGTCCTGCTGAGGAATTGTGTCTTTGTTCGTCTTAGAGAATATGTCAAGTGTGAAGTGCAGGTAATAAGACATTATGTACAATACGATTTCAACTTTGTGGAAACCAGATAAAAGACAAAAAAAAAAGCTTAAGATAAATACATCAAAATTCTGACAGCTTATTTCTGAATGGTGGTATTTTACATAACTTTTTCTTCCTACTTTTCAGTACATTCTTACTACAACGTATGTATAATTTGCAGTATCAATATAAAAGAGCATGCTTTAAAAAAAAAAAAAAGGTAGAAACTAGGTAGTTCTAAGCACACTTGGACCCCCTGGACCCATTGTTTTCTTTACTTGATGTTTGGAAATGACACCGACTGACCCTGTGTCTGATTCTTCATTCAGCACAGGAGGAAACGCCGCTCCACACCTTTGACTTCCTCCACACCACCCCCACAAGCAACAGAGAAAAGCTCTTACTTGCAGACCACAGAGCTCTCACTCTGGACCGTGGTGGCTGCCATTCAGGCAGTGGAGAAAAAGATGGAGTCCCAGGCCGCCCGGCTACAGAGCTTGGAGGGGCGGACGGGGACGGCCGAGAAGAAGCTGGCTGACTATGAGAAGACGGCCGTGGAGTTCGGGAACCAGCTGGAGGGCAAGTGGGCTGTGCTGGGGACCCTGCTGCAGGAGTACGGGCTGCTGCAGAGGCGACTGGAGAACATGGAGAACCTGCTGAGAAACAGCAACTTCTGGGTCCTGAGGCTGCCCCCAGGCAGCAATGGAGAGGTTCCCAAGGTAGTCCCCTTGGGGATTAAGAGTTAGCCTACTGCGCCTGGGTGGCTCAGTTGATTTAAGCATTTGCCTTCAGCTCAGGTTATGATCCCGGAATCCCGGGATTGAGTCCCACGTTGGGCTCCCTGCTCAGCAGGGAGTCTGCTTCTCTCTCTGCCCTTCACCCTGCTTGTGCTGTCTCTCGCTTGCTCACTCTCTCTCAAAAAAATAAAAGTCTTTAAGGGCGCCTGGGTGGCTCATTCGGTTAAGCGGCTGCCTTCGGCTCAGGTCATGATCCCAGGGTCCTGGGATCGAGCCCCACGTCCGGCTCCCTGCTCGGCGGAGAGCCTGCTTCTCCCTCTCCCTCTGCCTGCCACTCTGCCTGCTTGTGCTGTCTCTCTATCTGTCCAATAAATAAATAAAATCTTTAAAAAAAAAAAAAAAGTCACCTGTGAGCAACCTCTTTAGGAAAAAAAAAAGCCTAAATGGGGAGCCCTTCCCTTTATTATTTAAAATTGTAAGTTGCTTTTCTTTTGTGGCTATAACGGGAGGCACTCATTGTATGATATTTGTGATTTCAGGTATCCAGGTCACTTGAAAATGATGGAGTCTGTTTCTCTGAGCAGGAGTGGGAAAATCTGGAGGACTGGCAAAAGGAGCTCTACAGAAATGTGATGAAGAGCAACTATGAGACTCTGGTCTCTCTGAGTAAGTAGCACTTTTCCCTCGAGAATTCTCTTTCAGACATTTTTACATCCCTGGCCAAGTAGCATGTGACTCAGACTACACTTGGCTTTGGCTCCTCTGTTGGTCTGGGCTGGGTTGAGAAATGGGAGTCTCCAAAAAAAAGAGAGAGAGAGGGAAACAAAACGTAAGAGACTCTTAATGATAGAGAACACACTGAGGGTTGATGGGGGGAGGTGGGTGGGGAGTATGGGCTGGATGTGTGATGGGCATTAAGGAGGGCCCTTGTTGGGATGAGCAGTGGGTGTTACATGTAAGTGATGAATCACTAAATTCTACTCCTGAAAATATTACCGTATATGTGAACTAACTAGAATTTAAATAAAAATTTGAAAAATAAGAGAAATGGGAGTCTTTAGGTCCTCAATTCATGAAGACTTTTGGAAAGGTCTTGGTGTTGTGTGTTTTGTATTTTTTCTCTGTGGTCACATAGTTCTTGATAATATTTACTAATAGAAAAGATGTTATCATTATAGTGTAATGTATATTGTAGTGTAATGTATATTGTAGTGTAATGTGACCAGGGTTCCTTATGCTGTCTTTAATACTTAAAACTGTTTGACAAGAGGGGCGCCTGGGTGGCTCAGTCGTTAAGCAACTGCCTTCAGCTCAGGTCATGATCTCAGGGCCCTGGGATCGAGCCCCACAGCGGGTTCCCTGCTCGGCGGGAAGCCTGCTTCTCCCTCCCCCACTGCCCCTGCTTGTGTTCCCTCTCTCGCTGTCTCTCACTCTGTCAAATAAATAAATAAAATCTTTAAAAAACAACAAAAAAAAACTGACAAGAAATTCTTGGTTACCTGAGATGGGGCAGGTAGCACAGGTTAACCAAAAAATTTTTCTTGGCCTTGGCTGGAGTTACATTCAGTCCCTTTGAGCTCAGTGTCTATTTTGTGTTAATTAGAAGTGCTGCTTAATAGATATACATTTTTATATATAAAATATTAGCTATTAGTAAGTAGATTTTGGTAGACAAAATTTTTTTTAAGATTTTATTCATTTATTTATTGGAGAGAGTGATCGTGGGGAGGAACAGGAGGAGAGGGACAAGCAGACTGCGCAGAGCCTGACGTGGGGCCTGACCCCACGACCCTGAGACCATGACCTGAGCCAAAATCAAGAGTCAGACATTCAACCGACTGAGCCACCCAGGTGCCTCCGGCAAAGTCTTTTATTTATTTTATTTTATTTTTTTAAAGATTTCATTTATTTGACAGAGAGAGACACAGTGAGAGAAGGAACACAAGCAGGGGGAGCGGGAGAGGGAGAAGCAGACTCCCCACTGAGCAGGGAGCCCGATGCGGGGCTCGATCCCAGGACCCTGGGACCATGACCTGAGCCGAAGGCAGACACTTAACGACTGAGCCACCCAGGTGCCCCCTGACAAAGTCTTTTAAAACTGAGGTCCATGGAGAAGTATCCAAAAGGCCAGTGTGACTAGGGCAGAGAGGGAAATAGCAGAAGGGTCGGTGGGTTGTGTGACCTGAGCCGAGTTCTGTGTTCTGCTAGTGGCTGTTTCCTTCTCTGTCCCAGCTGGGGATAATGGTGCCCTCCTCACCTTGCAGCATGTCAGTGTGGATTAAATTCGATACGCTGAAAGGAAGCAGCACTTGAGACCATGTACAAGTGAGGGCAGGGTGGTGGGGGAAGGGGAGTGGGCTGAGGAGCCTGACTGCTGGAGCCACAGTGACTAATGAAGGAGCGTTGAAGGCAGCAGCTGACTGAGTAGATTTTTCAAATTGGCTCTAATTGTCTAGTCCCAAGCTGCCACTGGCGGGAAAATGGGAAGAACAGTAGCCTTTTAATCTTTGGAACTTTTAATATCAACCCTCTGACATTGGTCACGTTGTTCATTGGCAACTGACCAGTGCGCAGTGAGCTTTTACTATCTCCTGGGCTCACACTGTGCGTATTCCAACCCAGAGGTCCTTGGCCAGACAGAAGGAGAAGCGGAATTGGGTGCAGGGATGCTGGGTGACTTGGAGGAGGAAGGCCCTGGTGATGTCCACCCAGGTGAGTGGATCCAGAATATTCCATCCCTCTCTCCACTCCTTGCAGCCTATAGTGAGTTTTCCCACTGCTAAACTGCCAAACATTGATTATCAGCAACCTCATCTGGTATTATTTATTTTAGATTTCTTTGTGATTTTCATTAGTTCACCTAACATATATGTGTCTTCATTTATTACCACTGTGGAGTCCTTAAGTATTGTGACATATCCTACTTCATGTCTATGCTACTGTACAGAGGAGAATAGCTCAAGTGAAAACCTGCTGGAGATTGAGGATAGGCTTGGTCACATCTTAGGAATGAAGTTGTCTGGGTGAGAGGCAGGCAGAGCATTTATAAGCCAGGTATTTGGGGGGAATGTGCAGGAAGACTGGGGCTGGATACGTGAATATTTAAGCTTTAGCCTTAAGGGTGGTTGGGTTTTTCTTATTTTAATTGTTCACATTTATTATTTTAAACTCTTTAGTTACAGTATAATTTGCCATTTTTTTAAAGATTTTTTTATTTATTCATCCGAGACAAAGAGATACAGAGAGAGAGCATGAGCAGGGGGAGAAGCAGAGGGAGGGGGAGAAGCAGGTTCCCCGCTGAGCAGGGAGGCCGATGCGGGGCTCGATCCCAGGACCCTGGGATCATGACCTGAGCCGAAGGCAGACACCCAACCATCTGAGCCACCCGGGTGCTCCAATTTGCCACTTTATACAGGAATTGAATACAAATTTATGGACAAGCTTAGAGAACTATCATTTATAACATTGTTCTAGAAAAATAATAGATTTCTCTGCCTGAATATGCGTTTAGTTTTTCAGGTCTTAGAACCCAGACTCCTTCTCCAAAGTGTCCTAATGCCCTTATCCTGGGGTGCTTTGATTTGAGTTCTTCTGAAATTCACAGATGTTTGTTTAGCTCTGAAGAAACCAAAAGTGCTAGAATGTGATCTTTTTTGGTCTTCTCTTTCTTGGCAGCAGAAGGGGTTATGATCAAGCAGGAGATCCAGTACGCTCAGGAAGGCTCTGCAGATCTTCCTGGAGAGTTCTCAGGCATTGCCGAAGAGCAGGCTTTCCTGAGCCCAGAGCATACTGAACTCTGGGATGGTCAGGGTGGTGCTGTCCTCTTGGATTCAGGCCCCGGGGACACTAATCTGGAGGATCCCATTGAGGGCAGTAGAGACCCTAGCAGCGGCAGAACTCTGAGCTGCCCCCCAAAGCAGAAACCTAGTAGGCAGGTGCAGCTGGGTCAGGAATGCGGGCAGGGCCTAAAGCTGAAAAGGGACTCTTCTGGCCCCTATGGATGTTCCGAGTGCGAGATCAGCTTCCACTATAAGCAGCAGCTAGCTACACATCTGCAGACCCACTCAGGGTGGGGGACTTACACAGCCTCGGAGCCAGAGGAGAGCCTTAGACCCAGGCCACAACTTAAGCCCCAGTCCAAGAGGGCAAAGATGCATCAGTGTGATGTGTGCATGAGGAGCTTCAGCTGCAGGGTGAGCCTGGTAACCCACCAGCGCTGCCACTTGCAGGAGGGGCCCAGTGCTGGCCACTGTGTCCAGGAGAGGTTCTCGCCCAACAGCCTGGTTGCCCTGCCTGGCCACATCCCTTGGAGGAAAAGCCGGAGTTCCCTCATCTGTGGTTACTGTGGCAAGAGCTTCAGCCATCCATCTGATCTGGTGCGGCACCAGCGCATCCACACGGGCGAACGGCCCTACAGCTGCTCAGAGTGTGAGAAGAGCTTTGTCCAGAAGCAGCACCTTCTGCAGCACCAGAAGATCCATCAGCGGGAGCGGGGCCTGGCCCTGGAGCCTGGAAGGCCCAATGGCCTGCTTTAAGGGTGCCAGCCCCTTGTCCGTCTGGGGGGGGCAGTAGGGGCTGGCATTGGTCCCCCCGAACAGACACTGTGCAGAGTCAGGGACTGACTTCTTCCTGAGGAGAGTCGCTTTGATTTGCCTTCCCTTGGCCAAGCACCGGGCCAAGCCCAGAGGCCGTGAAAACCATGGAAGAGGAGGAGTCCGGGGCCACTCCTCTCCCTGCTGTGGAGCTTGTTGTTTCTGGCACCTTCAAGTCTCTGGTTTTCCCCTCAGGGCTGATATTCATGGGCTGGGGTTGGCTCTCTGAGCCTGCAGGGACTGGTGGCTGGTTCCAGGTCCTGTCCCAGCATTTTAGGTCTTCCCATGAGGTTGGGCCGGCCAGGGGAGTGAGCAGGTCTGTGGAGGAGTTCTGGGACTCATAACCTGCTCTTTCCTCTTTTGTAGTCTCTGTTAAAAACAAGTCGAAGAAATAATTTAAATGATTGCTTACCCTGTTCTGAGGAAACTTTTTTGGAATTAGATTTTAGTTGACTTAAAAAAATACAGTCTGACACTTGTGTTTTTTTTAATTTCCAGCATTGTAGAAGTTGTTCCTAACATGGGGACTGGGCCTACCCTCTACGAGGGATTTGTTTATGGGGCTCTTTTAGCCCATCCACAGTTAGGTCAGAGATGGGGGGGCAGAGTGCTGATGAGCTGCTCGTGGGGGTTCTTGCTCACACGGGGCTAACTGAGTCCAGAGGAGCAAGAGGAGGAGAGTGGGAAGACCTCAGAACCCCTGCTGAGAACGAAGACTGCTGTGTGGGAGTCGAGAGCGTGTTGCTGCTGCTCGGGAACCCAGGTTTCTCACCACCATCCTCTCCCTCTTACAACGTGGTCCTCGCTGGGTGTCGCCGCTGCCCAGGGTAGAAGACTGCTTCGTTACTTCTGGTTGTCTGACTTGTTCAGTGGGTGTTGGAGTTTGTTCTTACTACACCGGTTTCTTGAGATTGTGTAGATAACACATTTTTCAAATGAGTTCTGGGATTGACTGTTCCAGAGGGGATGGAGAAAAAGCACAAAAATGCTTTGCTTCTCAGGAGTGTTGAATGCCTGCCCCACTGTTGTTTGGGGAGATGGGAGTGGGCTTCCGGGTCCTATGTCAATGGTCCCCTTTGATGATTTACAGTTGCTTAGAATAAAACTTGCTACTAGCAAAAAAAAACTCATGTTGGATATTTTTCTCCCTTTGTCAAGAATAACAGCATGTTATTCAGCAGTAATGCCTGCCAAGCATACATGGTAGAAAGTACTTTAGTATGTCATGTAGCTTGCCCTTTGCCTTTTTTTTTTAAGATTTTATTTGTCAGAGAGAGAGAGAGAGCACAAGCAGGGAGAGCAGCAGACAGAACGAGAAGCAGACTCGCTGATGAGCAAGGAGCTTGATGTGGGACTCAATCCTAGGACCCTAGGATCATAACCTGAGCTGAAGGCAGACCCTTAACCGACTGACCCACCTAGGCGCCCCTTATTTCATTATTCTTATAAAATATTGTAAGTTAACTGTAGAAAAAGTTGTCACATACTAATCTGCATTTCAAATGTAGAACTGGGTATTAACTTTTGGGTGTCTTGTTTGTGTGGGAGGAATCCTTATGACAAAACCCACCAAAACAGGAGCAGTTATAGCTACTGGCAAAATCTAGAGGGGAAATCTGGAACCTCCAGATGGGGTTCATGTGAGGGGATTATTTATTATAGTTTCTTGTTTCCAGGTTGTAATGCTAGAATTTGATTTCTTTTTGTATGTTTACCTTCGTTTGGAGCTAAGGAATAGATAGATGGTTTGTGCAAGAACTTAATGTGGGAATTGTAGGTTTATCTTTTTTTTTTTTAAGATTTTATTTATTTGAGAGAGAGAATGAGAGAGAGAGCATGAGAGCGGGGAGGATCAGAGGGAGAAGCAGACTCCCCGCTGAGCAGGGAGCCCGATACGGGACTCGATCCTGGGACTCCAGGATCATGACCTGAGCCGAAGGCAGTCGCTTAACCGACTGAGCCACCCAGGCGCCCCTGTTTTAAATACTTGGGATACATAAGTGTACAAACAGATCTTTGCCCTAGTTGAATTTATATTCTACCAAAATCTGTCTCTTCCCTGTGCTGCAGGTTTGCATAACCCTTTCCCAGACTAGCGCAAGATTCCATTCTTTTTGTGTGTGCACTCACAAGTATCTTGAGTAGCCCCCACGTGCAAGGTCAGCGGACAAGTACATGGTTAAATCCGAGATCTTGCTCTTGGGTATAGGCTGTTAAGGGAATCTAATACAATTAGAAAATTACATGTCCCAAGTGAGACTAAACAGGTCGAAATTCAGAGAACAATTAAATTTAATTGTGAGGTGTTGGGGAAGACTATGAGAGGTGACTGAACTGGACCTTTAAGGATGGGAAGGATGGGAAGAAGGACATTGTAGTTGGAGCAACAAGAGCAAGAGAGGAGACATTATGGGGCAAAAATAAATAAGTGATCTGGCTGGAGGATAGGATGCGAGAAGGGGAGTAGTGGGGGATGTGGTTGGAAAGATAGATTGGGATCAGGCCAAGGAGTTTGGGTTTTATTGAGTTAGTAATGGGGAGCTGAGAGTTTGAGCGAAAGGGTGACCTGATTCTAGCTGTGATTTGGGAATAGTAACCTAATGAGTGTTCGATCATGTGGGTTTTTTGGTTTGTTTTTGGTTGGGATGGGGGATGTTAGGAGGTTTCTGGGTGAGACCAACAAGAGCCAATGAGTACTGGATTGTGTGCAGCTGCAGTGGGAAGAGAGCCACAGACAAGGATGGATGGACGAGACCGCCAAGGCGCAATCAACAGGGACCGGACTCCACAGCTCTGCGCACTGGGGCTTTGCACATAGATGCTCACCTTATTTGTTGAATGAACACATATAATGGGTATTCACAGAATAGGGAGCTCAGGATTGTCTGAACTAGGAAAAGCTCCATGGAGGAAGAGGGACTTGGTTATACTTCTGGTCTTCCTCTGCTAAGACTTTCCTTCCTAATGCTTTATAATTCTCGGTGGGTCCACTTTCTAATCTAAATTACATGCCTGGAAATTGGTTGGAGGTTTGTCCTAGGCATTCTTTCTCTGAGCTGCCCCTATCTCTTGGCTGAGAATGTGCTGGTGGGGACACTAGTGCTTTAGTATTTGGATCCCACTTGAGTGACCCTAGGTGGTGTTTTGGCCCTGAACTTCTCATGATACCACCTTCTGCAGGAGAGGCTTGATGATGGGCTGTTTCAGTGACCTGCACCTTGGTGGGGTCACTCCTGTTCCTCCAGGGTCTGCGCCTCCACTTTGGAAATCCAGTGTCAGCTCACCGGGAGGTATTCAGGCTCAGGAGGTCTTATCTGAAAAAGAGCAAACACAGGAAACATTAATACATAAGGATGCGGGTAATGGTAGTTTATATTCGAGCAGTATATTTATATACCAGGCTGGTCTGCTCAGCAAACCACATTGTGGTGTAAAGGTTTTGTGCTTTTTGTTTAAAATAGAAAATCAGAGCATGGGAATGGGAGGCAGCTGTAGGAAGCTGATGAACACAGTGTTTCTCAGTGTGATAACCATGCCGGTAGAATCAGCATCACCTGGGAACTAGTTAGAAATGCAAATTCTGGCCACTGCCACCCCCTCCAGTCTCAGACCTGGACACTCTGATACAGGTGCTCTGCAGTCTTGTAACCAGCACACCAGGGGAGCATGAAGTCTGAGTACCACACTGAAGTCTGAGTACCAATGACTTAACAAAAACTGTCTAAAAAATCTAAGACAGCTGTCAAAAATTAGAGCACGCTCCCCTGAATAGAGCTTGTTAAATACTAATGTTTTCTTCCTCTCCAATCCATTTTCCAGACTCTTTGCATTGGGCATTAAATCTTATAAGCTCACAACTTAACCAGTATTTTATCATCCTTAATATTTTGGCCTGATCGACCCCCCCCCCCCCGAGATCCTAAGGATGCTCTTAATGCTTTCAGCACACATTTGCAAGTTATTAGGTTGGGTTATTTTCAACAAAGATCTCCACAATGAATGATGCTATATATTGATTGTATTTCTTAAAGTAAACTTCCTAAGCTTGCCCTAAAGACTAGGGTGCACCTTACTTGGAGAAGGTATCAGTTTCTTTATTATATGTCAGTTGACCACGCTTTTGCTTGCATCAAATATATGGGCTAATAATTTTCTTCCCTTCCTCCAAAAAGAGAAAATACTAAAAAAGAGAAACCGCAGAATAATTTCTCCTGGGAAGAGTTTGTAGGCTCTAGGCTCTTTAAGACTAGGATGAACGGAAATGCAGAAAAGATAGAAGATAAAACTCAGCACGTTTTACTTTATATTCAGTGGTTAACTCTGGTTTTCCTAAGTAAGGCTCTTGGGTTACAGATGAGGAAGATGGGTCCCAGCTTGAGTGGTTTATTCAAGATGTGTGAGGGTCTGAATTTTTAAGTGTTGGATTTACTCTTGAGGCACTCCCAGCCTGGAGCCAAAGCTACAGAAGGTCCCTGCCTGGTGGCTGGTGGGCGAGTGGAGACTGGGTGTGGCATAGAAGGCTCCAGAGGACTCTGCGAAGCATCCCTGAGCAGAGTGTCTGCTGGGGAAGTAGATCCCCCGGGGAAGGAGGAGGAGACCCAGGATTCCCAAAGAGGATTTGGGGAAGGGAGAGAGAGGGTTTTTTTGTTTTGTTTTGTTTTGTTTTTAGTGAAATAAATTTTTCCTGAGGTGTATTTGTTCTGGAAAACTAAACAAGTAGTTTTATTTACTTTTTGAAGATTTTTTATTTAGGGCGCCTGGGTGGCTCAGTTGGTTAAGCGACTGCCTTTGGCTCAGATCATGATCCTGGAGTCCCGGGATCGAGTCCCGCATCGGGCTCCCTGCTCGGCAGGGAGTCTGCTTCTCCCTCTGACCCTATCCCCTCTCATGTGCGCTCTCTCTCTCAAGTAAATAAATAAAATCTTTAAAAAAAAAAAGGTTTTATTTATTTGAGAGAGAGCGAGCGAGAGAGCACAAGCAGGGAGGAGAGGGAGAAGCAGACAGGGAGTCCCATGTGGGGCTCGGTACCAGGACCCTAAGATCATGACCTGAGCCGAAGGCAGCCGCTTAACCGACTGAGCCACCCAGGCGCCCCAACAAGTAGTTTTAAAACTTTTATCTGTCCCATCCTACCCCACCGCCAGGCATAACGTGTATGCCCAAACTGTCATTTTGGGTCCTTTAGAGGCGTTAAACCGGTAAATCTACATATACTTTAGATTCCCCGGCAAGGACTGCCCTTGCTTCTCTCATACGGAGGGGGACTCCCACATTTTCTTAGTGTCCTGCGCGACTGCTTCATTAGCTCCCGGACTCGATTCTCCCAAGTGGGACGCTGGGGCTCCAACGTCCCGGGGTCGGGGGGCGGGGGTAGGGGCCAGGGCTGGGCCCAGCAACCTGCTACTGCACGGGGCCCGCGGGGAGCCCGCCGCTGGCGTCCACTCCCGCGGCCCAGGCCAGAGGGGGCGGCCGGCCTCCCCACGGGTGACCCCGAGGCCGCCAGGGAGGGCGGGCGCGCGCGGAAGGCCGCGGGCCGCGGGCGTGCGGTCCTTCGGGCTGCAGGGGGCGCTGTGCGCACCCTCGGGCCCGGCCGCGAGCGCAGCTCTTGTTTAAAGGGCCGACGGGGCACGTGGCTCGGACGCAGCTCGCGGCCGCCCGGCAGGAGCTCCGAGGCTGGGCGGCTCCGCTCCGCCTCCGCCGCCGCCTGCGCGCCGCGCCAGGCCCGACAGGCCAGGCCGAGGAGAGCCGCCGAGAGAGGGACGCGAGCAGCCATGGCCGAAGCGGCGCCCGCCCGGGTAAGCGCCCCGGCCCGCGGACGCCCAGACGGGCCGGGGCCGCTGCCGCCGCCGCCGCCGCCGCCGCCAGGGCCCGCGAGGGTCTCCTCCCCGCCGGCGTGGAGCGGCCTCCCGGCCCGCCGCCTCCGCCCAGGCTGGCGCCTGCCGCGTCGTGCCAGCTCGGTCCGCCCCGCCACCCCGGCTCGTGTCTGGGCCGGGCTTTCGGGCCGGCAGACCGGGCGGCCCAAACGGCAGGCTGGGCGGCGGGGGCGGCGGGGCGGCCCCGACGGCGGGGGACAGGCCGGGCTTCCTAGCAACACTTCAGATGACAGGCCTTGCCTTGAAACGGAGTGGCTGTTTCCACCCCGTCCATTGTCTGGTTGGAGGCACGCAGGGAGGACAGGGTCGCCAGGCCCGTGCGGTTCTGACAACCCGAGTCTGAGGCTCAGGGAAGGGACCGGCCCAAGGTCACTCACCTAGTCGAGGCCTTAGTCCGACGTCTAGGCCAAAATTTTGTAATTACACCCCCATGAAGGTACCCAGGGTTCTACTTTGACCTAAGAGAAAGGTATGGAATGCTGTTTACCAGAGGAATTGTAGGTAGATTTTTTTTTTTTTAAAGATTAGTTTAGCATGTTGGATTCGATTATTTGGATTATTTTGGAATGTTGGCCGGTAATGTGCAGTATGCCCAGTTGGCAGAAAAGAATCCTTTGGCTATTTTTGACACACCAGAAAATCTCTTGCAAACAGAACGCAGTAAGTGGCTTCTCCTATTATTAATACCTCTTAATGAAGTTTTCTGAAACCTTGATTTTTGTGGATCCTTTTAAAGTAGGAGCTTCCCCTCCCTCTCCTTTCATTAATGAGTTTGGTGCTTCCCTCAGGAGTCCCTGAGTGCAAGAGAGAGAAAAGAGGTGGGAATACTGTGGTTTGTGGCCCTGTCCCCTGGGGAATACCCTCCAAGGCATCTCTGTAACTGCAGTGGTGAAATCACCAGCTCCCACGGAACCCGGGGCCACTCCCTTAGAACATTTTCTGACCATTTCCATCCCCTCACTCCTTTCCCTCTGCCATCTTACAGTACCGGAGAGTCAAACAGGACAGATTTGCCCCCAACTCTTTCTATACAGAATTTTTCTCCTGGAGAAGGAAGAACCACATAATTTTTTTTGCATTCCCCCATTGCACCTTTACAATGGCAGGTGGTCAGTAGTTGTTACTGAATGAATGTTGTTTAATTGTGTGGTCATTCATTCATTCAGTAGGTATTCATTGAGCATCTGCAGTGAGAGAGGCACTGGTTTAGAAGCTGGGAATACAACAGCGAATCACACACACCCTCGGGGAACTTACGTTCTGGGGGAAACAAACCAAAACCCAGGCAGATGCATGGAATCATCCTGGATTCTTTTCTTCTTTTTTTTTTTTATTTTAAGATTTTATTTATTTTTTTGAGAGAGAGAGAGAGAAATAGCAAGAAAGAGCACAAGCAGGGAGGAGAGGGAAAAGCAGACTCCCCAGCTGAGTAGGGAGCCTGACACGGGGCTTCATCCCGGGACTCTGGGATCATGACCTGAGCCAAAGGAGACGCTTAACCAACTGAGGCACCCAGGCGCCCTCCAGCAAGGCTTTTAGCACGAGGTACTGGGTGCACATGCTCCGGCTCATGCATCAGGCACCAGGGTGAGTTGAGGCACTCTAGAAGCTCTTTCCAAGGTGCCAAAGGACAATGGAATGAAAAAGGTGGAGAAAAACCCATGGGAACCCAAGGGAAGAAAAACTTCTTGCTGCGTCCCTGAGCCTGAACCATCAGCAGCAGCATCGTCAACTTCCTTATCATTATCATCTTAGCTGAATCAACGTGGGGCTTGTGTGCATTGAGTATTTACCACATGCTAGACATTGTGCTCAGTGCTTTCAACAAAGATTGTGTCATTCATTCTCACAATCTTCTCATGTGAGTACCATTTTCTAGATGTGGAAGTGAAGTTGAAAGCTGTGTGAAAAACCTTGCCCAAAGTCAGCCAGCTTGGGAGTGGCGGGGTTGCTGCTTGGACCCGGGCTCTCTGGCAGCAGATCTCACGTTCTCTGTGCTTTCAAGCCTGTCCCTTCATTTGCAGAGGAGGAGGAGACTAAGATCCAAGATGGAAGCCACCTGAGAAGCACAGATGCTTTCTGTCTTTGGCCATGTGTTTCCTCCCGTTTTCCACTTGCTAATTCCTTGGTCCAGCCAGTGTTTCCTGTCCCTCACTGATGTCCCTGCCTCCCTCCCACACCTGCCTGACTGGCCCGTAGGATCCTGGCTGGGGCTTGCCCTGGGCAGGTGTCACCGTGAGGCTTTGTGAAGTACGCATTTTGATGGTGTCATTCTGGTACCATCTCCCCTTTTCTTCTTGTGGACAGGCTCCAGAGAGGGACAAGCAGACAGAGGACGAAAGCCCTTCGACACCTTCTTTGTCACCCCCACCAGCTGCTGAGAAGAACTCCTACCTGTACTCCACGGAGATTACACTGTGGACGGTGGTGGCCGCCATCCAGGCCTTGGAGAAGAAGGTGGACTCCTGCCTGGCCCGCCTGCTTTCGCTAGAAGGGCGGACGGGGATGGCCGAGAAGAAGCTGGCGGACTGCGAGAAGACGGCCGTGGAGTTCGGGAACCAGCTGGAGGGCAAGTGGGCCGTGCTGGGGACCCTGCTGCAGGAGTACGGGCTGCTGCAGAGGCGGCTGGAGAACATGGAGAACCTGCTGAGGAACCGAAATTTCTGGATCCTGCGCCTGCCCCCGGGCAGCAAGGGGGAGGTCCCCAAGGTATCCCTCGGGCACCTGGGGTGGGACAGCCCGAGGGACTGTGCCTGTGAGTGTGTGGGTGAGCGCGCGCGACACTGTTCCAGGTGCCCGTGACCTTTGATGACGTGGCCGTGTATTTCTCTGAGCCGGAGTGGGGCAAGCTGGACGAGTGGCAGAAGGAGCTCTACAAGCACGTGATGCGGGGCAACTACGAGACGCTGGTGTCCCTGGGTAAGGCTGCCTAGGTGGGGATCTGGGTCTGTGTCGCAGATTGGCCTTCAGCAGTCTGTGTCTTTGCTTTGACTTCTGTTCTTCTCGGTGTCTCTCCAGCTCTGTGGGCAGCTGGGTGGCGGGTGTCCAGTCTTGACCCAGCTCTCCTTCCATTCTGTGTGCAGATTATGCCATCTCCAAACCAGACATCCTGACCCGGATGGAGAGGGGAGAGGAGCCTTGTCCTGAAGGCCCGTGGGGCCAGGAGGAGGGAAGTAAGAGGGAGGCAGCACGCCCAAGGAGGCCAAGTCCTGGTGAGTGGGAGCGAGACGGGGAATGAGTGGGGCACACTCCTCTCCTGGGCTTTCCAGACGTGCTGTGAGGCCAGGAAGGGGCACATGCCCTGAACCCGAAGTGGGGCCCACTGTGTCCTAGGCCAGCCTAGTCAGGGACGGGTGCAGAGCTTTTGTCTTAGAGCTGCTCAGTTTCTGCTTCTGAATGAGGGGGCCAGCGGTACTGGCGTCGTGTGGTTGGGTGTTGTGTGGACTCCCGGACACAGCAGACGTCAAGCGTGGACTTGCTGAGTGTTGTGTAAGCGGGTGACCCTGCTCACAGCAGCATATTGCTGCCTCTCTCGCTTGCCCCTCCCACCTCTGCTCCCTGACATGAACCCGCGGCTATAGGGCCTGTCGTGAACTGGCTTCCCTTTGTGGAAACGGCCGTCTGGGAGGAGCGGCCCCGATTTCATCCCCGGAGCTGGTGTGGTAAGGGACAGTGGTTCCAGAGTTGACAGCACATCAGAGTCGTCTGGGAGGCTTTTTTAAAAAATAAAATTTAAGAAAATAAGCGGAAGTAGGGAGAAGAGTCCAGCAAACCTCCAAGTGACCGTCACACACATGGAACAGTGATCAGGAGTTGCCACGTTGGCTTCCTCTGTCTGTTCCTTTTCTCTGAACGTAACCGAAATACCAGTGTCACACCCAGCAGATTAACATCTCATCCCGAGTCCATGTTCTCTCCCCCCCTCCCCGATTATCTCAAAACTGTTTTCTATAGGTGTTGGGTCCCCTAATGCTGGGACACTGATGTCTACCTGTTGCATTTGATTTATAAAAAGTCTGTTAAAAATCCTGTGAAAGCCTCCCCCCGCCCCGCATTTAACAGCCTTACTGTGATAGAGTTAACTACCAGCCAGTTCCTGGATTAGAGTATACAGCTCGGTGTTTTCACTCTCTTCACGGTTTTGTGACCATCACCACAATCTGAACTTCCCTTGCCCACCAAAGAGAAACCTGTACTTGTGGACGTTAATTTCCTGTTTCCCTCCCCCTGCTCCCCAGCCCTAGGCAACTTCTCGTCTCCTCTCTGTGTCTTAGATTTGCTGCTTCTGGACATTTCACGTAAATAGAGTGCCGTGTGGGACCTTTAGTGACTGCCTTCTTTCGCTGAGTGTGCGCTCCAGCCTTACCCACCTCGTGGCCTCTGTCGGTACCTCTGTGGATACCCGTGTTACCACATTCTGTTGCTCCGCTCCTCAGTTGATGGACCATCCTCACCTGCCCCTCTTTAGTATCATTTCTTTGTTGACATTCTAACATCATTTATCTTTTTTTTTTTTTAAGATTTTATTTATATCAGAGAGAGAGCGCGAGCGAGCACAAACAGGGAGAGGGGCAGGCGGAGGGAGAAGCAGACTCCCCACTGAGCAAGGAGCCCGACATCGGGCTCAGTCCCAGGACCCCAGGATCATGACTGAGCCGAAGGCAGACGCTTAATGACTTAGCCACCCAGGCGCCCCTATTTTTAGATGTTTAGAAATGGTTCTTTTTACCTTTTCATTTAACGTTTTGAATACGTAAGGCATGTTACGTTTGCAAAGTCAAAATGATTTAACAGGATACATTCAGGGAAATCTTATTTCCATTCTTGTCCCCTCCTTGTCCCTACAGATAACCATTTTTATTAGTGTCTTGTTTATACTTCCAGTGTTTCCTTTCAGAAAGATCAGTAACATGTATTTGCTTTCCCCCATCCCTGTCTTACGCAATTTGTCCTGGATATCACTTCATATGTATATATACAGACCTTCCTCCTTTACTTTTGTGGATGCGGAATGGTCCAAGGTATGAGATCGCCTAGTTTGTTTAACCAATCCCTGCTGGCGGACACTTAAGGTATTTCCAGTATTTTGCTGATATAAATAATGCTGTAGAGGCTACTTTGTGCATAAGGCAGCTCATATTTTTGCCAGTGTATCCTTGGCACAGATTCCTAGAAGCTGCACTGCTGGGTCAGAGGTAAATGAATACATAAGTTTTCAAGAATTTATTCACCAAATACCCCTCCATGGAGTTTTTATCATTTGCGTCTCCCTCAGTGTTGTGAAAGAGGCCCCTTCCCAGCTCCCCCAGCCTTAAGCAATGACAGGTTTCCCTGGCTATCCATATACATTTGTCTAGCCTGGACATCTCGTATGAATGGAATCCTACAATACGTGGTCTTTCGACTCTGGCTTCTTAGCATAGTGTTTTCAGGGTTCATCCATGTTGAACTGTGTATCAATATTTCATTTCTGTTTTTTTTTTTTTTATCCTGGTCAAATACACATAACATAAAATTTACCATCTTAGCCATTTTTAGGTGCACTGTTTGGTGGTATTAAATACATTATAATGTGACACAATCCCATCAGAACTCTTTCCACCCTGTAAAGCTGAAACTCCATACTCATTGAACAGTAATCCCTCATTGTGCCCCCTGCCCCAGCCCCTGGCAACCACAGTACTACTTTCAGTCTCTATGACTTTGTCTACTCCAAGGACCTCATAGAAGTGGAATCACACAGCATTTGTCGTTTCATGACTGGTTTTATTTCACGTAGCATGATGTCCTTAAGGTTCATCTGTATTGTAGCAGGTATCAGAATTTCTTTCCTATTTTTGGTCTAAATAACGTGTTGTCTGTGCCTACCACATTTTGCTTATCCATTCATCTGTTGACAGACACTTGGGTTTCCACGTTTTAGCTATTGTGAATAATGCTGTTATGGTCATGGATATACAAATACCTCTTGGAGACTCTGTCTTCAGTTCTTTTCAGTATATACTTAGAAGTGGAATTTCTGGGTCATATGGTAATTCTATTTTTAATTTTTTTAAAAGATTTTATTTATTTATTTGAGATAGAGAGCAAGAGCAGGGGGCAGAGGGGGGAAGCAGGAGAGCCAATGCAGGACTCCAGCCCAGGACCCTGGGATCATGACCTGAGCTGAAGACAGACGCTTCACTGACTGAGCCACCCAGGCACCCTCTATTTTTAATTTTTTGAGGACTGTTAACTGTTTTCTACAGTGACTGTACCATTTTATATTTTTACCAACAGTGTGCAGGGGTTCCAGTTTCTCCACATTCTTGTCAACACTATTTTCTGGTGTTTCTTTTTAATATTAGCCATCATAATGAGTGTGAAGTGGTATCTTAGAGTTTCTATGTCTAGTCTGTTGGATGGTTTTATTGTGAAAGGGTGTTGAATTTTCTCAGATGCTTTTTCTGTATCAATTGAGATGATCATGGGGGTGTTCTCCCTTCATTCTGTTAGTATGGTGTATTCCATTGATCTAGTTTCGTATGTTGAACCAACCTTGCATTCCAGGAATACACTCCACTTGGTCATGGTGTTTAATCCTTTTTTTTTTTTTCTTCAGGATTTTATTTATTAGAGAGAGAGAGCGTGAGGGGGTGGGGTGGCAGAGGGATAGGGAGGAGCAGACTCCCCACTGAGCAAGGAGCCCCAAGTGGGGCTCAATCCCTGGAATCATGACCTGAGCTGAAGGCAGAGGCTTAAATGACTGAGCCACTCAGGTACCCTGGGAACAGGGGTTTTTTTCTTTTCTTTTTTTTCCTTCTTTTTTTTTTTATTTGAGAGAGAGTGGGGAGGAGAGGGAGGAGGGTCAGAGGGAGAAGCACACTCCCTGCTGAGCAGGGAGCCTGATGTGGGACTTGATCCTGGGACTCCGGGATCATGACCTGAGCCAAAGGCAGACTCCCAACCGACTGAGCCACCCACGTGCCCCAAGAGTATATTTTTAATGGTACCTCTCTTATATGAGTGTGGTTGAGTATCTTTTTATTTGTTTATGGGCCATTTAAATTTCTTACTCTGTGAACTCTTTGTTCATCTCTTTTGCCCTAGGGAGCTTTTTTAAAATGCATACTAATGGATGCCCAGGTGCCTCAGTCGGTTAAGTGTCTGACTTTGGCTCAGGTCGTGATCTCAGGGTCCTGGGATTGAGTCCTGTGTCAGGCTCCGTGCTCAGCAGGGAGTCTGCTTCTCTCTCCCTCTCTTCCTCTGCCCCTCTAACCCCTGACTTGTGCCTGCACTTGCACACTCTCTCTCTCAAATAAATTAAATCTTAAAAAAAAAAAAAAACCTGCAGGGCGCCTGGGTGGCTCAGTTGGTTGGGTGGCTGCCTTCGGCTTGGGTCATGATCCCGGAGTCCCGGGATCGAGTCCCGCATCGGGCTCCCTGCTCAGCGGGGAGTCTGCTTCTCCCTCTGGCCCTCTCCCCTCTTGTGCTCTCTCTCTCTCTCTCATTCTCTCAAATAAATAAATAAATAAATAAAATCTTTAAAAAAAAACCCAAAAACTGCAGGGGCGCCTGGGTGGCTCAGTCAGTTAAGCATCTGCCTTCAGCTCAGGTCATGGTCCCGGGGCCCTGGGATCGAGCCCTGTGTCAGGCTCCCTGCTCTGCAGGGAGTGTGTTTCTCCTTCTCTGCCTTTCCTCTTGCTTCTGTGTGCACGTGTGCGTGCATGCTCTCTCTCTCAAATAAATAAAATCTCTAAAGATAAATAAATACAATAAAATCTTTTTCAAAAAATGCATACTTCCTAGGCCTACCCAGAACTACTAATGAGAATCTTGGGGTGCTTCCAAGGGGATCCTTATACATCAGCCTGGTACAGGACTTGGGACTGGATGGCACTGTTGTTGTTCTGAGCTGGGAGGCCCTAACAAGCCACACCCTTGGCTCTGCTGTGTCATGACTTATCTGGTACGATCAGATGTTCCTGTGCTGTACCTTTTCCTTCTCTTTTAGCCTCTAAGGATCAGTGAAGTCCACTAGCCTGTGTTTGGCCTGATGCCCTCCATCAGTCCCAGTGACTACAGTCAGCCCTTCCTCAGAGGCTCCTGCCCCCGGGGGGGATCTCTGTGTTATCCTTGATGTCACTGAGTTGCATTTTCCAGGCCTCCCTCCACACCCAGAGCACATCCTCAGCCCCGTCAGCCCTACCCGGGAGGAGCCAAAAGAAGGGCAGGTCCCCAAGCACCAGCAAGACTCAGAGGCAAGAGCAACTGTACCTGGAGTGAGCACGGGTGAGTGAGGGCCGCCGGGCAGCCATGTGAACAGCATCTCAGCAACAGGACCAGACAGGTGCAACTGAGAACGAGTGCTAAAGCGTGAGGGTGGGACAGATGGTGGGCACCAGGCTTGGCTGAGCTGGACAGGCTTCCTGGGAAGGGGACCCCTGAGACAGGTCTTAGAGGAAGGGTAGATTTGGGCTGGGAACGAAGGGCATTTTCCGCAGGAGAAAATGGTCTGAGCCAAAGTGTGGGTCCCTGAGGTCTGCTGGGGGCCAGGCCCTCTGGCCTGGCTGGAGTGAGGGGAGGGACACACAAAGGTGGGTCCTGGGCCTCCTCAGCCTTCCTTCCATGGTCACGTTGACAGTCTATGTTATATGCCTAGCATGGTGCTGGCATGTGCCTTCTTCAGTAAATGTCCTCTGTCTGTGAGGGGCTCTGTGGCTTCAGTCCCCCCTTCCAGGGATCTCTGCCTGTGTGTAAAGGAAGTTCCTGTCCATCGTTTTACAAAAATGAAGTATAACTCAGAGGGCATTTGGCATAACGCGTGGCATATAATCCAGAGCCTTGTTGTCTGTCTCCAGACTGCACCTTGCTAGCTTGGCTTCTCCTGTTCCCATGCCCCCTCCTTCCTCCTCCTTCCGGCAGGCTTGACTTTTCAGTCTGGGTTGCTTTCTCTCCAGTTATTTCTGTGACTCTCCCCCAATGACTATGAGCTCCCTGGGGCTGGAGGTGATCCTCCCTCCCTCCCTGGTATCCCTGTTGCCCAGCCAGTGTGTAAGGAGAGAGGACCTTCTCATTGTCCCTGTTCCACTGCAGCCTGGCACTGTGCCCCAAGGGGCCTCCCCAAACCCGCTGTCCTTCGGAGGCCCATCAGGGTGATGGAGCTGTCAGCACTGGCCCAGATGGGAACGGGAGGCGTGGCCTTCACCGCTGTCCTCTCGCCTCTGAAGTGGACGCCGTGGAGTGGGCAGTCCTCCGGACAGAGCCCTGGGGCCCCCTCTTCCTGGCTGGCATTTGAGCATGTCCGGGGTCTGCTTAGAGATGCCCGTGCCGTCCTGCACGAGCCCGGTGTCGGGAAAGGCCCTCACAGTGTCTCTCTCACAGGGCCTCCAGCCTCTGTTAAACGGGAGGAAGAATCTTCAGGTGGGGAGTCTCCAACCTCCCCTCCTGGGGACAGCCTGCCCGGCATAGGGCCAGGTGAGTGATGGGAGGGGGCCCTTGGGAGTGGGGTAGGAGGTGGCACAGTGGGCCCTGGTGAGGGGCTTCTTCCAGAGGGGTCCCTTCCTCATCCCCAGGTACTGTTGCCCTGGGGCTCTTGGCGACCCAGACCATCTAGGTCCTGGTTTTCCCCCATCATGTTTGGCCTGGTGGGAAGGTGCATGCTGCGTGAACACAAGCTGCACGCACCGGGTTTGTGGTCTGGTGACAGGCCTCATGGCAACCCTGTGAAGTGGTTCAGGCGCACAACCTCCAGTGTCTTGCAGTTTGTACATGGTGGCCTACAATTTAAATTTAGGTCCCCCGCCTAGAGGCCACAAAACTGGGCTTACACCCTGATGAGCAGGAAAAAAGAAAGCAATTATTGCCCATTCTCACTTTGGGGTGGTTTTCTCTCCTAATAGAAAGGGATCCAGTTCTCACCTGGTTCCATCCTGGTACCAGCTTTGGTGGGAGGTAGAGGTGAGATGTGGGCCCACCTTGGGGTTGTGGCATGGTGGGAATCCAAGCTGGAGATGGGCTTCAAATGAAGAGGTCTGGGAACCTTGGCCTTCACATGGAATAGGGCCTGAGACCCACACTAATCCCTAAGTTTAGGAATACCACCGTAGCCCATTGAATGCAACAGTTTAGATGCAAAGTTTAGATGATTCTTACAGACTCTTTACCGATTCTGTAGCTGGAGGACTAAATTACAAACCACTGGGTCATTTCCAACGTAGGAATAAAAGTTCTGTCAGGAGTTATTTGTGAGGGTTGCTGGGAAGCTGCACTGAGTAAGAACCCCAAGGTCTTGACACCAGGTGCTGGTCCAGAAGGTTCAGCAGTTAGCAAGAGTCTCCTGGGGTGGGATTTCAGTTCATGCTTCGGCAAGAATAGAAATTGCTCTTGCCCTAGACCTTGGAAATTGCTGGTAAGGCACTAAAGATTTTGTTTTAATAGAGGGTAAGGTTCGCGGTCAGCGTTTGAGCAGACCTTGGGCTGCAGCAGCTGAGCCGCTGGGTACTGGGGGAGGTCAGAGAAGCCAGTAGTCGGGGCTGATTCCAGAAAGCCCAGAGGGGAATAACAGTTGAAGGATCTTGAAGAGTGCACAGTGTTCCAGGTAGGGTCTGTGGCCGGGACCTTCCTTCCCAGCATCAGGGACCCCTGTGTTGCCTCAGAGCCCCCCTCCAATGTCCTGGCAGCTCCTACGCCTCAGTCCCACCTCAGAGTCAAGTGTGACTCACACTGAGGTTCAGCCAGGAAGCCTAGGTCCTCGTGCCTCCGGCCTGTCCCTTGAGAGCAGGTGCCAGACAGGTAGTGGATGCTCAGTGTTGATTTGTTATGTGGATGAGTAGCTCGGAGTATGGCTAAGACACCCGCCACCTCCAGGCCTGAGGCTGCTTACCTAGTCCAGTGGCCCCAGGGCTCACTGTCCTTCGTCGGTGGGAACTAATGTTATCAGAATTCTTGGGGATCCCGTGTGGCCAGTGTATCTCGGGGTCCAGGGGCTCCACTGCATCCTCCACCTGTTGTCTTTCACTCCATCTGGCCTCTGACCTCCCCCTCCTCGGGTCCCTGGCTCCTGGTTTTGCGGCTTTGTCTCCTCTCTCCAAGCTTGGCCCCCAGGAATGGGCCACTGGAACATCTGGGCCACGCGACCATAAACAGACTGGATGATGTTGGGAGGCCGTGCCTGCTCGGTAGGGCCAAGTGCACAGGCTCCCTGATGTGTGCTCTGAGCACGTGCAGGAGAAAGGACTCCAGGAAAGCAGGAGGAGCAGGATGGGTGCAGAGGTGGCTAGGGATGTGCCTGGGGGCCAGGGCTGGGGGAGTGGCCTGGGTGAGGGCTAGTGTGGCCCACTTGAAATCAATGGAGAGTCCTTTCTCCAGGTGGTGGTGGTGTGGTCATTAAGACAGAAGCACAATCTGAGGACGAGATGATGCCCGAGCAGCTCTTCCTGGGGGAGTCCCGTAGCCAGCCCGTGTGTAGAATGCCCAAGGGGCCCAGGAGCAGGACCCCGGGCCCTGGCCGGCTTCATGCCGCAGGAGTGCCACGGGTGCGGGCGGGGGACCCGCGGCCGCCAGGGGCCGTGGGGGAGCCGCCCCGCATCCTTCCTCGCCGGCGAGAGCGGACCTTCCCCTGCCCCGACTGCGGGCAGAGTTTCCGCTTGAAGATTAACCTGACCATTCACCAGCGGACCCACGTGGAGGAGGAGCACAGGGAGACGCCGGGGAGCCCGCCCCCGGGCTGGGGGGAGGCCCACCCGGCTCTGGAGCCGGGGGAGGTGGTGGTGCCGGGCCCTGTCATCCGCTGGCTCCCCGAGGAGCCCGGAGGCCACCGCTCCCTGGCAGGCAGGCCGTGCCTGGGGCGGCGGCCGGCGACCAACAAGATGTACCACTGCAGCGAGTGCCTGCGCTTCTTCCAGCAGCGGAAGAGCCTGCTGCTGCACCAGCGCCTGCACACCGGCACCAGCCAGGGCTGGCCGGCCTGTCCCTACTGCGGCAAGGCCTTCCGCCGGCCCTCCGACCTCTTCCGGCACCAGCGCATCCACACTGGCGAGCGGCCCTACCAGTGCCCGCAGTGCGGCCGGGCCTTCAATCGGAACCACCACCTGGCTGTGCACATGCAGACTCACGCCCGAGGCCAGGCCGGCCCGCACTTCCCTGCTTCCTCTGCCCTCCCTGGGAGCCCCCCGCTGCCCCGGCCCAGCCACAGCCAGGAGGGCTGAGTCGGCAGGAGCCTGCAGGGGTACCCTCCGGCTCTCCTGGGGCACCCCCCGCAGGACTTCTGTCCACCTTCAGGCCTTTCCCCTTGTGCCTGACGCTGGTTCCTCGTTCCAGAATAACTTTGGAGAAAACTTTTTTTCATTCAGATGGGAAGCAGCGGCCTTTTTGGTGACTGTGTGTGTGTGACCAGATGCCTCAATTTCCTGTTTCCTAAGTTTGTCACTTTTTGCCGCCTTTTCTACATTCCTGACTTAGAAAGGATCCCTTAAGGCTTAGAGGATGCCAACCTTCGGCGAAAGCAAGAGGAGTGGAGATAGAGGCCTTTCCAGTAGGGGGCGATAGAGACATGGAGGGCCTGCAGTTTTGATACTGCCCACAGAGGTCACAGCAGATGGACAGACAGTTTGAAGGGTAGGCACTGGAAATTTGAGTTTCCTACTGTGTTATTTTGAAACCTTTTTTTTTTTTCTTTTCCTCCATACGGAGTTTTTCTAGTGCTTTTGTAAGTGTTAAGTGTGGTTGCAAAGGGGACCAGGAGCCCTGAGGGTCAGGAATTATTCTGCCACCTCCTTGTGTGTGGGGATGGTAGAGGGGCTGTCCAGATCAGCCCGGGTGTGGGAGGATGCTTGGCTGCTGCCCTGGACATCTGGTGCCTTCCCGGGTATGCGTTCTTTGGCCCAGAATGATTTCCAATATCCCAACATCCGTGACTGATTTTGGTTATTAGTTGAGAGGGGGAAACTGAGGCCTGGAGTGGCTGACCCTTCCCCCAAGGTCTCAGTATTATGGGTATGCACACTCCATGGACTGGACCCCGCACAACACTTTAGGGATGGGGGAGATGCAGATCCAGCCCCGGAAGCTCCTCCCAGAGAGGAAGATCCTGATGTGGGTGAGGCTGGTCAGCCAAGCTGGATTCCTGGGCTACCAGGCCTGAATTGTCACATTAAAGGAGCAGTTGGTTTCCAAGAATTTGGGGCTGGTAGCAGAGCTAGGCCAGGATTTTTTTAACCACCTCCAGCCTCATGTTCCTCATCTGTCAAAGGGGGTAATGACCCCAGTACATCCTACCTCACCTTAGGGTTTTCAGGGTCATAAAAGATTTAGAGGCAGTGGGCCAAACAGGAAGCCTGGTTTTGTCCTTCTTTTCTAGTTCAGCCCCCCCCCCCCCTTTCTCTTCCATGTTCATCTCCAGCCCTTTGCCCCAGTCAGAATCCCTCAGGAAGGACCTTTCTTTTCTAGAGTGAGTGGAAGGTCCCTTGGGTACAGAGTTAGGAGAGACTTTCCCATTGGGCTACATCCCCAAGGAGCCCTTTGTATTTCAGTGGAACAAATTCTTACCAAAGCAGTGAGGTTCAAACCGTAGAAGTTCGGGCAATAGCATCAGGCCTCCTGGAGAAGTCTTGATGGCAGCTAGCATCTTGTGCCTCTTAAATCACACCACTTTGGGTACTGCCTATAGACCAACCCTTGGTTTGGGAGATTTAAAACTGGGTCCTCGGCTATTTTGATTGTTGTCTTATTTGCCTTGGCACTATGTGAAGTGGCAAGCATTCAGACCTGCTTCCAGGTGCCTGGGTCCCTGGCTCTGCCACTTCTTGTTGCCCCTCTGACCCTCACCCCACATCCCAAAGGGGCAGATGGGAACGTTGCCATCATCTCTGGGGCAAGAGTGAGTATGCAAGTCGGTTGAGAGCCCAGCCAAGTTCCCCTGGGCTTGGGAAGAAGAGCTACCACCTTCCCCTGCTGTGCATTCTGCTTGTCTGCTCCGGCATCCCCAACCCTCACCAGGGGCCCCACCAGTCAGAGCTGGGCTGTCAGCAAGTGTTCAGACAGGATATGGTGCAAATGGAGCTGCTCTGAGCTTACCCCTTCACTTTAAGAGCTAGTTTCAGGTGTTTCCTGGGGATGCCTCAAGGCTCAAAGTTCCTAGACCTTTCTAATGCTTAATGTCCTGTGTAAACACAGGTACTCCAGCAATAGCACAAGCCAGGAGTGATCGCTGGACACAGGCCCTCCCATTTCTTCCAAAGCACTCAGTGTACCGGGTTCCTGGTTAGGCCTTGTCAGTCTACCTGGCACACATGCATCGTGGTGCCGGAGCAGAGCGGTGCTCCAGAACCCTGGAGGCTAGAACCTGGTTTGGCCTTCGACTGGCTCCTAGCTCTGCGTCTTGGCTTCCTCATTTGTAAACAAGGAAGGGTGGGGTCCTGGTGCTAAAGGCTCTTAAGAACTGTGACGGTGGCGGCCCTTTGCCTTCATCGGTGCTCAATAAATATGTTGAACTGAAGGAGTGTGCGCATGACCTTCCTGCTCTCCGGGAGTCAGTCCGCTAGGGGAGCCCGTCCAGCAGGCGGGCCCGCGGCCCCGCACAAGCCGGGGATCCCGGGCTGCGGCGGCGCGCGAGAGCAGCCCCCACGCCAGGCGCCCTCAGTCGCCGGCCCCGCCCCCTCTGGGCGTCCGCTGCGGGGCGGGGCCCCTCGCCAGACCAGTGGGAAATCGGCTCCGGGCGGCCGGGACGCGCCGCGCGCGGGCCGGGGGCGGAGCTTCCAGGGCTGGCCAATGAGGAGCCTGCTCCAGGGCGCGGGGCGGGTCCCATCGGGGCAGGGCTGCCGCCTGCCGGGGTTGCCGCGACGCCGACGCCACGTTCGCCTGCGGCGTCTCCGCCGCCCAGCGCTGCTAAAGCCGGCCGAGGCCGACGGCTGCTTTAGAGCTGGGGGGATGATGACCACCGGGACGCTCGAGGCCACAGCGGCCACCGGGAGCTGTCCGAAGTCAACGATAAAGTACCTTCTCCTTTCTTGGCTGCAGTTTGCTAGTCTGCGGACTTAGCCAAAGATTTCCGAGGTTCCCGCCAGCCCTGACGATTGGCCGAGCCAGCTCTGGGGGGCGGGGGAGGGGGCGGGGGAGGGGGCGGGAGGTCGGGGGGAGGGGGAGGATGGACTGCCAGCGTGTTCACTCCAGAGACCCTTCAGGGCTTTCCTTTTTTGGACCTGTCCTTCAGCCCACCCACTCCGCCCCCTGCCCTGACAAGTTAAGGAGACCATCATCCCATTGTCACCCCCTTTTCCATACTGAGACCAGTTGCTGTTGTCTTGGGAGGTTATTTTCCCGCCAACCTAGGCCCTCGCCTTCCTCCTGTGGAGCAGTCTTGCACCTGGCTGTGAGGATCCCCTAAAACTCTTCTAGGCACGAACTCTGATTTCAGTCAGGATGCATTTGAGGGCCTGCTTGCTCTTTTCCCAAGTTCCCCAAGAAGTCCTCCCTACTGCTGCTGGGAGGGGGGCGTCTGTGTTACAGAGGGCCTTCGGTTATGTGTGCTTCAGGCTCAGATTTGACTTAGTCTGTCCCTGGCCTGCATGACAAGAACTGTCAAGACGAGATTTTTCCACATCTCCGAAGGGAAGAGGTGTCATCTACTGGTAGAAATAGCTTTTTTTTTTTAGTTTATTTTTATTATTTTTTAAGATTTTATTTATTTGACAGAGAGAGATCACAAGTAGGCAGACAGGCAGGCAGAGGGAGAGGGAGAAGCAGGCTCCCCTTTGAGCAGGGAGCCTGATGCGGGGCTCGATCCCAGGACCCTGGGATCATGACCTGAACCGAAGGCAGTCGCTTAATGAATTGAGCCACCCAGGTGCCCCTAGAAATAGCTTTGAAATGCTTTTAGATACATCCCTGAGTGCCAGATTTGTGACAGGGCATTACAGGACTAGAAGATGTTCATCCTTAATCTGTGCAGACCAGATCTTCCTCCTCCAGGCTACACCTCGTACTGATAAGAGGCCAGACTCAGAGATGGAACAATTGCCCTGTAAGAGAAGAAAGGAAGGGACAGGTGTTTGATGACCAGTACCCAGTATGTGTTGGACATTTTGCGAAGCGCTTTTTGGAGGAGGTATTGAGGGAACCTCGGTTGCACAGAATTGGGCTATTGGTCTTCGGTTCATAACACATTCTGATTATTGGCCCTCAGCTTTTATGTTTGTTTTAGTAATAATAACATGTGCCAAGGGCAGCAATACACACTGAGTGCTTTTCCACACCTTCAGTTCACTTCATCCTCACAACTACCCCCAAAACATGCAAGATTCAAATGGCAGGGGAGGTATTGAGTCAAGTTCTAGTTAAGTTCCATTTCCAGCAATGTTTCCATTATATCTCGGCTGTCCCCGGGGAGGCATTCCTGAATTTCTTATTTTATTACTTCTAGTAATATATGATAAATTTTCCATGTCCTGGGGCAGGATATTTTTTGAAATATTTCTTTGTTCTGACTACTCTTAAGTGCTGGCTTTCAACTTTCTCTGGCTCCATTTCCTGGCAGCTAGGACCTAGCCTCCTAGTGTGAAGGGCACCCTGGGGCTGGTAAACAAGGCACCTGGGTCACAAGGCCCTAATAGGTCAGAAGGTCACATGCCAGTGAATGTTGGGGTGGAAGGGCCTTAGAGATACCAAAGCCAGAACAACAGAACCTTACCTCTGAGTCCTGAGTAATGGGGTGGGTTTGCTCTAGAATACTCGACAACTGAAATGGCATTCTGAGTGTGCATTTGTCTCCTGGGAAGTTTTCTGGACCACTCACTTCCTCACTTCTGCTGGGCTATGTTCCCAGATGCAGAAAAAAAGTTTGGTTAAGTAATTGCCTAAGCTAATATCGCTATTATGTGGTAGAACTATGATTTGAATCCATTACACTCTGTCCATTCATGATGGTAATGCTTTGTTATTCATTTTCCATTGCCCCTGGGTCTTGGTTCAAGATTCTTCCCTTGGGGGCTCTGTGGTGTCCAGTGTCCACTGTCTTTGAAAGTCTGCCAGCAAGGGTCTGTTTGGGGGTCTGACCAGTAAGGTCTTCTGGCATGCAGAACAAGTTTCCCCCATTCTAAAAGACCCTGTAGCTGGGAATGGCTCTGTACCTCTTTCATGGTGGTTGACTCACCTCCTTGTGTCTAGTTGCAGGAATGGCATATGGGGACTGGCCTCCCATGAGAGGCTCAGATCCAGTCTGCAGAGGTCTCTCTTCTGGCCATCTTGGACGCCATTCAGATTGTGGAGATGATGGAGTCCCAGGACAGCCAACCTCAGAGCTAGGAGAGGCGGACAAAAACAGCTGAGAAGTCGCCCAACTGCGAGAAGACAGCTGTGGAGTTCAAGAACCAGCTGGAGGGCAAGTGGGCCGTGCTGGGGACCCTGCTGCAGGAGTACAGGCTGCTGTAGAGGTGGCTGGAGAACATGGAGAACCTGCTGAGAAATGGGAACTTCTGGGTCCTGAGGCTGCCCCTGGGCAGCAAGGGAGAGGCCCCTAAAGTACAGGAACTTGGTGGGGTGGAGAGGGCTTGCTTGGCTTCAGCAGGGTCCTCAGACTCATAGTGGAGGGAGTGCCATGTCTGCCAAAACTTGACCTCTTGGCTTTTTTTTTTTAATTTAATTTATTTTTGAAGATTTTATTTATTTATTTGGCAGAGAGAGACACAGTGAGAGAGGGAACACAAGCAGGGAGAGTGGGAGAGGGAGAAACAGGCTTCCTGCTGAGCAGAGAGCCTGATGCGGGGCTCGATCCCAGGACCCCGGGATCATGACCCGAGCCAAAGGCAGATGCTTAACAACTGAGCCACCCAGGTGCCCCTTGGCTCTTTTTTTTTTTTTTTTTTTTTTAAGATTTATTTATTTGGGATGCTTGGGTGGCTCAGTCGTTTAAGCGTCTGCCTTCGGCTCGGGTCATGATCTTGAGGTCCTGGGATCAAGTGCCCCATCAGGCTCCTGGCTCAGTGAGGAGCCTGCTTCTCTCTGTGCCTGCCACTCCCCCTGCTTGTGCGCACGCTCTCTCTCTCTCTCTCTCTGACAAATACATAAATAAAATCTTTAAGAAAAAGATTTATTTATTTATTTTAGAGAGAAAGAACATGGGGTTAGGTGGGGCAGAGGGAGAGGGAGAGAGAATCTCCAAGCAGACTCTGTGCTGAACGTGGAGCCCTATGCAGTACTCGATCTCATGACCTGAGATCACAACCTGAGCTGAAACCAAGAGTCAGACACCTAACTGACTGCACCACCCAGGCGCCCCCGGACCTCTTGGTTCTTAATGCCAGTCACTGGTTGACTTTAAAGGGCTTGAAAAACTCCAGAAGAGAAGCATGACACAGCAGAGATGGCCGCACAGCGGGTGATGTGGGGCTGGTCGGGAGGGTTATGGTTGTGCTTGCTGCTCCAGAATGACCTCTGAGGGCGAGGCCTGGCTCAGGTGGGGGAGATCACAGAAGATACATGTGAACCTGGGAGAGGGGACGAGAACCCAGGAGTGCTGACCCTGAATCCTTCTAGCCACTGGTCCCTGCTCTTATCTGAAGCAGATGTACTGGAGATGAGGTTGCAATTGTCTGGTCGTTTGGCCAGTGATGCCCTCTGGTTTGGGGGCAGGGAGAGGAGACTGGAGCTGGTTTTCACTGTTCTCTGAAATGGCTGTGGCTCACGTTGGTATGGGGGGACCTATACTTCCAGGTGTCTCTGACGACAGAAGATGTGGCCATGTGACTCCGAGCAGGAGTGGAGCAGCCTGGAAAACTGGCAGAAGGAGCTCTGCAAGCACATGAGAGGGAACCGTGAGACTTTGGTCTCCCTGGTAAGAGGCTGGCTCCTGGGGGCTTCCAGGCCCAGAGTCCTTGGCTTTATTCCTTTATTGAATCAAAAGAGCCTCTTGGATTTGAGAACAAAAAGCACTTTGAGATCCTTTGATTAGCTGTCTTCAAGCAGGTAGAAGGTATCCTTAATTCCCATGTTTAGGTTTAATGAAATGAAATGAAATACAGGGAGGTTAAATGACTTGTCCAAGGTCTCATGGAGACTGACTGTGAATTGGCAGCCGCTCCTCACTATATTGCCCTTCCCATGGTACCAGGGGCAACTCTTAGGCACACATCTTCTCTCACCTGCCAGCCTGTTTATCTCTGGTGAGCTGAGGCCTCCCCTAATTTATATTTGCACTCCTAGGACTCACTGAGCTGTACTCTGCACACTGTGAGTTCTCCAGAAACTGCTGAATGAAGGAGTAGGCATCTTCTTAAGGGTGCCCCAGGGCCATAAAAGGAGGTTGAGTCCTGGAACAGGAAGTTCTTCAGGCTGTGGATTAAGAGCCAGGGCGTGTGCACTTGTGTGTTTGTGTAAGACATGATTAAACAGATTTTGTAGCTGCCACACTCCTATTCCATTTCAGCTTGCACACCTGAGTTCTCCCACTGCTTTGAGGAGCTCAGCAGTTAGCTTTTTGTCCACCTTCCCCAGTTGGGAGGCTGAGGCCCAGAGCAAGGTGCCTTCCTTCCCTTTGCCTGGCCACCAATTTTCCTCTTGCAGAAGCTGGTCCCGGTGTGCTGCAAGGCCATGGGGTGAGGGAGGATGCCAGGCTCCGGGGAAGCAGGGGGGCCCGTGGAAGGGAGGGCTGCGGGAGGCCCGCGCTGCAGGATGCACAAACTGACAACCGCCCTCCATGCGTGAAAAACTCCCTGTCCCAGTTCTCAGCTCCTCTGTCCAATTAGGTGGGGTGGCTGGACTAGGTGACTTTGGGTTCTTTTTTTTTTTTAAGATTTTTATTTATTTGCAAGAGAGAGAATGAGAGAGAGAGCACAAGAGGGAAGAGGGTCGGAGGGCGAAGCAGACGCCCCGCCGAGCAGGGAGCCCGATGCGGGACTCGATCCCGGGACTCCAGGATCGTGACCCGAGCCAAAGGCCGTCGCCCAACCGACTGAGCCACCCAGGCGCCCTAGGTGACTTTGGGTTCTTTCTGCCTATCTTGAATTCCACTTTGTCCCCTGTGGGGGCAGCAGGATGGACGCCTTCCAAGTCCTGGCCTGGTCACCCGCACTGCCTGCCTGGGGAGCACGGGGGGCTCTGCTTCACCCCAAACTCAGTGCTGTCCTCCACGCATCTTGAAGGGGGGTGGGTCCTACTCTAAACGCCTGGCAGGCGCCCTTTCCCTTCAAGGCCTGCAGAGCCGAGTCCCATCACTGCCTTTAGGGCAGACCAGGCCCATTTCCTCCCTCGTAGACTGCGCCACCACTGAGCCCGAGCTCCAGACCCCAGTGGAGAGGGGAGGCGAGGCAGGCGGCCGGGCAGGGTGAGAGCCCCCAGAGCCTGTCCCCTCGAGATGAGTGCAGGCCCAGCCTTCCACCTTCACCTAGCAAGGGCATTCTGGTGTCAGGAGTCCCCCCATTTGGAGAAACAGAGACAGAGAAGGGGGCAGTGAGCTGCTGTTTGGGCCAGACCCAGTGCCCCGGCACACCCCCCCCCCCCAACTGCCTGGCCCTGTGGAGAATTAGACGAATGATGAACAATAGTAGCTCAGTTGTCTTTCTCTCTCAGATGGTAGCAGCGTCTTCAACATGCAGTTTTCAAAACCTTTTTTTTTTTTTTTTAGGCAAGGAACCCTTTATTTGAATGACAGCTGGAAACCTGTAACACAGGGCAAAGCAGGACCACTCTGGTTGAAGCAAGGGACATGTTCTCTCAGAACACAGGTCCTGCCAAGACACCTGTTCCTTGCTTTCTAGACTCAGACATTTTATTTGGGGAGGAAGGCTTACTTTTGAAGTAAGTTCTTTGAATGTGTGAATGCAGTCATGTTGACCTCAGAGCTGAAAAAAGGTGGGTGTTGACCTGGTGCTGAGTGACGCACATAAGACAACCATGGGCAGGCCTAGTATCGGGGCCCCGGGCAGCAGGCTGAGGCAGCGAGCGGGAGGGTCTGTGGCCCTGAGTGCTCGAAGGGCAGGAGCCCAGGCAGCCGTTGCAGGGTCCCTGTGGCCACCAGGCTGCGCCCCTGCGGCAGGGGTGGCAGGACTGGGCTGTTCCTTGCCCAGGGCAGGCACCACAGTTCTGGGCCGACATGCCCCTGGGCCAGAGGCCCCCAACCCCAGCTCAGCTCTGCCGGGAAGCTGGGGTTTGCTCCTGAATTGGGCTCAGGCAGGCACTAGGAGGTGGGCGAATGAGGTCCTTAGAGGACTTGGGGTCAGTCTGTCCTGTGGCCTGAGACGTCCCTGCTGTTTTTGTGGTTACTTTCTTGCCTTCCACCTTCTCTGTAAGCTTTTCCAGACTCAGCAGGAGAGAGCTCTGTCCCCAGGACAGGTTTTACTTCCAGGAGCTGTTTCTGCAAACACAGAGGCCCCCAGAGACTGCTTTATTTACTGGATGCTTCCACAGGCAGGCTCCTCCTCCTGGGGTCCTAGGGAAAGTGTAGATGTGGGTTCTCCTTCAGTAGGTCTGGGTGGGGTCTGGATTTCAATCTGGATGTTCCCCTGGTGTTCCTCAGGGGACCCTGGGCAGGTCCACATTTGAGAACCAAGGGTGGCAATGTCTCTGAACAGAGACTAACCAGCCTCTACCCTCTGAAAGGGTTTGCATTTTGACTCTGCAAGTGTATTCTTAAAAGAGTACATTCGCGCCACGAAATGTAGAAGGTGTAGATGAAGCTGAAGGGTTCTCTCTGTTGGCTTCCCTCCCGAGGGCCCCCACGTTGTCACTGTGGCATGCGACATTTCAGGCTCCTCTCGTGCATTTTCATTCACGTGGGAACTGGAAAAATACAGGGTTGCAAAGACATGAATGCCATAGTGCACGCTATCATCCTGCAGCTTGTTGTTTTCACCTAACAATAAGTCTGAAGAACCTTTAGGTAAAGGTTCAGCACATTTTGATCCTCTTCCCTCTCCGGGAGCCTGGACTGACTACAGGGTAGGAACTTGGTGTCCAGGACCCAGATTCATCATGGAGCCAGCCTGGTGTGTGGGAACTGGGCACAGGCGGCTGGGCTGGCTGTCTCCCCAGCATGACCGTGATACAGGTGCCTCCAGGCACTGCAGAAAGGGACACGCTGAGTCCTCATCATCCTAGGGACAGAATCTGGCTCAGTGCTGCACGATGTGGGTAGCTGTTAGGTATTGGTGGCCTGGAATGTTCTCCATGCATTCACTGATTTAACAAGAATCATGCCTACCCTGATGGCTGAGGCAGGAAGGAGGAGCAGTGATCATTCCCTCTTCTTAAGAGGGCTCTTAGAGATTGGTGCCTTTGGGGAGGTTACTTAGCCCTTGAAGGACATTGACTCATGCTCCCTATGTTACGTAGGATATGTGATTGGCTGCCAGAACAGGGACTGAGAAAACACAAAACAAAATGAAGTAATGAGGGCACCTGGGTGGCTCAGTCAGTTAAGCGTCTACCTTCAGCTCAGGTCATGATCCCGGGGTCCTGGGATCGAGTCCCATATCGAGTCCCGCATTGGGCTCCCTGCTCAGCGGGAAGCCTGCTTCTCCCTCTCCCTCTGCCCCTCCCCCTGCTCGTGTTCTCTTTCTCTCTCTCTCTCTCTCTGTCAAATAAACAAAATCTTAAAAAAAAACCCAAACAAAACAAAGTAATGAACTAGTAGCTTCAACATGATAGTGGTGAGTGCTTGCTCTCCCGTAACAGGCTCTTGATGGCACAGACCCAGGCTCCTTCCAGCTTGTTGCTCTACCCTTCCCAGGATGGGGCCTTGTCACCATGGTTCTAGACAGCTCGTTACCGTCCGTAGTCTGTCAGAGGGAGGCAAGGAGGGGTGCGGTGCTCTTTCCCTTTAAGGACAGCGCGTGTGTTTACTTCTTATTTAATTAACGCATATGTAGTACTTATGTACTTTATCAGTATTGACCCACTGAAGCCTCATTACAACCTTTTGTTTACTCCTGTTATAGATCAAGAGACCAAGGTGCAGAGCAGCTGAATAAATTGTCCCATTTAACTTAGCCCTAGGAGGCAGAGCCTCTCACACCCAGTTGAAGAAAACCAGCCACACAACCACATCTGCTTGCAGGGGAGGCCTGGAAACCTGGTCCTGTTTGGGTGGCTGCATGTTCAGCAAAAAAACCCCAAATGTTCTGTGACTTGAAGGCGATCCGTGGTGTCGGAGGGCAGCCTGACAGCCTCTGTCCTAGCTCACGGCCTGTCACCTGTGGGCCGAGCTCTCCCAGCTCCCCGACAACCTGCCAGGGCTCTTTCCACCGCGACACCTGTCTCTGACCTCAGAAATCCCTAGCACAGGTGCACCTGGGAGATGTTGCGGGTTCGGTGCCAGACCCCTGCAGGGAAGCTAACAGTCAATAAAGCGGGTCCAAGGAATGTTTTGGTTTCCCAGTGCGTGCGGGTTACGAGTGCGCTGCGGCGGTCTGCGGGCTGTGCAGTAGCATTACGTCCGCAACGACCACGTGCAGGCCTCGGTTGGACGAGCCCTCCCTGCGAACGTGCTGCCCGCCCCCCGGAGCGGTCAGCGGGTCGGTCTTCCCGCGGGTGGAGGGTGTGGGCGCCGCCGCCGGCCGCTGAGCCCTCCGGGTGCTGGGCGCTGGAGGCTGCTTCAGACCACCGTGCGGTTCGCCGCCCCGACGGCTCGCCCGTCACGCGCGCTTTCTCCGCGGCGGCCGCGGCCGCCCGGGGGCCCTTCACCCCCCAGGACAGCTGCCTTCGGAATGGGAGTCGGTCCTCTCCGGCCCCGCCGCCGCCTCATCAGCCGAGCTGCTGTCCTGTGCTGGCTCCTTCTTCGTCTCCCCCCGCCCCGGGGAGGGGACTCGGGAAACCCCGTGCTTTGCTCGTCCCGGAGCAGCACCTGCTCGGCCGGGCCCGTTTGCTCCTGAGCTTGCGGCACGTCGGTCCCCGCCTCAGGCCGCGCTCCTCGTTCTGTTCTCTTGCTATTTCCACTTCCTCCACGGACATCCTGAACCTTCGATTTGTAAAAAACAAAACAAAAGAAAAAAACAGAATCTAGAAATCACAATAAAGCGAAGTGCAATAAAATGAGATATGCCTGTAGAGAAAATTTAAAAATATGAAAACAGGCTCTCCCAGAGTCCGGAGCTTCTGGCAGCCTTGGTCCCCACTGCCCGAGCCCTCTGGGACCCCGTGAGAACAGCCAAGGAAGCCAAGCACAGTGGCGAAGCATGGCATCTGTGTTGGGTAGGAGGGTGAAAGGCGGGGAAGAGCTGAACAGGTGGGGGGAAAGAAGGGCAGAGGGCGGCATGCGGATGTGGTGGAGGGGAAGTTAGAGATTACCCTGAGGATGGGGCATTTCTGGAGGTGGGGCAGTTTCTAGTGATAACCAGGTCCCAGGGGTGTCCTCTGGGCAAAGAGGAGTCGAGGTCAAGGCACTGAGGGACCAGGGATGGGGGAGGCTTATCAGCATGGATGCAGAGATCTCCAGGCACAAGCCAAGCATGGAGGAGCAGAGGCCTAAGCTGGCAGGGCTGGTGAGGAAGCATCCTGGAGGCCGCCACAGCTGCGGCCATAAGGCCGGGAGGCAGGTTGCACAAGTGGGGTGCTCCCCCGTGTTTAAAGACAGGATGGCCAGAAGGAGAACCCCAGGTGGGGGTCGTGTCCCGGGAGTGAGAGGTATGTGCAGACTGACACGTAGCTTGACACGCAGTCAGAGGAGAGGGCTGTTGACGGTAGCTGCTCAGAGCTACCAAGAGGCTCGGGGAGATGGGAAGGAGGGAGAGGTCCCCAGCCCCCAGGGCGGGGGACTGGATCACGGAACCACCACTGACTCCAGGGGCTTGGATGAATCAGTTGTGTATTCTTCAGTTTCGCCGGACAAGAAGCCGAGTGGTGCAGGAGCAGCGAACACCCCTGCCAAGTGTGAAAGCGAATGATCTCTGCTGGTGGAGAGCAAGGGGGTGCCGGCCCCGGAGGGCTGATGGAGGCCACAGAGCTTTGGGAAGGGAGCGTAAGGTGGGACAGGGGTGAAACAGACGGTGTGTCCGAGCTGGCGCCCAGAATCTCCCACCCCTCAGCTACTAGTCCATTAAAATACTGTCACCACTCCAGGCAACCTGTGACCTGCTGTCTGTGTTTACAGACTAGGTTTCATTTTCTAGAATTATATATAAATGGAATCAGAGCATATGTACTCCCACCCCCCCCCCCCCCCCGCCGCCTTTTTTTGTTTGTTTTTGGTCTGGCTTCATTTACTCAAGATAATTATTTGAGATCTGTCCCTACGGTTCTGAGTATTAATAGTTCCTTCATTTTCAGCCATAAGAAGTATTCCATCCCAGGCCCACACTGCTCTTTATCCTTGCACCTGTTGATAAATGCTTGAGTTGTTCTCAGTTTTTGGCTTTAGAAATAAAGTTGCTGCGAACCTTTGTGCACCAGCGCATGGCTGAGTGCCTTCATTTCTCCCAGGGAAATCCTTGGGAGTATGATATCTGGGTAGTATGGAAGGTGTATGCCTCGCCTTTTAAGGAGCTGCCAAACGATTCCCCAAGGTGGCCGCACCGTTTTAGGCTGCCTGGCGGCCGCCCCACACCCTCACCAACACTGCTCACCGTCTGTCTTGCGGACTTACCTTCTAGCGCAATATCGTCTCTCATCGTGGTTTTAATGTTTATTTCCCTCATCACTGCCGATGTTGAGGGTATTTTTATGTGCCTGTTGCCATCGTATGTTTCCTTTGGTGAACTATCTTCTTGAATCTTTTGTCCATTTTTTTCATTTGGCTTGTTCGTTTTCTTAGGGTTGAGTTTTGAAGGTTCTGTCTGTTGGTGCAAGTCCTGTATCAGATAAGTGGCTTGCAAATACTTCCTCTCCGTCTGTGACTTGCCTTTTCATTGTCTTAACAGTGTCTTTCAAAGAGCACAGGTTCTTAATTTTGATGAAGTCCAGTTGATCGGGTGAGCTCTTGGTGTCATATTTAAGAAATTTTCGCCCAACTCGAAGTCACGCCACCAGCTCTCAATCTCAGAAGGAAACCGATTTTCTTTAATGGTTGGCAATATGACACATCAGGAAAAACTTTATGAAATTTTCTACGTAAAAGCCCAAATATTTCTGGGTTTTGGTGCGACAGTGAGGAAGTTGTCAGCCCTTCCCCAGCACGATGCAGCAGGAGCGGCGCCCCTTGAACACTGAGTGTAACACACGGGTCAGGGAGCCCCCCGTCCCGTCCTCTCTCCCTGCTGCTGCTGTGACCCCGTTCTGCCAGAATTCACTTCATCACGTTGACCTCACGGCCCTGTGCTCAGAACGCTCATTTCTTGCTTTCCTGAGAAATGTAACCTTCTGGCTCTTTTTGCTTATGGTTTCTTTCTTAGTGACCACGGTTAACGAGAACAGCGTCGGGGAACCGTCCCTTCCCAGCGCCGGGCCTCAGCAGTCTCCCACACACTGTCCTCCTAGAGTCTCCTCTCCTGTCTCCCTTTCTGGCCACCTCCCACGGGGCCAAGCCCAGCAAGACGCCTCTCTCCCCGGCACCCCTGTCCTGCCAGCCTCGAGGCACACACCCTTGGCGGCCTCAGCGTCTCAGGCCTGTCTCCAAGCCTAGCTGCTCAAACACGTCTCCTTGCCAGAGGGGACTGGAGTGGCACCTGGCGGCATGGGTGTGGGAGAGGAGTCTGAGGGCTGGGAGTCCCAGGTGGAGCAGGGCCAGCCAGCAGCCTCACCACCAGCTTTCTGTCAGGGGAAGGAGCCCACAAGGCGGGGCTCACCTGGGTTCGCCTAAGCTCCTCCCCAGGGCTGGGGGCAGGGACCAGTCGGGGGCCAGTTCCCGCTTGCTGGTTGCCACCGCGTTGCCCTACCGTCAGTCAGAACTAAAAATATCACCTCCTTGGGTCAGTGGACCAGTGGACCCAATGGGAGGAGTCTGTGGTCAATTTTGGTGTGTCCCAGCGGCCTGGAGAAGGGGGGAGGGCACAAGAAGTATGAAATCTCTTCAGGCGCACGGTGACTGGGCGCAGCAGCCCGGGCTCTAGGGCCTTCCTCAGTATTTCTGGACAAAAGAGCTACTTCCCTAGAGTCCTGTGAGCGCATAGACTGTAGGGAAGGCTGCTTCTATGGGACAAAGGAGGGGGCGGGGAGGGCACTGGGAAGGGTTGGTAGGGCCTCAGACCCTCTTTTGGCTCCTCCATCAGTGGGTGGGGCTGAGGTGGGCGGAGCTTTCTTTGGCTGTGTCCGCCACCAGTGCAGCCCCGCCCCTGGCCGCCGCCTCCTTCCCCCGCTGCTCACAGCGCCCAGAGCTGCCTACGTCCGCTGTGGAGTCTTGGAAGCCACCGTTTTCCATGCCCGAGGCTCACGAGCAAGCTATCACCGTGTTCCCACCCCTCCTCAGATGGGTTTTCTCCTTGAGCAGGAATCTGGAACTGGTCCACCTGAGTCCGCCACAGTACTCAGCAGGTTAAGTGGATGAGCGTATGGTGCAAAGGGAGAAAGGGGGTCCTCTGGGTCTCCGGGTGTGGTGCCAGGACCAGGTTCTTGTCCCACACCTGCTCCTCCATCCCGTGCAGAGACCCCTGTCCTCAGCCCCGCAGTGCAGGGAGAGGGGAGAGGACCAAGGCTCTGCTCGGATGGGAAGGCCCCTGACTGCCCGACACAGCAAAGACGGGACGGGGGTGGCAGAGGTAGGTGAGCCAGAGGGGAAGGAAGAGGAAATGGAGGGAGAGGGAAGGATGAGCCGGGCCTGTAGAAGCTGGTTAGTAGGTGTTTATGTGTGGACGAATGAGTGAGTGATGATAAGGAGAGCAGGGCTGTCGTGCGGCAGGCTGCCTGCTTCGAGGAACGTGTCTGTAGCAGTCCAGAAACAAGGCAACTGCAGAGTTCAAGAGGTGCAATTAAGGGGCAAGGACAGGCTTGGGGGTATAGCTCAGGGGTAGAGCATTTGACTGCAGATCAAGAGGTCCCCGGTTCAAATCCGGGTGCCCCCTTGCTAAAGTCACTTTTGGCTGTGAAGTAACAAATAAGAAGGAGGCAAATAATTCCGATGCTGTCTGTGCCTGGGTTCTGTTCTGTCCTCATCTCTAGGATTGGACAACAGGGAGGGTGGTTGTGAGGGTTCCTTGAGGTCAAGCTGGTCATGCTGTGTCACAGGCCTTAGCAGGAATTCAGGCTTCCACAACATTTCCTGGCTTGATGAACACACCTTCCTTTTGATCTCAGTCTCAAGCCTCACTGATCTCCAGACACACCTGACCCGCTTTTTAAAAACATTTTGGTTCTTTTTCCTCCCCTGGCCTTATTCTTCCTTGGCCTCCCTAACTTCTCCGTTTTAGCAGGGTCCTCCTTGTCCATCTCCTCCAGGAAGCCCCTCCTGACTTCCTAGCAGCATAGCTTCTTACTCCCTGTTCTCACAGCTCTCTGCTTGGATTTCCGCCACTCTGTGGAAATACTTTGGTTCATGGGTTTCTCTCCTGCTTGGACTAAGACTCTCTGAGAAACAGGGATAATGTTTTATTAGTCTGTGTCCTCAACATGGATGACAGAGCCTGGCACCTATCGTGCTCCAAGAGTGTTTGTTGAGTGAATAAATGAATCAGTCAAACAGTGAGCACCCTCCTGAGGCCTGGAGTATGGAGGAGGCTCTCCCTGGGCTGAGCGTGAGGTTCACTTAAGACCCAGAAGCAACCACCGTTGTTCTGATGCCTGTGTGCCAACCTAGGCAGAAAGACTAGTACAGACTTGAATGATCTTTCCAGGTGTAAAGGTCAATGCCATTGCTACGGCCTGGGGAAGAGAGCAGGAGAGAGGAGGACTAGTTAAGGTTGAGAGAGGAGGACTAGTTAAGGTTGAGAGAGGACTAGTTAAGGTTGAGAGGGGAAGACAGGAAAGTGGACTACAGTGGAGGAGACTTGCCACCTCCTGGGACATGCAGAAAAAGCCCAGCAAATTATAGACACAGAGATCCTGAGTGCAGTGCATGGGTGAAAAGGTGTTAATGAGAAGCAATAAACAGGAGGGATAGAGCATTTGACTGCAGATCAAGAGGTCCCTGGTTCCAATCCAGGTGGCCCCTTTCTTACTTTTTAAATTACTGAAGCGGGTGCTGGCATCTCTGCCTCTTCTCCCCACATAGAACCATTAAACGAATGCTCTTTGTCTTGGGATAAAAATTCAGGATCTGCACCAGGACCAGCTCCCAGAATCTTTCCCCAGGCATCATCCAGACAATAGCTACTGGGGTCACATTTCACCGAAGAGGCTGATGAAGTTGGCTCCGTCCCCTCCTACCTACCTGGAGACTCTTGCCCTTCGAGGCCTGTGGGGAGACTTCACTTCCTTTCTCTTAAGGTCTCGTTTTCTCAACCTTGTTATAATCTCCACAGAGAAGGTTATCTCTTTGCTCTTACTGTTACCGCCTGTGAAGTGTGGGTATGCATCTTCCTACTTCCCAGAAGTGACTGTAAGAGTTAGAGACCACATCAAAAGCAGAGCGTCTGTCCTCTCCCTGGGAATCTCTCAGAGGGGCTGCCTCCACCACACACGTAGACCACTTGATTCTCCCTTCTCCCTCTTTTCTCTCTTACCACTCTTTCTTTTTTAACCTGCATCAGTATTTCCTTGGTGAGAATGCCTAGAAGTAGACCCTAATTTATATAATAATTTTTAAAAATTTAGTCAAAAGATTTAAAACGTATAATGGTATAAAGAATCCTGCAGAGGAATTTCCATGTTCCTTAATGAAGAAGGTAATTTGAACCAATCTCTCCTATGAGGACAAATAAAAAAGCTGGGAAAATATTACAAACATCTCATCAAAAGCCTCAGAGAGCCAACTAGTTAGATAGGAAATACAAAGTGGAGATTCAGAACAAATGAGAAACAGAAAGATAGAGCTCCACATGAGAGACTGCTTTGGCCCTGACCGTGGTTTTCAGTCCAAGAGAGGCAGCGGAGTGGCTAAGTGAATTTCTGGAAGTCTCTCAGGACCAGGGAGATAGAAGTCAGAATTCTGGGCCCACCTAGAGTAGGGACATGGGTAAAACCAACTCTGGCTTTGGGCTAGGACCCTGAGGAGGAAGGGTGAACTGAACAAAAACAGTCCCTGGAAGAATTTGTGGCTGGCCTTTGTGACATCTGGATGGCCCAGAAAACTCAAGCTTTGAAATTATATTAAGATATCCTGACTGCTAGAGCCACTCAGGTACCTGGAAAAAGCAAATGAAGGATACTATCATCTCCACCTGGCTCCAGATTAGTTCTACAAATACATTTTTTAATACAGTGTTCAATATATAGTCAAGAATAACTATGTACACAATGAGGCAAAAACCACCAATGAAAATCAATAGAAACAACAGACCACAGAACTAAACACAGGGACTTTTTGTATTAGAACTGCCAGAAACAAACAGTAAAAAAAACAATGCTTGCTGTTTTCAAGAAGATAAGAGACAAGCTTGAAAATTTCAGTAGGAAGCTGGAAAGCATAAGAAGTAACTAAGAAGATGTGAAAAGAGAACAAAGAAATTTTGTATCTAAAAATCAATAACTAAAGGGCACCTGGGTGGCTCAGTTGGTTAAGCGACTGCCTCCAGCTCAGGTCATGATCCTGGAGTCCCGGGATCGAGTCCCGCATCGGGCTCCCTGCTCGGCAGGGAGTCTGCTTCTCCCTCTGACCCTCCCCCCTCTCATGTGCTCTCTCTCATTCTCTCTGTCTTTCAAATAAATAAATAAAAAATCTTTGAAAAAAAATAAAAATAAAAATCAATAACTAAAATTAAAAATTCAATGAGTATGTCCGTGTTATAGTCAGTGAATGGTTTCAGCCAAAGAGAAAATCGGTGAATTAGAACATTGGGATGAAAAAACATCCGTTATAAAGCATGCAGACAAAAGCATGGCAAACAGAATAGAGCATAACAAATCTAGAGGATGCAGTGAGAAGGTCTAGTGTACATTTAAATGGACTCCTGGAAGAGAAAATGAGAGAATGAAGTAGAGGCAATATTTGAGGAGACAAAGGCTGAGACTATTTTGCAACTTAGGAAAGACATTAATGCTGACATTCAAGAACCCCAGTGAATCTCAAACATAAGAAACAAAATTAAATCCATACCCAGAGTTACTGTAGTAAAATTGCAGAAAATCACAGACCAGAAACTCAAAAACATCGTAAAAAGAAGACACATTATTTTCAATGAGTTCCAATGAGATTGACAACTGAGTTTTCTAGAGTAACAGTGAAAACCAGAAGGCAGTGGAATTGCATCTACTGAAATACTGTTAACATAAAATTCTGTACTCAGGTAAAATATTCTTCAGGAGTGAAGGTAAAGACAATTTCAGACAAATAAAAACTGAAATTACTCATCCATAGCATGCATGCATCAAGGGAATTCTAAAAGGTATATTCTACGCAGCAGGGAAATGATTTGGATGGAAGGACAGGTGTAGTAAGGAAGACAGAGGCCAAGAAATAGTAAATATCTGAATAAATTTAAGTGAACATTGACTGTATGAAAAATAACAATAATGAGGTTAACACAACTTATGGAATAATGTAAAAGATAAAAACCGCATATAAGTTGGGAGGAAAGTAAGTGCAGTTAAGGGTATTCTAAGGGGCGCCTGGGTGGCTCAGTTGTTAAGCGCCTGCCTTCGGCTCAGGTCATGGTCCCAGGGTCCTGGGATCGGGCCGCGCATCGGCCCCCGCATCGGGCCCCGCATCGGGCTCCCTGCTCAGCAGGAAGCCTGCTTCTCCCTCCCCCAGCCCCCCCCCCCCGCTTGTGCTTCCTCTCTCACTGTGTCTCTGTCAAATAAATAAAATCTTAAAAAAGATTTTATTTATTTGACAGAGAGAGAATGAGAGATAGCCCGAGAGTCGGAGGGAGAAGCAGACTCCCTGCTGAGCAGGGAGCCCGATGTGGGACTCGATCCTGGGACTCCAGGATCATGACCTGAGCTGGAGGCAGTCGTTTAACCAACTGAGCCACCCAGGCGCCCCTAAATAAAATCTTTAAAAAAAAAAAGTATTTTAAGATGCTGGGGCACCTGGGTGGCTCAGTCGGTTAAGCCTCGGGTTGTGATCCCAGGGTCTTGGGATCGAGCCCCACATTGGGCTCCCTGCTCAGTGGGGAGCCTGCTTCTCCCTCTGCCTGCCGCTCCCCCTGCTTGTGCTTGCTCTTCCCCACCCCGTGTCAAATAAATAAATAAAATCTTTAAAAAATTGTAAACAAAAAAATTTTTTAAAAAGTATTCTAAGATGCTTGTATTACCTGTGCAGAAGATAAATCCATTGGTTAGCCACAGATTTTGAGAAATAACTATGCATATGGAGTGTCTAGCATAATCACTAAAATAGAAGAAATAGCATTTATATTTTTCAAACCAGTAGGCAAAAATAATAGCATTATAAAAATCTCAGTCAACACACAAAAAAGGGGGGGGGGAGAGAGAAAAACATAAATAAGCATTATAAATTGAAAGCATAAAATGAGGTAGACTTGAATACAAATACATCAGCAATTACATTAAAAGTAAATAAATTAAATGCCCCAGTTTAAAAGACAAAGATTATCATACTGGGGTTAAAACCAACCAACTATATTCTATTTACAAAAAACATTATCTAAAATTTGGGATACAGAAAGATTGAAAAGTAAAAGGATGAAAAAATAAATGACTGGCAACACATTAACAAAAAGAAAGCAGGTGTAGCTTACAATCAGACAAAATAGTCTTTAAAACATGAAATATTACTAGAGATAAAAAGATAAATTATTAATAACCAAAGGCTGAATTTAACAGGAAGATGTAAAAATTCCTGATTTTTATGCTTCTAGTAATATAGCTTCAAAATATGTAAGGCAAAAACTTGACAGAATAACAAAGAGAAATAAACAGAATTAGAGTGGAAAATTTTTATAAACCTTTCTCATTAATTAACAGAAGGGGACAAAAACATTATGAATAATTAAAAATTTTTAGTTTCCTTCTCCCCTAGCTTTATTGAGATATAATTGACAAATAGAATTGTAATATACTTAAAGTGTACGATGTATGATATGATTTACATATACATTGTGAAATGATTACCAAAATCAAGTCAATTAACACACCCATACTTACTTGGCAGGGGAGATACCATGATCATGAAGGTGGTTTTTCCAGGGTGAGGCTCATTCATTGCAATCCGATGTGCTGACCCCTGTGATTTCCCCAAATGTGGGAAACTCGATTGCATAATTTGTGGTAGAGGGGACTGAAAAAAAAAAATTAACACACCATCACCCCACATAGTTACTTGTGTGTGTGTGTGTGTGTATGTGTGTGTGTGTTTAAGATCTACTCTCATAGCAACTTTCAAGTTTACAATACAGTATTATTAACTACAATGTCCATGATATACATTAGATCTCTGGAACTTATTCACCTTATAACTGAGTTTCTACCCTTTGACCAACATCCCCCCATTTCTTCCACCCGTCAGCCCCTGGCAATGACCAATCCACTCTCTGTTTCTGGGTTTGACTTAAAAAAATTTTTTTTTCACAAAAAGTGATACCATATAGCATTTACCCTTTTTTTGGGCGGGGGGGGGGGGGTCAATGGCTTATTTTGCTTAATACAATGCCCTCCAGTTTCATCTATGTTGTTACCGATGGCAGGACTTCCTTCTTTCTAATGTCTGAATAACATTCCACTGTGTGTGTGTGTGTGTTTGTGTGTGTGTGACATTTTCTTTATCCAATACAAGATGAATGGATAAAGAAAATCAGCATTTAGAGAAATACTTGTAGCTTTGAGCAATATGCTAGAAAAGAAGAATAGAAATAAACTAAAAATCCATCTCAAGAAGTTAGAAAAACTGGATAAAAGAACATTATGAGAGAAGAAAGAAAAGAGCAGAAATTAATGAAATAGAAAACAAACACACAATAGACAGGACTAACAAAGCCAAAAGTTGGTTTTTGAAAAGATTGACTAAGCTTTCATGAAACTGATAAGAAAAATAAACAGAAACAAATAAACATATCAAAAAGTAGAAAGCAAAACTGCAGATTCTCTAGATTTTAAAATAATGATTATTTAACATTATGAAAAACAATATACAAAAAATTTAAAAATCTAACAAACATGAACAAGGAACTTAAACTGTGTGGCAGGCATGATTTTATGTACTTTAAAGATGTTAATTTAATTTTCATAACATCTCCACAAATAAGGCATTATCACTGTGCTCATTTCTATAATCATGCCCTTTTCATATATGGCAAAACTGAGGCTAAGGGAGTTAATCAATTTCACCAAGTCCACTCAGAGCCCAGAATTTGAACCCACGTATTATGTGTTAAGCGTCCAAAGACTTTGCTACTATGCTGTGCTGAAATTGAGCAAGAACTTAAAAAATACTACAACTTGATAAAGCTGACACAAGAAAAAAATAGAGAAGCTGAATAGTCCTCTAAGTTTTAAGTAGTTACTTTATTCAAACTGTTATTTGAAACTTTTTCACAAAAAAATTCAGGTAAGATGGTTTTACTGGTGAGTTTTGTCTCATCCTTAAATAAGCAGTAACTATACAAAAACAACTATTTTTTACATAAAAATCTAAGAATAGAAAAGATATATACATTCTATAACTCCTTTTACAAGATTAGCACAATCTTGCTACCAAAACCCAAAAAGGACGGTATAAAGAATGCATCGACCAATCTCACTCATAAACATAGGTACAAAAAATTAAATTATTATCTAACAGAATTGACAAATATATATATATATATCTGATATATATATAGGATAGGACTTCATGATTAAGTTGGATTTATATCTGGAATCCAAAGTATGTTAAATTTTACAAAAAGCAGTAAGTGTAATTCACCATGTAAATGGACTAAAAGAGGAAAAATCATATGATTATCTCAATCGATGCAAAAAGGGGGTTTGATAAAATTTCACATCCATGATAAAATTTTTTTTTGCAAACTAGAAATTGAAGAAAAATTCCTTAATTTGATAAAGATCACTTAGAAAAAGTATAGTTCATGATATGTACTTAATGGTAAAATGTTGAGAGCTTTTCATTTGAAATCAGAATGAGTCAAGATATCTACTATTAACACCCTTATTCAACATTACACTTGAGGGCCTAATCGGTACAATAAGGTAGGAAAAAGAAACATCTTAAGGACTGGAACAAGGGAAATAAAACTTGCAAATTACTTAGACGGTATGAACATATACGTAAGAAATCGAAAAGAATCAACAAAGAAATTATTAGAATTAATGAATGTTTAGCAAGACTGCCAGCATATACCCTGCATTCTTTTATCCCCTTTTGCCTGGCCAAATCACAACTTTTGAAATGATACCCTAGAAATTTCTGCTTTCAAATCTTAAAATTCTAATGTTAATCAATATTTTTATCCTCCTCACAAATTACATAAAGATACTTTAACTCTTATCACTCTGTTCCTTGTATGTTATTGTGAACCAGTATTTTAGTTTTATCTTTTTAAGAAAACTTTATAAATTATACATTAGCATTATGTTATATGGTCAATGATTTTTTTAGATTTATTTACATATCTTATATTTTCTTTGTTCAACATTCCTTTTTTTGTCTCAGATCTCCCATTTTGGGATCACTTTTCTTTTCTCTAAAGTATATATTTAAAATTTGCTTTAGTGAGAGTCTGTTGGCAGTAAACTCTCTCAGCTTTTGTCTGTTCTTGAAGAATAGTTTGGCTGGGAATAGAAATCAAAGCTGACTGTGATTTCCTCTCAACATATGGAATGTGTTATTGTACTGCTTTCCGGCTTCCTTTGCAACTGTTGGTAAGTCATACAGCAGTTGAAATATTGTCCTTTTATAAATGATCTCAGATTTCCTTCTGGCTACCTTCAAAGGACAGAGTCCTCACCCTCAGCCAGGAGACCAAGTATGCACTGGCGAGTGCAGGGACCAGGTGAGGGGAGTGGGGGGAGATCAGAGGAGGGGACAAACACATCACCTGAGCAGAGCTGCCTGCTTGGGTGTGATCTCTGCTTCTTCACCCTTTGCAAGAAAACTCAGAAACCAGATTCAGCAGGAGGAGAGGAAATTGGAACTTCTTTACCACCACCACCACCACCACCAGTGGCTAAAATGCCAGGGGGCACCCAGATTTGAACTGGGGACCTCTTGATCTGCAGTCAAATGCTCTACCCCTGAGCTATACCCCCTGCTATACTGGTGAGATCCAATTAATACCCTTTCGCTGTGCAGCCACACCCAGAACTCCCGCCCCTTCAGCTCGGAGGCTGAGTTGCAGGACCTGCTTTACTGCTAACTCATTGCCCTGCTTTAGAAGAAGTGGCCCCAGGTTGCTTTCTCCCCCAGCTGGGCAACTTCTCCATCTTCAGGTCCTGTGCGAGAGCAGCAACTTGGGAAGCCTTCCCTGACAGCTGCAAGGATCTGTTGTAACATCTGTATTGTGGTTTTTGTGCTGAGCACCTGAAAACAGACCCAGAATGCGCACCACTTAAAGGGTAGAAGACACACGGACTGGAGGTGGTTCGGAGCCCTCCACACAATGCTACACCCTCGGATGCAGCCAGAGCCCTCTCTCATCGCCTCAGCTCTCCACGTAGTCAACCCTTAAACTGCTGGGTGAGATGAGCCACCTGAAGAAATGACTGTCCCTAGGCTCCAAGTCCCCCTTTCTGGGCTCTGCCCTGCGATGCTGGCTCTGAGACTCTGTAAACCACGCTTATCCTTTGCCAGGTGGCTTCCCGGTTGGTCCCCATAGGGCTCTGGGAGGGAGACGGGAAGGTGGGAGCCAGACCAGGCACCTGTTCCGCCTGCGGTGGTTCCTGTCGGGGTCACCTAGCAGCCACAGCCCGTCGCAGGAGCAGCCGTGATTGCCCCCTGCAGTTTGGTGCTCGCAGGACCCGCCTTGCCACGACTCTTGGGGGACACCAGTGCCTCCTTAGGGATCTGAGGCCAGGATCCGCAGAGAACCCCCCACGCCCGTGAGATTTCCCAAGTTCCTCCTCCTCTGTTTGTTCCCCGGCCCCCCGGAGCCCGAGCCGCTTCTGACAGCTACTACCTCCGTGATACTCAGTCCCTCCTTTCCGTCTATCAGTTCTCCACGGTCTGGTTGTTATGGGTCGGAGCTCCAAAAAGATCCGCTGAAATCTTTCCCTTGGTACCGCAGGATGCGGCCTTACTTGGATGGGGTCATGGGGGAGACAGCTAGCTGGGGTGAGGTCATGGTGGAGAGGGTCGGGGCACAGCATGACCGGGTCCTGGTAGGAAAAGGAGAGACACACACAGGGAGATGACAGCCAGGGAGGAGCCTCCTCTTCAGAGAGGGTGTGCCCTGCCCACCCCTTGATTTCTGACTCTGGGCCCCAGAGCGGTGCCCCAATACAATTCTGTTGTGTTAAGCACCCAGCTTGTGGTACTTTGTTACAGCTGCTTTAGGAAACTGATGCACTCGTTAACGATTATTTATATTAAATTCTCTGTTAAAATAACGGAGGCGGCTTTTGCCTCTGGACAGGACCCTGGGTGATACTGAAGTTGGGACCACTGCGGGTCTGGGGAAGCAGACCCCCAAAGAGGACGTCTGGGATGGATTCGGTCTTGTCGCTGTCCTCAGGCAGTGCCGAGTCCGTGGAACGACCAGGAGTGTGCTGGTTCGTCGGCTCAAGCCAGCCTCGTCCAGTCCGGGGAACTAGAGGGCAGTGGCTATACAATTCAAGTTTGTCATTTCAGGTGAAGGAGGAAAAAGCAGGTTTTTGAAGGGGGCACCTGGACTTGAACCAGGGACCTCTTGATCTGCAGTCAAATGCTCTACCACTGAGCTATACCCCCTCCTGTTGAGGAAGGTGTGTAACTAATAAACTTATAGTTCCACACACAGGCTGCTCTTTCGGACTCGGTACGGAACTGCTAGGTCCGGGCAACTATAAACGCGCCCTCTCATACCCCAACTATCCTCCTTTTCCAAAAAAGCACCACCCCTTCTCGGCATCAGCTTGGAAGATCCCTGAAGTTTCCATCTGAGACCACGAAGTCTGTACCTGGCGTGGTATTCCGGCAGAAAGTGAAGACCCGGGGTAAGGTGCTGCTCACTGAACTAGAATGTTCATTGCCAGCTTCTCAATGTTAGTCCTGCACGAATTTACCTTTTGATATAAGCGAATTGATCCTTTCTAGTTTGTGATTTGGCGGCTGTGTCTGGATGGTGTCGGGATGGTGCCTTGAGTGTTTGGGACAGATGTGGTGCATGTGCTGGCTTCTGGTGGAAACAGACTGGCCCCAGTGCTGGGTGGTGGCGGTGGGTGCGGGTGTTTCTTCAGCACGCCGGGTCTGCAGCTTGGCTCGGGACATTTCCTAGAAAGCTTGCCTGAGTCTACTCTCCTCCTCCTCCTTCCTGGTGGGATAGATATTTGTAATAAACGTTTGAGGCTCCATCTGGCTTCCGTGGCTGGACCCGAGGGCTCTGACTGCCACAGCGAGCTAAATCCTGAAGTGCCTTATGTTCCACGCTGCTAACAAATGCATCTCCAAGGGGGATGAAGTCGAGCAAAGCTTTTCCAACGGTCTGCAGCAAAGGATGAGCTTTATTTTTATTTTCCAAAATTCTGTCACGGCTCAATAGCAGTGCATCAGACTTGCAGACTTTGAGGCCCACCGCCCGCCCCCAACACCAGAGCTGGCTAACGTCAGATTGTTGTAGAATTTCTTTTTTTTTTTTTTTTTTAAAGATTTTATTTATTTATTTGAGAGAGAGAATGAGATAGAGAGAGAGCATGAGAGGGGAAAGGGTCAGAGGGAGAAGCAGACTTCCCGCTGAGCGGGGAGCCCGATGTGGGACTCGATCCCGGGACTCCAGGATCATGACCTGAGCCGAAGGCAGTCGCTTAACCAACTGAGCCACCCAGGCGCCCTGTTGTAGAATTTCTAAGCATTGACAGAGAGCTCATGGACGACACTTTGAATGGCACCAGGCTCGTGCTTGCTTTCACAACGTATATACTGAAGGGCACCAGGCTCGAGGACATGCTGACCATGAACTCTTCCGGAATAGAGGGATGACTTCACTACTCTGTTAAGATAGTCATGCAAGCCCTCTGTAGAACTACCTTTTCCAACCAACAGGCGCGTCATACTCCACCAGTCAGAAACTGCATTCAGCTGCAGAACGCAGAAATGAGAGTGCTGTTGTGCAGGGGGTGGGGTGGGGGTGGGGGCAGACTCGCTCACTACTGTACTGTGCATTTCTAGTGGGAAAGACAGGAAGTTCCTGGGGGAGCTTACAGGCAAGGAAGCAGCCAAATGCACATGGCCCCTGAGCTTTCTTTACTCCACAGAGAGGTGGGCTTGGACCAGGTGGAGCTGGGTGCCCCACAAAACATGCACCCGTAGAAGGATCTTTCCTTACACTGCTATACATTGTCACAGGGGGAGCTAGGAAGACCTCAGGAGCACCCAGTTGACGGTAACAGTGGGAGTTTCCTGGTCAAGTAAGTAGTCTTCTTAGAAATGCTCCTTCTAGTGAGTAACTCAGACCTACTGAGCTAGGTCCTTGATACTTCATAGTTGATGGGGAAAGGGCATGAGCCTTCTGACTCATCTTGATTTGTGCTGTAAACACATTTCCTTTGTGGTGTAAACGAGCTAGATATACACGCCTTTCTTTTGCAAAGGGTGGGTGGTGATGAGCAGACCAGGACTGGCATGGCCACTCCAGGGTGTCTTTAGGGACACAAGTTCCTTTTAGCTCTCTGGTCAGCCTTTCTTGAAATGTGGATCCCATCCTCAAGGTTGACCCATGGTCCAAGGTGTCACCTGGTACTCCAACCATCACATCTGTGCTCCAAGTAGGAAGCAGGAGTAATGGCCAAAAAAGGGACATGTCGTATTTGTCCTTCTCTGAAGTTTTCCCAGAAGTCTTGTCCAATGACTGCATCTTATCCCTCTTTGCCTCCCCTAGCCAAAGAGAGGCCAGGAAATGTGGTCTTTTGGGTGGACATAACTGCTCTATAAAATCAGGGTTCTGTAACTAAGGAAGAGGGAAGAATGTATATTGGGTAGTTAACTGGTGAGCTCTGCCCCCTCCACACACACATGCACACATGCACACACACACTCACACGCACACACACACACATTCACATGTATACATATGTGTGTGTTGCACAGTTTCTACTCTTTTTTTTTTTTTGTAAAGGGGGTAAAATGTGGCCAATATCTAGGGTCACTATAATGCATAACGGCAGGGTACTATGTAACTGGTGGAGTTGTATAATACACAACCTGTGCCTCCGTACCTGGCTGCCCTGTCAATAACCATCTCTCCAGTGTTCCATCTATAAAGACCTATCATATGAATGCCTGCTGTTTTTCAGAGCTAATGAAATATTTCACTCCGTTGATAAATAGGCATGTTTCTACTCCTGTTTGATTACCAGGAAGCTCAGAGATGAGTTTTATTTTCAGCAATAGTAGCTTCTCCTAACCTGGGCTCTCAGGGATGATTATTTACCTCCTCTCTGAATGTTCAGTCCTTGCCTTTTTTCCCCCTTTCAATTTAAAAAATTGTGGTAAACAATACAGAACATAAAATGTATCGCCTTAACCATGTTTAAGTGTACAATTCAGCAGCATTAAGTATACTCAGTGGCTGTGCAACCATTCCCACCCTCTGTCTCCTGACCTGTTTCATCTTCCCAAACTGTCCCTGTCCATCCAGAACTGCCCGTCCCCCTGCCCCCAGCCCCTGACATCCCCCCTTCTGCTTTCTGTCGCCATGATTTTGACAACCTCATATAGTCAGCCCTGTTTATACTTGTTTGATCGGTTGGACTTTTATGTATCTTTTATTGCGAGCTGCCTTGGATTCAATTTGTTTTTGAAGCAAGCTTGGTATAAACAAATAAAATCAGGATGGTAATAATTAGGCACAAGGGAAACACTGAGAAAGCCTAGGGCAGGTTTCCTCTATCCCTTCAGGACATGAGTATGGCTGAGGTAAACATGACACAGTCTTCACTACTTGTTGGAAAGCTAGATTCCAGGAGGCTGGGCCTAGGGGGTAGCAAGGAGCTGTCCTCCCACTGGAGGGAAAGGGCCTCCACATAGAGGCACTGGGATTTGAACTGGGGACCTGTTGGTCTACAGCCAAATGCTCTACCCCTGAGCTATACCCCCACCTCCCTCTGTCCTTTTAAATAAGATACTTCCGTAATTCCAGTCTTTGCCAAGCTGTGCTCCCACGGTGGGCCTCCTGGGGAGCTGCCCGAGCGCCTTCTCTGAGCACGCAGCTCCACACCTGTCAGCAGCTGCTCTCCATCTCCCGCCTGCGCACCTATGTCCGCGTGAACACCCCTCTTCCCAGGTGATGCCGGTGATGATGATGCCGGTAGTGATTACCGGGTACCGGAGGGATCCTACCCGTTCCCTCCACATCTAGGATGCTTGCTTTCTTTTTCTGCCTCTCCTGCTCTGTTTTGCTTTCCTTTCCCAGGGACTAAGACCTGGGACTGATCAGAGGCTTTTTCAGGGCTTACCCCAGGGGAGGCCCCCGGCCTCCCGGCCTCCGGCCGCCGGCAGGAAGAGAAAGCTGCAGCCCCAAACTGTGGGGGGCGGGGAGCGGGCAAGGACCAGCCCAGGTGTCGGCAGGCGGGAGGGCCCGGGGTTTGGGCACCGGGCGCTTGCTCTCAAAGAGCCCCTGCTCGGCGGTGATGCATTTCTAATATTGAGCCATCATCGCATTTCTGTTGAATCTTTCTTGGTTATGTTGTCCTGAACTATTGGATAGAACTTTCTGCTCTTGTATTGAGATGATTCTGAAGTGAGATTGGCCTTCCCTGGTAGAGGAGGATGGTTCCCTGCTCGAGGGTCTACTAGTAGCTGCTCCCTGTGCTAGAACCTCCAAACAAGCTCTCGGGTGCCTCTGTACAGGATGTAGGCAGTCAAGCTCCCAAGACTCCAGACGCATGCAGATGAGGTGCGGTGCGCGGCGGTCTGCCTTTCTTTAAAAAAAGAAAAGAAAAGAAAAGAAAAGAAAAGACAGTCAAGAGTGTTGGAAAGTGGATGATTTTTTTCCAGGATTATGAACAACACTTCGATGAAACACAAGCACACGTGTTGCCCACTTCTCATGATTTCCCTACGATTGCTTCCTCAAAGTGAAATGTCAGGCTCAGGACATGGCTCGGTGACGTGGCCCTCCCGGCGGCTGTCACGCGTCCCCCCCCACCCCTGTGGTCCTCCCAGGTCTCAACACAGACTCTGGCCCTCAGCAGGGTGCTAACAGTCTGCTTCGGAATGGGGTCTGCTAATCCCCAACTGGCACAACCTCAGTGTGGTCGCCCCGGTATGGAGCTCGGCTCCCAGGCCCACACGCCAGACCCCCGAATCCGAAGAGGCCCCCTGATCTGACCCGGCTCTCAACACCTCTCCAGTCCGCCTCTCAATACAGATCCAGGAAGCCAGAACGCCCTCCAGGTTCCCCGGGAAACCAAATTAGCTGTCAGAAGGTTGCTTAGTGAGGCTGCAATCAGAGCAAATGGAATCGAATGTTCTTGAGGGTTTTCTGCTCAGGCCACAGAAGTTGTTCATGAATTATTCCCATTCCAAAGTACTGTCCCTTGTCTGGAGGCCAGAATACTCACACCCACCAGAGTGGGCATCTCAGTGTGTCCTTGGCTGCCCCTACTAGGTGGCTGAGTCTTGTCACCCCATGTCCTGAACGCATGTACCCCTTCCCTGCCTCGTGTCTCCACTCTCTGACCTGCTAAGTGTGTTTGAGTCTTGGTTCACAAACGGAGGGCTAGAGGATACGTCACTTCATTTTTCTACAAAACAGCTTGATGTCTCTTTTGTGTCCAATCCTGCTGAATGACAGAAATTGAATGACTCAACTCTGGGTTCTCCCACAACTTCCCCTGTGCTGTGCCTAAGTTCTGAAGGAGTTTCGGAGTACCTCAGCTGTCGGGGCGGGTGGGCGTCTGGTCTGCCACCTCGTCTTGACCCCATTGTGAGCACTGGAACCTTCTGATCCCATGCTGGTCCTGTCTGCATCTTCTGCTTGGCTCCCTGGTACTTGCCACCATGCCCATGTGGCCCTTCCTTGCTGGGACGGAGTTGGCTGCAGGTGCCAGTCTGTATGGTCTGAATCCCCCAGCGTCCAGATGGCTGGAACGTGAAAGCTGAGCATTGACAGTTTGCATCTACAGGCTCATCCCTTCCCCCTGGTATTAAGGACGCAAGCTCTCCCTGGCTGGCTGGCTGGGGGGCGGGGGCTGGGGTGGGATAGGAGCCAGAGGGGCAGGAAATCTTAGTTACCATCTCCACTCTGACCGGCCACACCTGAACTGCAGGAAGACTCGGCTGCCCGTCTCCCCTCCACTGACCCCAGGACCCTCCATCCTTACAAGACAGCTCTTGTGGGGGCCTTCCTGCGACTCAGCATTGAACGCTTTCTGTGAATTGTCACCTTGGGTCTTCAAGTCCACCCCTGAGCTGGGCATGATTATTATCCCCAAGTTGCAGGTGAAGAAACTAAGGCTTAGAGAAATTCAGGAGCCCAGACAGTCTAACTCTGGGACTAAAGCTTGTGGACCATGTTGCAAGTTCTAACACAGAGTGAATCGGGTCTCTGCGTGGCAGGACTAGACGAAACACCAGCCAGGTCCTTACTGTGTGCTTTGTCTTCTGAAATATTTGGGACATAACAGCGCATCGCCCGATACTGTAGGCTGTTAGGCTATGATGCAATTAATGAAGTCACAGCTCCCTTTTACCGATATTCCCGTCTCAAGAAGTCCCTTTGAGTGCACCTGCTCAAAAACACATCTCTCGGGGGCACTTCTGCTGATGGCCAATCCCATCGGTTGCGTGCTGATTCTAGATTCATGTTCACCGGGCAATATTATCTTCACGTTTTAGGGGTATCACCAGCCCACGTATAAACCAAAGTGGGAGTGTCCTAGGAGCTGGAGGGAAGCACTACCCCCCCCCACCCCCCAAACCTCTGGGCGAGTTGAGTCATTTCGCCAATCCCTGAGGTGAGAGCCGAGCTGGCTGGAGGAGCACCAAGCAGCTAGAACTCATCGCCCCATCCATCCACTCGTGACCTCACCCTGTGTTGCTGGTGATGCTCCTGATGCCGCCAATGAGCCTGAAACCATAGTGACTGGTTCTATGAGCATGCTTTTTTTTTTTTTAAACTTTTTTATTTATTTATTCATGAGAGACAGAGAGAGAGAGAGAGAGAGGCAGAGGGAGAAGCAGGCTCCCAAGGAGCAGGGAGCCCGATGCGGGACTCGATCCCAGGACCCTGGGATCATGACCTGAGCCGAAGGCAGATGCTTAACCATCTGAGCCACCCAGGCGCCCATGAGCATGCTTTTTTGATTCTCCTTGCTCTTCAGTGAAGTTGCCTTAGAAGTCAGCCTTTCTCCATGGTGCGAAGGGGAATAAAGAGAGTTGCTGTCCTCACACACCGACGCACAGCTGATTAATGTAAGATACAAACTGTCATCAGAACCAGAAAACGAAAATAGTATTTTTTTTAAATTGGGGAGCATAATTTCCTTCTGTTATACTTAAAAATACTTATCTATGGGAAAGGGATTTTTAATTTTTTTATTATGGAAAATCTCAAATATATACAAAAGTAGTGGCATCCACCATTCAGTTATTGGTCAGGGTTCTCCACAGAGACAGAGACACAGAAGCAACAGAGGGGATGGTGGTGGAGGGAGAGAGGGGTTTATGATAAGGAATTGGTTCCTGTGACCTTGGAGGCTGAGATGTCCCATGATCGCGCATCTGCAAACTACAGACCCAGGAAGGCTGGTGATGTGGTTCTTGTCCAAGCCTCCCGTCCTGAGAACCGGAGAGCGGCTGATGTAACTTCTAGTCTGGGGCAGGAGAAGCCAATGTCCCAGCTCAGATAGGGAGAGAGCGATTTGCCCCATCTCTGCCTTTTCCTTCTATTCAGGCCCCCAACAGATCGGATGATGCCCATCGGCATTGGGAGGGCAATTGGCTTCACTTAGGTTTTACTGATCCAAATGCTAATCTCATCTGGAAATACCTCACGAGCACACCCCAAAATAATGTTTATCTAAATATCTATGTACCCTGTGATCAGTCAAGTTGACATGTAAAATTAACCATCATATTTTCAACATGGCCAAGCTCATTAGAGATAGAGGCTTGATCAGAGTTCAACCTTTGGCAAGAAGATGTCACTGGAAGGACTGTGTACTTCCTCTGGATAAGGATGCTCCTCATGTCTGCTTGTTGCTCTTTTTGTGGAATCGGGACTAAGTGGTGTGTTGACGGGTTGTTAACCTTGTCAGTTTCCCCATCAAACATTTATCTCATGGCTTTAGCAGGCATTGGTGATACTTGCTTACATCTCTTATGTCATTAGGAGCTGCAAATGGTTTTATTCGAATCCTCTACCTCATTAGCTCAAATTCTTTCATAAGGAAAGATATCCTTTACCAGCTATTTGGTTCTCTTGGAATATAGTTAATAGCAAAGGTATAGAACAAATGCTTGATTCTTTCCTTTTATTTATGAATTTTCAGAATAATGAATCGATGCCTTAGCAACCTCCAGATTTGACCAGTGAAAGCTTTAAAAATATATACATATCCTTATGGATTAATGGATTTTTAAATGCATGTTTTCTGTGTTTCAGTCAATTACACTGATTTTTCTTTTTGATCTTCAAATAGTCTCACCTTTGGCACTTGTTTAATTTGGCTCCTATGTCCACTTACCATGCTTCTACTTGTCTTTGAGAATTTCTGTGTGGGTGAGTGTGAGGGTGTGTGTTTGCACAAGCAAAATGAGATTGCCAGGCTGGGTGGGCTGCCTTTAGTAGGCATCAAGCCCCATCACACAGATGGACTTGTATTTGTCTGCAAGGTGGAGGAAGGTGGACCTCGCTTGGTAAGGGTTGGCCAGAGCCTCCGGAGCATGATGGGAAGGACAGGTAGAGAACACAGAGTCTTGGGAGAGAACTCCAGCAGAACCAGGGAGCGCCAGGGGCTCAGGCCTTAGCGGGGGGAGCCCCACAGAGCTGCTTGCCTGGAAGAGGCCGGAGCCGACCTGGCTGAGGATGGGCCTCGGTGCAGATTGTCCACACTGGGGATTCTGGCAAAACACAGCGGAAACGGGGAGGACATTCAAACAGACCCATGCTGGATTCCCCACCAGTCTGGGTGGGTGAGACCTTATAGGATTTATTTATTTATTTATTTATTTATTTATTTATTTAATTTTTTTTTTTTTAGATTTTATTTATTTGAGAGAGAGAGTGAATGCGAGAGAGGGAGCATGAGAGGGAAGAGGGTCAGAGGGAGAAGCCGACTTCCCCCTGAGCAGGGAGCCTGGGACTCGATCCTGGGACTCCAGGACCATGATGACCTGAGCCAAAGGCAGTCGCTTAACCAACTGAGCCACCCACGCGCCCTATATGATTTATTTTTAAATTGTATATTTTATTTTAAAAAGATAAACACTGAACTCGCAGAATTCATGTGATACAGTGTTTAAAAGGTACAAAAAATACGCTGTTGGAAGCAACTGTCGCTCAGGAGGTGAATGGATAAACTGTGGCGCATCCAGACAACGGTATATTATTCAGCGCCGAAAAGAAATGAGCTCACGAGCCAGGAAAAGACGTGGAGAAAACTTAAATGCCTATTACTAAGTGAAGAAGCCAATCTGAAAAGGCTGCATACTGTATGGCTTCCCGAGAAAGGCAAAACTATGGAGACGGTCAAAAGTTCAGTGGTCGCCAGGGGTTTTGGGAGTGAGAAGAGAGATCGACAGGCAGAGGACAGAGGATTTTTAGCGGGGGGGTGGAGGTACTCTGCATGATACTGTAATCATTAATGCATGTCATTGTACATTTGTCCCAACCCACGGGTGATTGTGATGTGCATCACGGTCGCAGACGTACCGCGCTGGTGGGGGGTGTTCATAGTGGGGGCGGCTGGGGGTGGGTGGAACGCAGGGGTATATGGGAAATTCCTGTACCCTCCTCACAATTTTGCTGCGAACCTAAAACTAAAAAAATAAAATGTTTTTAAAAAAAGATTTTGTTTATTTATTTGAGAGCAAGAGAGAGAGCGAGCGAGCACGAGTAGGGTGAGGGGCGAGGGAGAACTGGCTGTCTGCCGAGCAGGGGTCCGGATGTGGGGCTGGATCCCGGGACTCCAGGATCATGGCCTGAGCCGAAGGCAGACACTTAACTGACTGAGCCACCCGTGCGCCCCTAAAATTTTTTTAATTTAAAGATTTTATTTATTTGAGAGAGAGAGAGAGACAGAGACAGAGAGCATGAGCAGGGAGGAGGGACAGAGAGAATGGGAGAAGCAGGTTGCCCGCCGAGTAAGGAGTCCCGGGGGCGGGGGGGGCTCCATCCCAGGACCCTGGGATCATGACCTAAGCCAAAGGCAGACACTTAACCAAGTAAGCCACCCAGGTGCCCCCTAAAAAAATAAAATCTTAAGAATAAGTAAATAGATTTAAAGAATAAAATGTGAAAAAGGTACGCCGTCAAAATTCTCCCTCTTCCTCATCTGACAAGCTTCCCTCTTCTGGTGCTTGGAGGAAAGCCAGATTAACAGTTTCTTTTAGGATCTTCCAGTCTGTACATGTCGCTAATGCATAGGCTCCCTTGGACTTCATTAATAAACACAAATGGAAGCATAACCTACACACTGCATTGCACTTGCTTTTTCATGTAATCTAATAAAAATAATGACATTACTTGCCCGCAGCCATTTCTCTCTATAAGAAGAGAACTCACCCCTTCCTAGTCCTATGAGAAGGGCAACCCCAGAGTCAGAGACTCAAAAGTCCCTGCATGCATGCCGTGCCGTGAGCAAGACTGCAGCCGTTTGGAGGGAACTGTGGGGTAATTACAGGGGACTTCTGGATTTGAACCAGGGACCTTGCGATCTGCAGCCAAGTGCTCTAACTTCTGAGCTACACTCCCTGCCTGGGCAAACAGATCTTCTCATTTTGGTAGCTACACCCAAGACACCTGGGAGAACTAGACTTAATGTTTATCGAAACACTTCTAATGTGCTAGAGAAACTATTCTAAGAGAGATATATATATAGAATATAGATACATATATATGGATATGATTTAAAAACCATCTTGGTGGTATTATCACCACCACCACCATCACCATCCTCGTCAAGGATGGCACTGACACAGGGGATTAAAGCAACTTGTCCCAAAGTACAGAGTAAGTGACAGAATGAGAGCTAGCCACCACTTTGCTCATATGTCATACTCATTTGAAGAGCTTTGTCTTGTAAGTATTTTGGTGGAAATATTTGTCTTATAAATACTACGTGGAAGAAATGCGCTTTGAGTGGAATGCAAAAGACAATGCCTATGAAAATCTTGTGACCAAAATACATATTGCAATACAAAAAAAAATCAGCACTAAGAATACTCTTTAATTAGCACATTTTGCTCTGAGCACATTTTGCTCCAGTCACCTCAGCACCTGTATCAGAGCATTTTCACTAAATATATTATGGGCTACGGAGCAAATTGAAGGTGGCTGTCCGGGGACCTGGAAATCCATGGGTTTCCTGCACCTTCCCAGAGCCACCTGCCTACCGTGGTCTCTTTCCTGTAATTGGGGGAGCAGCCCACCACACTGTGGGGAGCAAAAGGAGCCTCTCTGTACCCTGACCTGCATACCCACCTACCCCCTCGAAACTGCTAGAAACCAGTGAGAAACCGCTCAGGAGGGTCCACCATCTACAGGTGGCTGGTCCAGATGGACAGGAGCTTTAGGAGGAAAGTGCACACCAGATTTCAAAGAGTCCAGAAGTCCCACAAAACATAAAATATCTCATTTATAAATGTTTATATTGATTACATGTTGAAATGATAATGTTTTGGATCTATTGCACTAAAATACGGAAATCAGTTTCACCAATTACTTTTTACTGTCCCACCTTTGTTGAGATATAATTGACATTTCACATTGTATTAGTTTAAGGTGTACGACACAATAATGCAATATTTGTATATACTGTGAAATGAGCGCACAAGTCTAGGTAACATCCATCGCCTCATAGAGTTATATATTTTTTCCCTGGTGATGAGAACTTTTAAGACGTACTCTCTTAAAGATTGATGGATTGATTGATTGATTGATTTGTCAGAGAGAGCGAGCACAAGCCAGGGGAGTGGGAGAGGGAGAAGCAGGCTTCCCGCCGAGCAGGGAGCCCGATGCGGGGCTCGATCCCAGGACCCTGGGACCATGACCTGAGCCGAAGGCAGTCGCTTCACCGACTGAGCCACCCAGGCGCCCCAAGATGCACTCTCTTAGAGGCAGCCGGGGTGCTGAGTTGGTCGGGCCCTTGGCTCAGGTCATATCTCCTGTGGTGAGATCAGCTCCAGTGCAGAGTCCGCTTGGGATTCTCTCTATCCCTCGGCCCCTTCCCCTACTTTCTCTCTCTCTCTCTCTCTCTCTCTAAATAAATAAATAAATAAAATCTTTTTAAAAATCTACTTTCTTAACAACTTTCCAAATACATATCACAGTATTGTTAGCTATTGCCACCACACTGTACCTTACATCCCAGGACTTAATTATAACTGGATATCGTACCTTGACACTCTTCACCACCCCCCCCCCTTTTTTTTTTAACTTTATTTAATGTGGTTAGCTTGCATGTAATTTCTGGGCTGGCAAGGCTGACCTCTTGGGATAAAACACACAGTGCATGCAGGGGGCACCCGGATTTGAACCGGGGACCTCTTGATCTGCAGTCAAATGCTCTACCCCTGAGCTATACCCCCAGGCATGTGAGCTTTCTCTCATGCACACTCTTCTACCCACACAGCTGCAACCGGTCTTGCCGGCCTCTGCAGCCTCCACGGCCTTTCCACCTCCAGCTTCCTTCCTTTCTGGCCTTTCTGCTCTGAAGGCCAGCTCGCTGTCTTCCCTGGACTTAGGTGGATCGATGGGTCAGGCGCCCACAGCCAGAGGCAGCAGAGGTTCAGGGACCCTCTCCTTATCTAGACACCGAAACCCAGGTCTCCTGGAGCCCCTCTCCACGCCCCGCGCGGGGTCTGAGAGCACGGGCCACCTGTTTTTTTTCCATCTAGCATCTTCCCTCATCTGCCCCCCTGGGGTCCTTTCTCCCTTTGGCCCTCTTCCTCCTCCCGCCCATTCCCTGGTGTCACTCAGGGCCTTCTGCTCTGCTCTCCTCCCCTAGCCGCCAAGACCTCGTGGGCCCTTACTAAATCAAGTATTGTCTTCCCCCAAGTTAACTCCTGGCCTGCACTGTGAATGGGAGACCAGGCCCAGTAAATAAAGTGGAATAGGTGACCCACGCTCCGAGAACCGTGAAAATAACAGGAGCAACACTGGAGGGCTCTTGGAGGGCTCGTCCTGGTAAATAAGAAGACATCTACTAAAGCACATGACTGAAAACAGCCTAAGGACAGACAGAACACCTGAATCCCAGACCTGGGGAACCACTATGGTAGAGCCACAGTGTAATAAAATAATCACAAATGTTTATCCAGCCGTCATTATGTTCGGGACAATTCCACAGGGGCTGTGATTGTTACCCCCATTTTGCAGATGAGGAAACTGAAGTGCCCAGATCTTACATAAGTAATCCAACGTGCAATGATTAGTAAGTGGGCTTGGAAACCCAAGAGGTCTAGCTCGCCCACATACCTCACCACCGGGTTGTACTGCCTGATAGCAACCACGGGCCTAAATGCACAGGGAAAGGAAAGGCCATTTATGTAAATTATGCTGGGAGAATTCAGTTGACCATTTGGGAAAAATTATTAAAGTAGCAACTAAGCTTCTCTTTGTGTATCAAAGTCAAGTCCAGGTGGATTAAAGCATGATGTATAGGGCGCCTGGGTGGCTCAGTCCTTAAGCATCTGCCTTCGGCTCGGGTCATGATCCCATGGTCCTGGGATTGAGCCCCACATCCAGCCCCGCATCGGGCTCTCCCTGCTCAGTGGGAAGGCTGCTTCTCCCTCTCCCGCTCCCCCTGCTTGTATTCCCTCTCTCGCTGTCTCTCTCTGTCAAATAAATAAATAAAATCTTTAAAAAAAGCATGATGTATAAATAAATAAAAGTAAACGAGTATAAATGAATATCTAACTGATTTAGGAACAGCAAGGAAAGCATTCCCGTGGAAGAAATCACAACAGAAAATAGCAATAGATTTGGCTAATAAGCATTAAAAGTTTAGGTAGGTGGACAAAATCAAAAGGTTAATAGCAACTTGGGAAAATATTCTCATCATTTATGATAGACAAAATATTACAAATTAATATCCTTCACATGTAAAGAGCCCACATACAATGACACAGGTCATCAAGGATGTGTTTGGTCTCAATAAATCAGGATAAACCTTAGTAAAACCAAAGAATTACTAATTAAAACATTATAATATTTTACATCTATCAAATTAGAAAAAAATTTTTCTACAATAAAATGTATTACTTTCAAAATCAGAAAAAACAATAAATATTACAAATTTAAGAATATTTCCTTCTAGGGGCTCCTGGTCGCTCAGTTGGTTAAGTGTCCAATTCCTGATTTTGGCTCAGGTCGTGATCTCAGGGTCCTGGGATCAAGCCCCATGTCGGGCTCTGTGCTGGGTGAGGAGCCTGCTTAGGATTCTCTCTTTCTCTCTGCAACCCCCCCCCGCCCCCCAAGCACGTGTGCTCTCTCTCTCTCTCTCTCAAAACAAAAACAAAACTATTCCCTTCTAGTAATCATAAGCAATACAATTTCCTATTGACATAATTAATAAGTAATCGCTTTAAGATCAAAAGAATCAATGGAATACTTATTTGGGAAATATGCATTATAATTAAGGTTTGTAGGAATAGTTTCTTCCATTTTGAAGATGAGGACACAGCCTCAGAAAGTTTCCAAAAGACTCAATTTCAAGACCTCCTGGGTCCAAGTCCGTGGCTATTTCCATGATACCACACTTCTTCCATCCGTTTTTGGTAACGGTCGGGTAACTGGAAGAACTTGAGGGTGGAGTCACTGGGGGTCTCTAAGACTTACCACCTCAGCCGCCATCTTGCCTCCCTGCGTGTTAGGAGGTGTGTCAACCTAAGATATTAATAATGGCTTGGATATGTTGGGTGTTTAGTATGCGAGGCACTGCTCATACCTCTTCCCATTGAATCCTCCCAAGGACACTTTGAGGTGGGTACAATTATTATCTCCTGTGAAGTAGCTAAGATGACCCCGATTCTGTAGATGAAGAAATAGAATACTAGAGGGTTTTAAATAACTTTCAGTCACGCAATGAACGCTTAGTAAGCACCCACTCCGTTCCAGGTTCCAGTTCTAGCACCGAGCGAGGCCTCAGCAGTGAACAAGGCAAACAAGGTCTCTGCCCTCGAGGAACCTATGTTCTGAGAGGTGTGGGGTGACAGACAAGAACGCAAAGGAAGCAGATCATTGCAGAGACGGAAAGCACGAGAGGAACATGGAGCGGGGTGATGGAAGATGACGGGGGCGAAGTGGGGTGCTCAGGGAAGTGACAATTCGAGCCCAAGTCTGCATGATAAGCCGGTGGGTCAGATGTGGACGCAGAACATTCCCGGCTGTGGGTACAGACCTGCCGGGGCTCTGAGGCAGGGACGAGCTCGGCAGGACAGAGGAGTGTGACCAGCGCCCGTGTGGCTGCAGCAAAGGGATGGTGTGGCACAGGGGTTCAAATAGAGGGCAGCGAGGCAGGGCAGGGTCAGACGGCGGGTTTTATTTCTCGTGCCACCGAGGAAAGGGCGGAGCCTCGGCTGAATGCAGACTGTCGCTGCCCATGTACCGCGGCCACCGCCTCTGACACCCTCCTCCTGGGCTCTCTGCAGTGGACTCAACCCAGGGCCTGCCGTGTCAGGCCGGTCCCATTGCAACAGGCGTCCCGTGTCAGTCTGTAAGTCCCCTTGGCCACGAAATTTAGGTCTGTTATTGTTCATTCAGTCCATCTGGCTCCCGTGCTCGTGGGGCAATTGTCTAGTGGAGGAGGCATACCCGTCCCTCAGGAGACACACTTCACTCAGGTACTCCTCGAGTGGTGATTGTGATGATGGCCCTGAGCCAGTACATGGGGCGGGGTGACCCTAGTCTGTGGGGCTCCGGAGGGCTTCTCCGAGGCAGTGGCATCTGCATCACACCTTGCAGGAGAAAGGGAAGCTAGGCGGAGACGAGCCGTCCAGGAGGACCCCGTGCAGTTCGGGTGGAGGCCCGAGCCAGAAGAGCAGAGAAGGCCAGGATGCCCGAGTCAGGGGAGACAGCCTCCTGTGGGTTGAAGGGTGTCCCCCCAAATTCATGTGCTCCCAGGAACCTCAGAATGTGACATTATTTAGAAATACGGCCATTGCAGGGGCGCCTGGGTGACTCAGTCCGTTGGGCGTCTGCCTTCCGCTCAGGTCATGATCTCAGGGGCCTGGGACCCAGCCCCACGTCGGGCTCCCTGCTCAGTGGGGAGCCTGCTTCTCCCTCTCCCTCTGCCTCTCCCTGTGCTCGTTCTCTCTCCCTCTCTCAAATAAATACATAAAATCTTTAAAAGAAAAAGAAATATGGTCATTGCAGATACAATTAGTTAAATTAAGATGATAAATTAGTTAAATTAAGCTCATACTGGATTAGGGTGGGTCCTTAATCTAAGCCAACTGTTGTCTTTATAAAAGGAGAGACCCCCAGATAGAGACACACACAAGGAAGATGCCATGTGATCAGAGAGGCAGACACTGGAGTGAGGCAGACATGGGAGTGAAGCGTTTATAAGCCAAGGGATGCCAAGGATTGCTGGCAGCCGCCAGAAGCTGGAAGTGAGGAACAGATTGCCCCTCAACTTCTGGGGTGTAAAGCCACCCAGTTTGCGGTACTTTGTTACGGCAACTCTGGGAAACGTACCCAGGCCAGCGGAGGGCTGCAGAGCTAGGCAGGGCCTGGTGGGCCCCGTTGGGACTCTGGCTTTTAGCCTAAGAGCAATGGCGAACCACGGCTCTGAGGGTGACAAGTAAAAGAAGACCACGGTCAAATCTCATTTTCAGAGGATCCCTCCAGGCGCTCAAGGTCTCAAAGCATCCAAATCCATCAAGAGTCGGGAATCGGGCCCCGCAAGGACCCAGCCACGGCTCCAAAGCCCTGCCGGGTCACACGGAACCACACACGCTGTTCCTCAAATGCCAGGCGATTGTTCACCTCCCTCCCCGCCCCCGCAGGAGCCGGCCTTCCCCGTTCCCAGCCCGGCCGGCCGGCAGGTACCCCATCTCCCGATCTGCTTCCCGCAGACAAGCATGAGCTGGTGGGCATTCCGGTAAAAGGTGTGGCAGTACGCATCAAAAGCCTTAAGAAAAGAAAAAAAAAAGAGTCCATACCCTTTGACAGGGCAATTCTGCCGCCTGGAAATAACTAGACCAATATTTGAACATGTATGAAAGAACAAACAAGAAGTCCGGCCCCTCGTCCGGGCGCTTCTCGAGGGCCACCTGCGCGTGGTGCAGACGTCGGCCTCCAGCCTCCCCGAGTCGAGCCTGCGGAGAGCGCGCAAAGCAAGTGCGGCCCGCGAGAGCGGCCCTGCTGCCTGCAGCTCGGGGGCCGGCCCTCGGCCCGCCGCGCCCTGCGACTCCCTTCCCGCGCGCCCCTCCAGCGGCTGCGGGCCTCCGGGGCGGGGTCGGTGCCTGCGCCCCCGCCGCGCGGCGAACCCCGAGGCCTCGCCTTTGTGTTCGCGCCCGGATCTGCACAAAGAACGGGCCCCACGAAGCTCGGGGAACGGGGCCGGGCAGGCGGGGCGCGCGAGGAGACGAGCACACCGGAAAGGGCCGGCCCCAGGCGGCGGAGGCCGCGGCCGCGGCCCCGGGACGCCCCGGAGGGAGAGACCCCGGGCTTCCGAGGACGGCCCCCTGGTGGGCGCGCGGCTGCCGCCCGCGCCACCACCGAGAGGCCCGCGTTCCTAGAGCGGCCGCGGGCGGCCAGGTGCGCGCCGCGGCCTCCGGGCTCCCGGCTCCGGGCTCCCGCCGGCAGGGGGCAGCACGGCCGCGACCGCGACCGCCCCACGTGGCGGGGGCGCGGGCAGCGAGGCCGAGGGCCCGGGCCGACCCGGGGGCGCTGGGCGCTGGGCGCCTCCCGCGGCCGGGCGGGCGGCAGGTCCGGCCGAGAAATTTTAAAAATTCAAGTTATTAAATTTTAAATGTACAAAACGCAAATATACATGTATTTAAAATAAATCTATAGAGATAATGTTTTTTTTTTTTAATAAAAAACTGGCTTTCCGGCAGCTCCATCAGCTCGCAGCATGCTTGCCGCGCCGGTCCCCGTTTCCCAGGGGCGCGCTCGGGCCCGGCCTGCCGGGGAGTCGAGGAGCGCTCGGGCGGGAAGGGCCGAAGCGGAGGCCGGCGCGGGGAGCGGGCGCGCGGCGCGGCGCGGGTCGGGCCGCGGGGCCGGGGCGCGGGGGGGCCGTCTCGGCCGTGCGGGGGCTGAGCGTGCGGCCGCCGAGAGCAGGACGGCGCCGCGGAGCCGGTCGACTGGAAGCCGGAGAGCCTCGGCGGCGCCGCGGGCCTGTGCAAACAGACGGGCGACAAGGACAGCTCGCAGCCGGCCGCGGAAGGGCGGGAGGGCTTCCCGGCTGCCAGGCAGATGCCAACGGCCCCATCTCCCCGCGGCCCAGCTCCGCGCGGGCCCTTGGGCTCAGGAGGGAGGAGGGTGACCCTCCCCCGGAGGCGGGGGCAGCCCGGAAGATTCCTGTCGTTGCCCTGGGCACCCCGCGACGGCGGTGGGAGGATTGGGCAGTGACCCGGGGGCTCTACCTAATATCGAGGCTGAAATATCGGAAGGAATGATAAAATACATATCTTTGAAAGGTTTTGGCTTAGCTTTAATTAAGAAAATAGTCTGCGTCCCAACGGGGCAGAGACGGGGCGGGGGCGGGGGGTGGTTTACCTGTGTTCCTTCCTGCACAGAGTCACCCGTGGCTCCTTCACCCCATCACTTAACATGCATTGAGTCCCTCGCTTGCCTCAGCCCGGGGCGCTCAGGGGAGCTCAGGGGAGCCCCGAGGAGCCGGGGGATCCTCCAGGCTGCCCGCAGCCATGTTGTGTGGCCGAGGGTCCTGCAGGCGCCACTTGCACCTGGATCTCCTCTTGTCGTCCCAGTGTAGGCTGTTGCTGTAAAAATAACTTTGGGGATCCTTGCAGTTTCTGACAGGGCTTTTCTGGCCATCTGTGCTATTCCCGCCCCGCCCCCCCCCCCCCCCCCCCCGCCTCCCAGGGATTCTTGGAGAGTGTCACCTCCCTAAATTTCACCATGACTCGCCACTGTCTGATGAGAACATCTGCCCAGTGATGGAGAGGTTATAGAGAGTAGAAATGCATATACCCCCTAAAAGAAGAAAGAAACTTAAGAACCCCTCTGTTCTATCAGAGAACTAAGTAAGCGTGCGACGAGTTGCTGGATACATTAAACACAGAATTGGATTGAACTGAGAAGTAAGGGAGAAGGTGGTCAGAGACGCCCAGGGCAGCCCCAGGGCCGGGGAGGGCTGAGCAGGTGGGCTTAGTGCCCCCCTCGAGTTGGTGCTCCAACTTGGCACCTGGCCTCAGGTATTTCACTTGTTTACCTTCCGAAGACGGTTTTTTTTTTTTTTTTTAAGATTTTATTTATTTATTTGAGAGAGAGAATGAGAGAGAGCACGAGAGGGAAGAGGGTCAGAGGGAGAAGCAGGCTCCCCGCTGAGCAGGGAGCCCGATGCGGGACTCGATCCCGGGACTCCAGGATCATGACCTGAGCCGAAGGCAGTAGCTTAACCAACTGAGCCACCCAGGCGCCCCCCGAAGACGGTTTTATTTAAACGGGACTTTAGGACTAAAAACAAAAGCCTGAAAACACTGACAGATGAAGCGCAGAGCATTTGGCGGATGATGGTCTATTCAACGAAGCTGTTGGGTCCTTAATCTGAGATTCTAAAATATTATAGATTTCGTTCCCACCTATTTTCTTCCAAGGAACTGGCTTCATGTCCCAGGTGTGGAGGTGGTTAAACGTGCTCATACTGGGTGGTAAATAAAATGATTTCTTCTGTTACATTTACGGAGGAGACTTGATACCTTCTCTTGAAGAAATAAAGGGCTCAGTCAATTTTAAGATAAACTTTTATTGGTTGGGACTCAGAAATTCCTTTCACAGAAAAAAAATAACAATGCTATTTTCTTTTGGGAGAGAAGGGTTTTCAATTAAATTCTGAAATTCTATTTTGCAATTATTACATACTAATGTGAGTTCATCTTTTTGGTAAAATGAACACCCAAGCATGTTTGTATGCAGTTTATGCTCATTCCAAGACTAGGAGCTGGCACAGATTCGGGCAAGAAAAATGTGTCTATTTCTTCTCAATATGTCTACTGTTTGAATTAAATATACTGGAGATTGGTGTAATTTGGTCTGGATATTGACTTGCTTTTTTAGCAGTGCTCTGAAATGTTGGTTTCATTTTTTTCCAAACCTATTTCAAAATGTACTACAAACCTTTGGCTTAGTAAATCATCAGTTAAGTCAAGATAAGCTAAGGAAACCGCCGCATTAAAGTGGGAAGGGAATAATAATAATTTTAGCTGGGTATTTGTTATTAAATTGTTCAAGGGAAACCAATTCACTGCTTTTGCTTTTGGACAAAATTAATGTGACTTTTAGGGATGACGATTAATCCAAGTAGGACAATACACACATAAACATTTTATGTTAGATTTTAACACCTTAGATTTTAGAATCTGTATAAATAAATTGCCGGCAGAAAATCAGATCATGGAACCATGTGGCTCTTGGATCATACCTTCAGTGGGAGAATGGCAAAAGTCACATTTCATAACCTGTTTAATTTTCTGCTGAATTTAGCTTAAATCCAATCAATTTCAATTCTTTGGGGGCACAACCTTAGTGTTTGTGTATCCTGTAAACAAAGAACTTTTTGAATATAGTTCTTAAGGAGGTTTCATACTTAAGACTATACCGATTCTGAAACGAAACAGTTTGTTATCCTGATATTCATTTAAATAAAAATTACTAATGAGGATAGAAATTTTCCTTGGTATATTTTGTCATTAAAATTCAACTTTGCATTACTCTAGCTGGTAGACAGTGGTGGTGCTCCTGTCTTATACTCGAGACATATTTTGTCTTATACTCGAGACAGATATTTTGAGAACCTGGATATTGTTTTACAAAGAAAAAGGGAGTTTCGTTCTCATGGTGGTGGTGGAAGGGACGGTGAGAACCCCAAGGTGGTGTAGGCCTGGAAGATGAGAGTGTGATTTTATTGGCAGGTGCGTTTTCTTTGTAATAATCTCCCTCACCCAGCTCCTTCTCTGTTAAGCGAATGGCTTGTTAGGTCCCCACTTCAGAAAGAAAGAGAAGGGGAACCCCTGGCCTTAACAACAGCTCTCTCTTCCCAAATGCCTGAAGTAGGAAAGGGGCTCATTTTTAAAAACAGGGGCTAGGGTGCCTGGATGGCTCAGTCGGTTAAGCAGCAGACTCTTGATATCAGCTCAGGTCAAGATCTCAGGGTCATGGGATTTAGCCCAGTGTCAGGCTCTGCACTCAGCGTGGAGTCTGCTTGAGGTTTTCTCTCTCTCTCCCTTTCCCTCTGCCCCTCCCCTTGCTCTCCCTCTCTCTTTCAAGTTAATAAAGAAATCTTTAAAAAATAAAAAAAAAGGGGGGCATCTGGGTGGCTCGGTCAGTTGAGCGGCTGCCTTCGGCTCAGGTCATGATCCTGGAGTCCCGGGATCGAGCCCCTCATTGGGCTCCCTGCTCAGCGGGGAGTCTGCTTCTCCCTCTGACCCTCCCCATCTTGTGCTCTCTCTCTCTTTCAAGTAAACAAATAAATAAAATCTTCAAAAAACAAAAATAAAAACAAACGGGGACTAGCTGGGTGGCCCAGCCACGGAGGAACCGGCCCCTACCGGCCCGCACGTGAACGGGGCCTTCCCAGGATGGTTGGGCTGGGGCTGGGCTGGGCCTGGCCGGCCAGCAAGCCGTCAGCTTTCAGCCATCTGCAGAGCTTCCGCAGTGTCCACGGGACAGTCAGAGCTGCAAATCAGAGAGAAATAGTACTCTGCCTTTTTTATTAAGGATCCACGATGAAGAAATTGGAAGGCAGTATACAGGCGCAGTTAACAGCACCCACTTTGGGCCCCACACACTTAGGGTTCAATTCTGGCCATGTGACCTTGGGCTCATTGCTTAACCTCTCTGAACTTCATCTGGAAAACGGGGGACGAATAGCGATTTCACAGGTCGTCACAGGATAAGATGAAATGAAAGCATGTACTTGGCACAGTGCCTGGAACACGGTAAGACCCAATGAATCGTGGTGACTGTTACCGTCCCTCATAAACTCAAGGCTGGGGCTCATGGCTGACCGGAAGTTCTCGTGTAAGGCCACTGACAGTGCTAGATTTAATTTTTCTCTTCCTTTTCTCTTTCTTCCTTTTCCTTTTTCTTCTCTCTCCCTTTCTCTCTCTCTTTCTTTAAAGAAAAAAAAAATTCTTTTAGCCAGGAGTTACCTCTTGTAGAAAGTAGAACTAGAAGCGTTAGATTCTATTATATTTTAACTAACAATACTCACGTCAAGGAACCCAACTAGAAGTGGTAAATGCAGAACTGATTTTTTAAAAAATTGAAATCTAGACGTTCCCACCATGCCTGGGAATCAGTGAGAGGCTTCAGTAGCCAAAGGGCTTTCCAGAGCTGGAGGAGAGGCCTTGGCCTGACTCACCGTTGCCCTGGCAACAGTAGGGCCTGAGGCCTCGTCCCTGATCCCTTAATCTGAGGAGCCTCCACGATTGTGCCTCGGGAAAGGTCTCCCACGGACACCTGGCTGGTTAGAGCTACCCTGATGGACAGGAGGGACAGAGAAGGGATGGAGGTGGGGCTCCTGCTTTCTGCCTTAATGAGTCTGTGATGGTCCCAGCGTTCCAGACCCCCACAGGCTTGGTCTAGAGGACTAGGCCGCAGAGTCTTCACCGGATTCTAAGCGCCGTCAGGGCGGTAGATGGCTTCCTAATCCCTCCCTGTTTCACCTTGGAGCTCAGCACCAGGCTTTGCACACAAGTGGCGCTTCCTAAGTACCTGGGGCTGTAGGACAATGAGCATCCCCCAGGGCACTGGACCCAGGCCCTGTTCCCTGGGCTGTCAGCATCCGCCCCGCCCCCACAAACACCTGAGGGAGGAAGCAGCAAAATCATTTCTCTAGCTGCAGTGCCACAGATTTGACCCTGAGGCCCTTTTTGCCTCTAAAATTCTTTTTTATTCTCTTGCTACGTTCATAATGTTGGCAAATCCATGGCTCCCAGAGCATGTTCTGCTCAGTAGATCTACGGTTTCCTCAAATTTTGTCTCAAATCAGAGGATAAGATGGAGCAATTTGAAAGAAGTGCTGATTTCCTTTTCCAATAACCGTTCAGGTCCCAGGGAAAGAACGTTGCAGTGAAGCACATGGGTTTTGGAGACTTTAAAAAGACTGGAGTTCAAATCCTGACTGTACCATTTGGTTGCTGTGTGACTTTGGACCTACTTAACCTCTCTGAGCCTCAAGCTCCTCACCTATACAATGAGTATAACGTCATGTCTATAAAAGTAAGGAGCATTTGGTTAATGGCAATGACCCTTTCTGGTACACAACCTGGGGGGGGCAATGGTAACCAGCAGTACAGGAGTGTGAAAGTCTGGCCTTCTAGTCAAATCAAGGGCACCCTAAGAAAGCACTGTGAAAGGTACCCGATCCCCAGAAAGGTGGGGGTGCCGCCCACTGCAGACTCTGGCTTGTGGCTGACAGGTGAGTTTAAAATGTTTTACTTATTTATTCATGAGAGTCAGAGAGAGAGAGAGAGAGAGAGAGAGAGAGAGGCAGAGGCAGAGGGAGAGGGAGAAGCAGGCTCCCCGCAGAACAGGGAGCCTGATGCGGCACTCAATCCCAGGAGTCTGGGATCATGACCTGAGCCGAAGGCAGACGCTTAACCATCTGAGCCACCCAGGCGCCCTGGCTTACAGGTGAGTTTAAATCCCTGTCCACTCTGATGCCGAGACCAAGATGTAGTTGCCCATGGCTTTGACGATCCTCACACCGAAGTACCTTTCTGCTTCTGCCTGTGGGGGAAATTTCCTTCCCAGAGATTCATTCTTTCAGGATCCAGCGCTAGCCCACTACCCACCTGAACTTCCGTGTTCACTAAATGAAGTCGTCTTTAACTGTGAGCTAATGATGAAATTAGCAAACTTAGTATGTGCCAAGGTCTTTGCCATTTATTCTGCATGTTATTGAAGCCTCAGAACAATGGAAAGCTTATTATCCCCACTGACAAGATGATGAAGTTGAGATTCTGTTAATTAACTGGTTCAAGGCCATACAACTGTCAAGCTTAAATCCACATCTGTTGGACTCGGAGTCAGCCTACGCTCCAGTGACCATCCTCCGATAGGTGTTGGCCTCTGGCGCCATGGCGATTATGGTGGATGGGAAGTGAGAATCACCATGGGGCCAGGGAGTCAGGATGAGTGGGGGACCGCTTGGAGTACAGGGCCCCTGGAGGGGAAGAGAGGCACGAAGAGGGTCAGAGCCAAGGAAGGTCAGGTAGGGCCACAGAGAGAGCCCCCAACAGCCCAGCTCCGCACAAGTACCAGTCTCTGACTATGCTTAATCCTTTATAACCAGATTTCCTAGGAGAAGAAAGGCTTACCGTTCCCACCTGGCCCACGATGCCCCGAGGATGTCCTGGTAACGGTGTATAACAAACAAAGTCACTCTGAGCCTCCCCAGATCGCCGAGGTCTCCTTCTCAAGTCTGAACATCTCCAGCAATCCCTGGTCCTCAAATTCCCGGACTAGTAAAGGTTTTGGGCAGGAATGGCCCTCCACCAAGTATCTCCAAAATACCTCTGCTGACATCTCTTCCAGGCTTCCAATGTCCCGGTGTGGCAAAGGCCCATTTCCTCTTTCATCCCTGCAACCTCCAGCCACCAGTTCCACGGTCTGTGGCCTGCCCATTGCACCGGGTTGGCTCACCCAGACGGCTGACCATGGCAGGTCTCTGGCCCATCAGCCTCAGTCTCCTGCCCCCCAACTGCCTCACACCTCTCCCCTGCTCAGCGACGGTTTACCATACACGATCAAAACGAACTCCACAGTCGTGAGAGATCCTAGATCCAAGACCCTCTCTGCATGCCAAGTCTGCTTCAGGCCAACCTTCTTGACCTTGGTTTTCTACACAACCCCCTTCTCCAGTTCCGTGGGTGTCATTAGTTACTGCTTCTTAACATGGGAGCCCGTTTTCCACACTCCCCCCTTTAAGAATCCCTGCATGGAGAAGGCCTTGCCCATTTTTTTCCATCTGTGGACTCCTCCCCGGCCCAGACAACGCCGCCCCACCCAGGCTCCTCCTCCTGTGGCGGGCAGAGCACCGATCCCGCGCTTGGCACCTCCGGTTTACTGCACCGGAGTATAACTGCCTGCTCCCGGGTCGGGTTCTGCAGCCCAGGACCCAGACTGGCCTCACCAGCCCTTCATCCCAGCCCTGGCCTCCGCTCTTCCTCCGGCCGCTCGCTCTGACGTCCTCCCGGCTTTGCAATTTTCCGTGAACAGAAAAGTCTCATCCTTTCAAATGTGAGACCTCGAACATCACTTCCCCTTTCTGTGCGTCTTTATTAAGGAGGGGGTTGGTGACCTCCTGGTCTCTTCAGTCAATAATATGGCAACTTCTCTCTTAAATTCCCTTCTCTGAACCACTTAAGTACACTGTCCACTCCTCTCCGCCCTCAGACTAAGGACTTAATCCACCTCCCTTCAGTATTTCTTGTCTCTCCGGCTCTTCTGTTTTTGGCCCAAGTCTTGGCCTCCCCAGGTGCCGTGGCTGAGCCCGGCCCTGCGCTAGCCTCCAGGAGTTGTCCCTTCCCATTGCCGGAATTCCCTCTGGGTCACTGCCAAGCCCGGGAGCAGGGTGAGAGTAAGCCGCTCGGTGGCCTACAATGTAATGCGCCTGCCGCTTCTCTTTCTCTGCCTCATTGGACGGCCATTGGAAACGAATGAATCCCTAAACCGAGGGGGCATTCCTGCATTTAACAAATCCAAACAGAGTAGCTTTGGTGCAACATACACATAAAAAAAGGTCTGACTGGATCCTTTTGTGGTTTCCCCAACGACTGGCACCAGGGGCCTCTGCACCCCTTCCCTAGCCCTCCCTGTGCCTCCCTGTACCCCTGGCCCTGCCACCGCCCGCCAGGTGCATTTCAAGCTGGGCGGGAAGTCCGCCCGGTCCTGGGGGAAGCGCGTACATTTGCCCTATAACCGTCTCTCCAGCGCATTCCAAACCTGTCAACTCTGAGCATCCTCGTCAACTGGGCCCTACTCCTCCCTGAGTGCCCCCTGTCCGCCCCGCACCCGGCCCTCGCGAGGGTCCGCAGCCTGGAGCGTGCCTGTCCTTCCGCACACCAATTCACTACTTCAAGCCCGTCAGCCCCGTCTCCTTCTCGATCTTAACAGTCCGTGGGATCTGCGCCCCCTCCGCCGCCCAACGCGGGGAACGAGCGCAGAAGACGGGCTCGACGGAACCTGGCAACTGACACTAGACACAGAGCCCTCGGCCACCTTCTCAACCCCTCCCCTTCAAAACCAAACAAAAACGGCAAACAGGAAACGCTCGTCTTTTAAAAATTACTCTATTATTATCAAATAGAACCACAGTATCCAAAAGGTAATTATAAAGTTCTATTCCCCAACTAAGTGGCCCTGCACCGCCCCTCCGAGTGGCCGGCGGCCAAATCACTCCCCCCGTGCTGATTGGTTTCATCCATTTTATTGTCAAGGAAATTAACAGCCCGAAGGGGTTCCCCAGGTTCGCGCACTCACCCTCCCCCGGGGCCCCCGGTAAACACGGCAGCAAGCGACCTGGTCTCACTACCCCCGAGTCCTTGGGAGGAGGGACGAAAGGAGAGGGGGGGGCTCACAGCAAAGGGGCTGGGGGCGCCCCGGCCCCGCCCGCCCGGCTCGGGCCTCGCGGCGGCCAGGCACCTGTCCAGGGGCGGGGGGCGGGCCGGGCGGCGCCCCTGGCCGGGCGGCAGCGGCCCACGCGCTCACTCGCCCGTGTGGGTCCGCAGGTGGTACTTGAGCGACTGCTTGTAGCGGAAGCACTTGGCGCAGTGCGTGCAGGGGTAGGGCCGCTCGCCCGTGTGCGCGCGCTGGTGCTCCAGCAGGTGGTGCTTCTGCGTGAAGCGCTTGCCGCACTCGGCGCAGTGGTAGGGCCGCTCGCCCGTGTGGATGCGCCGGTGCTCGAGCAGGTGGTGCTTGCGGATGAAGCTCTTGCCGCACTCGGGGCAGGCGTGCGGGCGCTCGCGCGAGTGCACGCGGCAGTGGTTGGTGAGCTTGGACTTCTCGCTGAAGCTCTTCTCGCACTCGGGGCACTTGAAGGGCCGCTCGCCCGTGTGAGTCCGCTGGTGGCGCAGCAGGTGCGACGGGCGGCTGAAGCTCTTGCCGCACAGGCTGCAGATGAAGGAGACCTCGTGCTTGCCCGCGTGCACGCGCTGGTGGATCACCAGGCTGATGTGCAGCCGGAAGCTCTTCTTGCACTCGGGGCACGTGTAGGGCCGCTCGCCCGTGTGCGTGATCTGGTGCTTGGTCAGGCTCGACTTGTGGCTGAAGCTGCTGTCGCACTCGGGGCACTTGTAGGGCTTGGGGCCGCCGCCGCCGCTGCCCGAGCTGGGCGACTTGGGGCGCGGCTTGAGCGTGTGCTTGGGGGCGAAGCCGGGCCCGCGCTCGGGGGACGCGTAGCCGCCGCGGACGCGGTGGATGCGCTGGTGCAGCGTGAGCTGCTGCTTGTGGCGGAAGCTGATCTCGCACTCGGCGCACTCGTACGGCCCCTCCTTGATGTGGTTGCGCTGGTGGATGATGAGGTTGATCTTGAGCCGGAAGCTCTTGCCGCACTCCATGCAGGTGAAGGGCCGCTCGCCGCGCCGGTTCCGCTGCTGCTGGCTGGACGAGCCGCGGCTGTCGCCCAGGTGCCGCTCCCCGTGCGTCGGCGGCGCCAGCCTCTTCACCGCCGGCTTGCCCAGCTGCAGCGGCGGGGGGCTCTCCTCGCCCTCGGGGGACAGCTCCCCGGGCAGCGGCGTCTGGTACATGCTGGCCTCGTAGCGCCCGGACAGCTGCCCGAGGGCCTGCAAGTGCTGCGGCAGCTCGTCCTCCTCCTCCTCGTCCTCCTCGTCCCCCTGCTCCTCCGTTTTGATCACGATCCCCTCTGCTCCAGGGACAGGGAGAGAGACGGACACACGTCAGCCGTTGCCCAGGGCCTCTGCCCTGGACCGAGGCCGGGCAGGCGGCTTCACCTTCGCCCACACCCGCTGCCCGTGTATCGTGGGGCCCCCCCCCTCCCCCGGGGCCGCCTTCGGGGGGTTGGGGGGGAGTCCTCCTTTCCGCTCCCTGCTGCCCGGGGGCCCCCCCCTCCGCGGGGCCGGATGTGTGTAACCCGGGCGGGCCTCGGGCTCGGTTCAGCAAGGAACCCTCCCTGGGAACCCTCTGCGGCCCACAAGGGGCACGCCGGCCCTGCCCGCGCGCATCTCCCCCGAGCGGGTGGCGGGCAGGTGCCCGCAGGGTACTACCCCCCCACCAGCCCCGGGAGGGGGCGCACTCAGGCCCAGGGTGCCGGAAGCGGGCAGCCCCGTGGGCCTACCAGTTATCACCCGACGTGGACCTTCCCTTTTCCCCTGGAGCTACTTGAGGGCTGGCTTTCTAGCACCTGTCTGGAAAGGGGCCTGACTCCTCAGGCGCGGGTTTCCGGGCCCCACGGCCGCCTCCGCCCGAACTCCCCCGGCCTCACCGCTCCGCCGCTTTCCTGAAGGCACCTGCCGGGTTCTCCTCAGGTGTCAGTACTCACCCTCCTCCAGCGATCTGCCCCTCCTCTCCATGCCTCCAAATCACGCGGGCCACATACCACCCAGCTCCAATCCTGTCTTTGCCCTTAAACCTTCCTTGACCATCCCAACCTGCGGCCCTCAACCCCTCCTGGGCACGGGGGACTCCCTGGCGTGCCTGCCCAGGGCTTAGGACCTCGGCCTTCTCCTGCAGCACGACCCCCACACAGGTGGGTGGCTCACCAAGCCTGAAGCTAGGGCCAGGGTTTCTCCTGCCTTTCCCCCGGGGGCTCTGGTGTGCGGTTCCCTCCGCCCCCAGGAAGGGCTCCATGAATACCCCGACTGTAGGAGGGCCTCCTCCTCCCCGGCCCTCCATCCTCGAGGCTGGCCCTTTGGGGCCCAAGAGATTAGCTGTTCTCCACGGTGTTCTAGAGTGTTCCCCGAGAATGTAAGTCCTAGAGAAAGGGAGTGCCCTCTGACTCCTCTCTGCATTTTCTCAAATGCCTTGTACTTACGTACTCCCTAAACACTGTTACTTAGAGAGCTCTGTTTTTAGTCACTGTGTGACACGAGAAAGGCACTCGCTTTTCTGAGCCCACCTGTCAGATGGGCTGCTGTAACAGTCTGCATTTGCAGAATTCTTAACGGTAAACAAACGAGAACTTTTCAAGTTCTCGCCTTAGAGCTTGTCTTTTTATTCACAATCTCTTATGGGATAAGCCAAGCAAGAATTTATCCCCATTTCACAGACGTGGGGCATCCAAGCCCAGAGATACCAAGTGATCGTTCCAAATAAAGTAAGTAAAGCCAGACCTCTTCAGAGCTTCTAACTTAGGGTCCATCTAGTCTCTCCCCTCAACTGACAGGGAAACAAGCTGGCTGTGTGCGTGAGCTGGCCCAGGTCTTACAAAGTAGCCGGCAGTGACCACTGGGCCTTGGCACTTCCTCCTGCCCCTCTGAACCCAGGAACAGCAGGGTCAGTTAGGACACAGGCGTGCCAGTCCCAGCTCAGGCCTCTCGTCATGGCCAGCGCTGCCTGGGCCCCGTTAGGATTCTCAGCAGCAAGGGATGCAATCCAGGATGCAAAATCCCACCAAGTACCGTGCAGAACTTTCCTGAGGTTCCCACTAGAGTGAATGCGAGTGCCCAGGGGGCAGGCTGGCATTTCTAGTTCAAGGCTCCACTGCAGCCCAGCCTCACGGTCTGCCCTGCACCTTCCACTGTTTTACAGAGACAGCCTGTAGATTAAAACGTTTTTGGGAATATCATGCGGTTATTTAAAAGCAAGGGGTTAGATCCACATCTTTTGACCAAGAAAGATGTCCGTGATGTTTTACAAAGTGCGAAAAGGCCAATTGCAAAGGGATTTTCTACAGGCAAAATGAAAAAATGTAAAAAATCATCAGCACAATACTTTTAAAAACCTAGTAAATAAAATGGATGTGGATACACTTCTAAGTACAAGTAGTACAGAAACTGCTATGATAGTTATTGGCTCTTTGGCACATAAACAAAACATCTAAACAAAAAAACCAAAACCTAAATGTGTTCCTTAAAAATTTGGCAGAATGCACTTAATTGCTATCTTATACATTATTTTCAGAATATAGAAAAAAGGAGAAAAAGCTGCCCAGTTCACCTTCATAAGTTGAGTATAATCTTATTTCCAAAACTAGATGAGGATGATTCAAGAAGGGATCAGGCTGATTTCATTTATGAATATAGTTGAAAAGCCCCTGAATAAACAGCAACTCACTAAGTTTCATGGTGTATGTAAAAAGTACACCAGATGACAAGGTCGGGCTTTTCAGCCTCAGACAATCAGCCACAAAAGATGTCCCGAGATCAGGCTGCTGAGAGGCCACTTCCTCACTGGTCTTGAACTCACGAGGAGCCAAGAGTGTGCAGAAGGGTGACCCAGAGGTTTTATAATTAAACACGAGTGATGGCTAGGTCATACCGGGAAGAGACAGCACCGTCCGTTATTTTCCCAAAAACATGCTCGGCTAGGGCTGAGATCTCTGGGTCACTGAAGCTTCTGGTGTGACCTAAGAACTGTCAAGAACACAGCAGCAGAGACGGAAGTTCTGGCCTCACCACAACGGCATGACCTTGGGTAATTTATCTGACCTTCTCTGCCTGTAGACGGAGGGAGTTGGAGAGGTGATCTCTGAGATCCCTTCGGGCCCACATCTGACCTCGTCTTTGGCTGTAATACCTTCTTCCTAGCCTGGAGACTGATTGTTACAAATCCGGAGGCAGGAAACCCGTCCCCGAGGCCGTGCCCAGGGTTGTCAACACCTGTCAACCCAACGAGGTCAAACGAGCCTCTCTGAAGGGAAGCCCAGCTTTCCCATGAGGCAGGGGCCCGTCTGCAGGCCTCACTCATGGTAGCAGCTTCCCCCAGCCCACAACCCCTCCAACTGACCTGTGCAGTTTCGCTGCTGCACCAGCATCTGTTTGAGCTCGCTGAACTCACTGGAGCCTTCCGTGGACTCCTCCAACGTGTTCTCCTGTTCCTGCATGTCCAGGTCCGGCTGCTCGCCACACGGGTCTCCCAGCTCCGAGTCCTGAAAGCCGTGCTCTTCCACTTGCCCCATCAGGGGCTCCGGCGTCTCCAGACTCTCGGAGCCCTCGTCGTTGGTCTGCACCTCGATCTTGATCACGATCCCGTCGTGTGCTGCGAAGGCAGGGAGGGGTTGGGGGGAGAGGACAGAAGAACCCAGAACATGTTCATTGCACGAGGTTTCTGCAGCCTGGGATTTACATTTCAAAAATTCTCATTTTAGAGACCATGAGGAACTATAATGTGGGGTTGAGTGAGCAGACATAGAAGTTTCTGGACATTCTGTAGCCTTGAACATCAGTACCAACCGGAGTAAAGTTAAAATAGATGTGGAGTTTGTATTCCATGACCCCTACAATTTTAAAAATAGTATTGTCAGGGTTGTTTTGTTTGTTTTCTGAACAAACGAGATCTTAATTCCCTTTCCTGGGTCAGGCCAGTCAAAGTCCACAGATAGTTTCCCTCCCTCACAGTCAAGCTGAATAATGGAAAGGCTCATCACCTCCTCACGTGCACACCTTTCGAGCCCAGCCCCCCGGGGTCCTGTGCGGACAGACCGGACACCCCCGAGCCCCCTCCCGGCCCCCAGTTACACACACACACACACACACACGTGCACGCACTTGGAGCTCTCAGCTTTGTTTTCAGTGAAACACCATCTGATTACACACGTTGCCTTTTTTTTTTTTTTAACTTGCCAAAAGATCCGCAGGTAATTTCGAACGTCCACACACACACGGGCCTCATTTTGCATAAATGGGATTTAGCACATCATCCTTTCGTGTGGTATTTTTCCTTTTTGGATTTGCCTTCCTCCTCCGCTCCCTTCCCATTTCACAGCTGCGACCTCCCCAGGTCACCCCTGTAAGTAACCTAGCAGTTTTCTCTACACTTATGTAGGTATTTATGGCAACACATTTATGTTTCTGTTTTTATTTTCTGGCCATTATTGGTTCAAAAAAAAATTAAAATTGGCATATACACAGTCCTCTCCATTCCTTTTCTCCCTCAGATGTCTTGCAGAAATCCCCTGAAAGCAATTTCTGTAGAGCCACCGCCTTCCTCCTAAGTGCTGCAGGCAGCCCGGGGCCAGGACAGGTTCGGCCCTTCCCCCTCCGAGGAATGTGTGTTTTTGTTTTTTGTTTTTTGTTTTTGTTTTTTTGTTTTTTTGCATGATGAACTATACCACAATCACAGGTGGATTTACATGTCTCACTATAAAACAGGGGTTTGATTTCCATGTGAGACCCAGGCGTGGGGCCGCAGAGTCAAAGGTGTGGTTATTTTTAATCTGATAGATGTCATCAGGTTGCTTTTGAACAAGGCTGTGACAATTCGTATTTCTACCAGCCCTGCGGGAGCACAGCCTCTTCCCCACCTCCCTGCCAGAGACAGACACCACTGCTCTTTCATATTTTCCTCGGTCAGATGGGTGTAAACTGATAATTTTCTGATACTTTAATCCCACTTTCACGACCAGGGTCATCTGAATATCGTTGTCTTTTCCTTATTGGCTTTTTCCAAGTTGATTCCGTAAGAACTGTGTTCTGTTCTTGTCAAACTGGTAAGAGTCCTTTGGTTCCTGTGCTAAAGATAACCCGTTTTCTCTTATCAGCATTTCAAACAGTCCCCAAATCGAGCATTTGTCTGTTGACTCTGTGCCATCTCTTATCAGACCGCTTTCTTCAAGTCTTCCCATGGTCACACATGTCCCTCTGTCTTTTATGGCTTCTGGGTTTTCTTAATTAAGAGGGTCACCTCTGCTCCTGGATGGTTCAGAGAGTCTGCTGGAGTTTATTTCCAGGTTTTTATTGCTTTATTATTTACATTTAGGTCTTTGCTCCATCTGAAATTTATTTTTATTTTGGGTAGAGTGTGAGGTAGGGGTTCAGCTTTACTTTCTTCCCCTATAGGGAGAGCTGTGCCAGCAGAAACTCCCTCCCAGCTTGAAAATCACGTTGTTAATTAAGGAAATTATAGATGTGTAATGCATCAACAGATGCATTTATTCCTTCATTGAATGCATTTATTCAATGGTTACTTATCGAGCACCAACTAGGTGCGATGGGGTATTCTAATGACGTGGGATACATCGGTGCACATAATGGAGCTCCCCACCCCCATACACCTTACCCAAGGCAAGAAACATAATAAATTACATGGGATGCCAGAAGGTTGGTAAGTGCTGTGGAAAGAGAAAAGACACCAGGAACCTGGTAAACAAAGCCAACAGTCCGTGCCCCTGGGAAGCCTCCCGGCTGTTAACCACACCCACTCGTGATCCCCAAGCTAAAAGCCAGGAAACCAGACCCACCCAGTAGGCTGGCAGCTGAAGCCCCAGGACCCAAAACTGGGTTTTCTCTGGTGCCCGGGAATCCTTTCACTCTCCTCTGAGCAGCCAGCCAATCTCCTGCCAGCTGTGTGGAGCAGCAGAATATAAAGCAGCTGTGACGGTCCCCGAGGCCGCGGGGCCACAGCCTTAAACCCGGACCGTGCCCGCCTTCCCCCACAACCAAGTCTCCAAAACCTCTTCCTCCTGTTCTCGGTCTCACAAAAAAGATGAAGTCACCCACCCTCACATCCTTGCCTCACTCCTGCTCTAGCTCCAAGTCACCCTGCTGACTCCCCCTTTGTCTCCCACCTGGGGAGACGGTGACTCCTCTGCTCGCTGCCTGAGCCCTGCTGCGTTCCTGGGGCCACCGCATGCCCCCAGCAGCGCCCGCTTCTCACTCTGCAATCCTTGTCTCTGCGCTAGAGCCCCGAGCACGACCGTGACCCCAGCAACAGAAAAATACCTTCCCTGACTTCACAAACTCCTGAAAATATTTTGCTTGCCTCCTCCCTAAAGCAGCTTTTAAAAACTAAGCACCCCTTTGCACTTTTTTGAATAAACATATAAAATGCTTCAGTAACTGCAAAAGATGTCATTTCTGGAGTACTGTAAATATTGATGGTTTAAAATAAACTCTTCCGTCACTCTTGAATGTCGCCAGTGGGATCTGAGAACGCCGGCAATTTTCAACCCACCATTATTCACTCAAAAAATACATGAACAAGTTCTTCTTTGATAGTTGAAATTTTTATATCATTCCTTTTCACCTTGAACTTCTATTTCCATTCCCACTTTGCCCACAGAATTTTATCCCAGTAGAACATATTTTTATGCTTCGAAGCCTTTTACTGATCTCCTCGTCTACCACTCTGCCACAAAAATGTGTATGTAAATTGAAAGATTAATTTTGCTTTCATTTCTAATAACCACGGGGCTCTAAGTGTTGACTGTCTTCCTGGCTTAAGTTATCCTTCACTATTATTACTGTACAATGATACAGTTAAGATAGAAAACTAAAAACTTGTTGGAAATGGCTCTTACAAGGATGGGGAGGAATTTTTTTTCCCCAATTAGTTTGCTTATCTGAGAATGAATATTCTTATTACTTGATTGAGACAAGAGTTCAGAATAAAATCTGTTCCTATTTTTCATTTTCATAAACACAAGCATTGGCAAAGCTCATTTGCATAGATATATAGATGGGCTGGCAGGAGCTTTGTTATAGAATCAACACTTGATTCTCCGAATTTGTTCTGAATTATAATGCTATGAAAGCACATGGTTAACATATCATCAAAAATTGTTTCTAATGACCTATTAGCTGACAACTTAATTAGGTTCTCTTTCAATTTTGTTGAAAGCAAAGTACTGCGAGTGATCTAACTTGCAAAAGAATTTGCCATCCAGGCCCCAGGGCGCCGCACTTGTGGTCATGTGCCCCTCCGTTCTGGACTGTCTCCGTAACCCAGAGGGCTTTTTATACTTCAGAGAAATGCTCCCTCATGAGATGGGGACGGGTGAGGGGTGTGGTTGACGAGGACCAGCATGGCAGGGGCTGCATGTGTTGTGTGCTCTCACTGATGAGATTTATGAATGAGACAGATCGACTAAGGACTTACTGAGCCCTCGAAGCCATCTATGCCATGTTCCTCTTGGGAAGTCTCCTTGTACCTCCCGGGGCATTGGTACTCTAGCTCGAAGACCACTGCCTTCAGTACCCGCCCCTCCCTCATGACCTCACTCGGCCAAACCTCCTCCAATGCTCTCCGCTGAACAGAACTGTGCTTCTCTCTTGGGAGTTGACTTCTCCCTTTGGGAGGTGCTGTGTTTACACATTTTCGTGCCTCCCCTCCATTTGTCAGACAGTTGGGAAACCAGTGGTCTCCTACCAAAAAGAGTTCCCCACCCTAAACAACTTCTGAGAGAGTACTGACAACCAGATTGCATTTATAAAGCAGTCATTTGTTCTCCCATTGAAAAAGTTAAAAAAGACACGTACATTGCAGGAATACAGGCTATGATCAAAGGGAGAATTTCAAGCCAGTGGGGGAAAGTTCTAAATAAATGGGATGGGAATGAATGGAGTGGGGGACAACTGCTTCGCAACAAGAAAACAGTCTTCACATTAAAATAAATCACCTGATGAAACAATTTAGACACAAATAATGAAATCATACGAGTATTAGAAAAAAACAGCTTCTTTCCTTCTCTCTCTCTCTCTTTACAACCGGGAGCTGAGGAACAGGCTATTCCTAGCCCCCTGGGCCTTCAGATCTGGAGGCATTGGCCGGTCGCAGCAGACATTACATGTGCCCAACACATACCAACTCTCGTTTTTAGGTGTACAATTTTTTGCTAGAATTTCTGTAGCTTTGCCTTGACACTGTTTGGTGACGAGGAACTGATTTAATTTGTGCTTGGTTTGTGATCTCTGCAATTCTGTTTCTTCCTGAGAACTCTTGCAAGATGGGGGGGAAAAAAATCAACCCTACAAATTGTTTCCAAATGTACTGTGTGTTTGTGAGCACATTTAATAGTTAATGAAGCTGATACAATGTTATATTTGCAGACACTTAGTGAAAATACTTAACTATTTGCGTTTTGCAAATTTTTGTTTGTTTGTTTTCTGGAGCAAGAAATATTTTATTTCAGATCTCAAATATTTTTAGAGGTTTTTAAAAAGCTCATAGGCCCAAGACCTGTAATCACGTTTACTGAATAAAAGGGGCTAAGTAAGTATTTCTATGCTTAATATGAAACCCAGACACCATAAAGAAAGTTATGGGTAAATTTAAATACATAGAAACTTAAAACTGGTAAGATTTGAACATACAAAAATTTAAAATATCCCTACCACACACACACACACAAATACTAAATACAGAGGTAAACCATATATTCAAAAATATATCCGCATACATAGGAAAAGAGCTAATATCCTTAACTTAAAAAAAATTTTTTTAAAGATTTTATTTTTGTGAGAGAGAGCAAGCATGCACACCCGTGTCCCAGGACCCTGGGATCATGACCTGAGCCGAAGGCAGATGCTTAACCAACTGAGCCACCCAGGCACCCAATATCCTTAACTTTTAAAAAGCTTTACAAATCGATAATAAAATGATGAATAATCCAAAAGGACAATGTTCAGAAGATAATTCATAAAATAAGACATCCTGGTGATCAATAAGGTATGAAAATAGACTCAACATCACTCTTACAGGAGTTGAATGAAAGCATCAAAATACTGTCTTTTCTACCCGTCACTTTGGCAAATAATAAAAAAGATAAATAACACCTACTATCGCCATGGGTATGGGGAAAGAGGTAGTCTCATGTTTGTGTATAAATTGGAGGTGTATTAATTGGCACAACTGTTTTGAGGGACATTTAAAATATGTATCAAATTTTTAAATGAGTATATCCTTTGACCCAGAAAGTCTATTTGCTTTTGTTTTTTTTTGTTTTAGATTTGATTTATTTATCTGAGAGAGAGAGCAGAGGGAGGGACAGAGGGAGAGTCTCAAGCAAACTCCGCACTGAGCAGGGAGCCTGACTCAGGGCTCGATCCCAGGACCCTGGGATCATGACCTGAGCTGAAGGCAGACGCTTAACGACTGAGCCACCCAGGCGCCCCCATATATAACTTTTTAAAAAAGATTTTAAAAATTGGGACACCTGGTTGGCTCAGTCCATACAGCGAGTGACTCTTGATCTCAGGGTCCTGAGTTTGAGCCCCAGGTTGGGTGTAGAGATTACATAAACAAACTTTTAAAAGAATAAAAAACTTAAAAATGCATTAAGAAAGACTTTAAAAATTAATATGCCAAAAGCTTTAAAAATCTCGCAGAAAGTGCAGTCATAAAGGTGCTGGAAAGCCAAGTCGACCATCGTTTCTCTGCTTTGAGCTGGTGAAGAAGGCTAATGTGGCAACAATGGTTTTTACTTTCCAGCAAAACTAAAGTTTCATCGGCATAATTCAAAAAGAATAAATGCAGACAGAGGGAAAGCCCCATATAATTCTGTTCAGTGTATTCCTTCCAATTTATGTGCTTGAGACTCTCCCTCTGTCCCTCTCCCCGCTCGTGCTCGCCCTTTCTCTCTGAAATAAATAAAATCTTTAAAAAGAAAGTTATATATGCACACAGGCTGAGGGTCAGTTTCTCAAAACTTGTTTTTATTTTTATTTATATTTTTAAATAAACATTTATTTCGAAACATTTTTAGATTTACAGAGGAACTGCAAAATTAGTACAGAGGAATTGCTTTTGTAACATCAATTTAAGCCTGCTATGGTCTCCTTGGATTTATTTTATCATTTTAGGATAATGAAAAATAAGTTCAGGTAATGAAGCTGATCCTCCTCTTAGCGATAAATTTGAAAGCGAACCTTGACACAGAAACTTTACTGTCATTAATATCCATGGTACTGTTTTTACATGGAAGTTTTTTAACATTACGAAAGCTTTCACATTTTTCAAAACTTGTTTTTAAAAAGCTCTCCTCCACTCCCCACTATATTTCCTGCTCCCCAGGGGCAACACTTACAATTCTTCCAGCTGAATCTTCTGTTATTTCCCTTCGTATCTCCAAGGATCACACTCCTATTGCTACTCCTTGAATTTTTTTTTTTTTTTTTAAGATTTTGTCAGAGAGCGAGCAGACATGCGTATGTGCACAGGAGACGGGCAGAGGGAGAAGCAGGCTCCCCGTTGAGCAAGGAGCCTGATGTGGAACTTGATCCCAGGACCCTGGGATCATGACCTGAGCCGAAGGCGGATGCTTAACCAACTGAGCCACCCAGGAGTCCCGTGAATTTTCAATGTAAACACCACCGGACGACTTCCAAGAGCTGGAGGTGAGGACCATCTCTCCCCATCCAGACAAATCTTTTCCAAATCCCTGATCCTTCCAGTTTAGTTTGCGATTCTGTTTGGATGAATATTGGGCATTTACATTATTAGATTACATAAATGTTATGTAACATTGAACGGTGGAGTATACTACAGTTATTTTTCTACGTCTGTGTCTTTTGCTTTCCCTGGAGCTTATAATTTTTTCCTTGGCTTAGCTTATGGTTTTCATTAAGTCAGCTCCAAACTCCCCGACCTCTTCTGTTAAGTCTCTCCTCAAAACATTCGGACATAATGGGTATTTCTCAATTTCATCGACTTGAAGAAAAATTTTTACAACCTTCTGATGTGCTCCAGTCTGCACTGGTTGCCTCCAGGTGCACAGCTGTCTTCTTGGGATCCCCCTCGCCTCACTTGTGTTGGAGCTCCTAACACCTCTCTTGGTGTACTTCCTCATTTCAGCAAAGCGCCTCCCCCAGTTGGAGGAAGGGTGCACAGGAGACCTTGCAAATGTTTTGATTTCATCTCTCACATTTAATTAGAATCGTCTGGCTGATATAAAACTCTAGAATGGTTGGAAAACATTTTCCAATTCTGAAATTTAGAGAATTTTAAAGGTATTGCTCTGTCTTCTTCCAATACCGTTGGAAAGTCCAAAGCCATCCTAATTCTTGTTCCTTTATATGAACTTTTTTTTTTCCCCTTTCTGGAGACTTGTAGGATCGTTTTGGCCTCAGTTGCCCGGAAATTTCTTGCTGAAGTATCTAAGGCATGGGTCTGTTTTCATCCATTGTTCTGGACAGTTGCTGGGCTCTTTCAATCTGGAAAACCATGTCTTTCAGTACTGGGAATTTTCCTGGAATTATTTCATTGCTAATTCCCTCCTCCCTATTTTTGCTATGCTTTTGTGTGTGTGTGTGTGTGTGTGTGTGTGTGTGTGCGCGCGCGTGCGTGTGCGTGTGTGTGTGTGTGAGAGATGTTCCTATTGTCTGGATGTTGGACTTCCACCCTTTGCTTTTTTTAAGATTTTATTTATTTATTTGACAGAGAGAGAGACAGCGAGAGAGGGAACACAAGCAGGGGGAGCGGGAGAGGGAGCAGCAGACTCCCCGCTGAGCAGGGAGCAGGATGTGGGGCTCGATCCCAGGACCCCGGGATCATGACCGGAGCCAAAGGCAGACACTTAACGACTGAGCCACCCAGGCGCCCCTCGTTCTTTACTTTTTAAAATTCTTTCACTATTTTCTTTTTTGCCTCTGTGCTCTATTTTCCAGGACATGTGCTCAACTTCATCTTCTAACGCTGCTACTGAGTTTTTAATTTGTATTATTTTTAAATTCCAGGAGTTCCTTTCATTCTTTTTTTTATAAGCATTATATTTAAAAAAAAAGATTTTATTTATTTATTTGACAGAGAGAGAGCACAAGCAGGGGGGAGGGGCAGAGGCAGAGGGAGAAGCAGACTCCCTGCTGAGCAGGGAGCACAATGTGGGGCTCGATCCCAGGACCCTAGGATTATGACCTGAGCCAAAAGCAGATGCTTAAACCACTGAGCCACTCAGGCACCCCAATAAGCATTATACTTTTGTGTCATGGATGTATTCATTTCTTTTATCTCCTTAAGGAATGTGAAATACATATATATTATATATATTACATAAGTATATATAAATATATACGTATGTATTTAAACATAGTTTTTTAAATCTCTCTGCATGATCTCTGTTTCTCTGAAATTTATTTTTTCTCCTTTCCTTTCCTTTGGTCTCTCTATATTAGAGGCTTTTCCCAAATGTCTGTGGTCTTGGTTATCTATATTTAAAAGTAGAATACTCAAAAGAGATTGAAAGTTTGGTGCCTTTAGGTAGGGCTTGCTACGATGCGTTTCCCAACAGGATCGCTTGGCTGAGTCATTTCCTGGGGTGATACCTTGGGCTGGTCTCCAGGCAAGACTCATCCAGTATGCTGCCTGGGGGTTTCATCCCGGATGTCCACATTGCTTGGGAGCCAGGTTAGGGAGGAAGGCTGGAGGTCTCAGTATCTGCATGTCATGTTTCACTTACTGTCTTGTAGTCGGCATGGTGCCCCAGCCTCCACTGTGCCCAGTGTCCACCTTCAGACATCGTTTTGTTCATCTTCTCCAGAGAAGAACACTTGGGTGTCCACCAGGGCTGGGAGAGCCAGATGCCGACTGAGGGACTGAGGGAGGCCGCAGAGGGGAGGTGAAAGATGTCTGACCCATCCTCTGTTTTTAAGCCCACCTTTGCCCCCATCTCCAGAGATACCTAGAGTCTCCGGTACTGCTCATTCCTGAGTCTGGAGTAGGGAATGGGGGTGGATTACAGATCGAGTTTCTTTTCTGCTTTCCCCAGTATCAATTTTGGATGTAGCTTTCTAAATCAGTGATCACCCAGCCATCTGCTCTCAGGCTTCCAGAACGTACTTGCTGTTGTCTCCTTGTTCATTCCTTAAAAAGCCCCTTCACTCTTGCTTTAGAAGGATTCTGGGAGGCAGGAGTAAACACATGTTCAACCTGCCATCTTTAACTCGAAGACTTTCTTCATGCGTTGTTTTTTTTTTTTTAATTATTTTTACTGAATAAGAAGTAATACTTGAGAATATTTCTACACATCATAGAGAAATACGATTTTGTTATGTTTCCATTCAATTTTTTTTCCCTATCATTTGTTTACATCACGGACTTCATGTTACATTTCCATTTTCCATTTCTACATCATTCACTTCCCCTATCGACTGGATCACCACCATCAGCTTCACACCTGCGCTGGCAATCCCCATCTGAAGCAAACACAGCCGCCCCCCCCAAGCTACCGCCCCATATTTCCACTCCCCACTCACAGCTAAACCTGAAACAGCTGATGACAGGTGCTGCCTCCCTCCCTTCCCCTCCCCCCCCCGCAGCCCGCTCCAACGGGCTTCCACCCCACGCACCACCAGTGCTTCTCCTGCCAAGGTCACTGGTATTGCCCAGCTGTGCATCCCATGGACACATCGGTCTTCGCCTTACTAAACCACACTGCAGGATTCAGCATGGCTGACCACACTCCCTCCTTCTGGAAACACTCTTCTCTTGATGCACTATCCTAATTTCGTGCGCTCTACCGCCTGAGCCAGCCAGGTGCCCCAACTCTTCTCATGTCTTGCTACCTTTCTGACCACTCCTTCCATTTCCTCTGCTTCCTCCTTCCTTCTCCAAATCCTACAACAGTGGTTCTCGGCCCTGGCGGTGCATGAAAATCATCTTGGAACTGTTTTAAAGACTACTAATGCCTGGGCCCCTACCCAGACCCATACAATCCAAGTCTGCTCTAAAAGTCAGGGCTCCCAAGGGCATGGCCTGTGCGCTTTCCCTTCTCCCTCTCCGGACCGGGTCCATGCTACCAACGCCCAGATGTCCGTCTCTAGCTCTGATCTCGGTCGTTTTTTAACTCTTTATTCAGCCGCTTTCTCAACACTGGATCTCGCCCGGGGGCCTCCAGCCCGACCTGTTCTTGTCGCCTCTCCAGGCCCGCCCCTCCTGCGGCCCTCCACCTCCCCAAGCACCTCACTGCGCTCACAAGGTGGGGAGCCTCCCTGTCAATACCGCCCATCGCAGGTCCTTCCAAGCCTCTACTGCCAGAACCGGTCCCTGGGAACACCCACCTCTCTCCTGGCCCATGCCCGTCATCTGCCTGGACTACAAAGTCTCCAACTGGTCTCCCAGCTTCCAGACTTTCTTCCCTCCAGTGGGTTCTCCTCAGGGCAACTGGAACTCCTATTTGCCCTTTAGGTTCCCGCTAAAAACTCCACTTCCTCAAAGAGGCCTTTTCTGCTGTCCTAGCTCAGTAAAAGCCGCCATGCTGTGTCTCTCACAGAGAGAGAGTGTGTGTGTGTGTGTGTGTGTGTGTAGAGGGGGGGGGTTAGTTATTACGGTCGGTCTCTTGACATAGTACCTGGTACAAAAAAAAAACCCTGACGGGGCGCCTGGGTGGCTCAGTCGCTTAAGCATCTGCCTTCGGCTCGGGTCATGATCCTGGGGTCCTGGGATCGCGTCCTGCTTCAGGCTCCTCAGTGGGGAGCCGGCTTCTCCCTCGCCTTCTGCCCCTCCTCCCCACTCATGATCTCTCTCTCTCTCTCAAATAAATAAATAAAATGTTTAAATAAAGCAAAAACAAAAAACCTGATGACCTAAATAATAAACATACAAATGAAACATATGGTATAAAAACTTCATTGATGATTTTAGTGGCTGCAGAAGAGTTTATCACAATGTAATATGGTATCTGTCCACCTTAATCCACCGTTTGGATTCTTTTCCATGCTACAGACTCTCAGAAAGGAAAGGAAATTCTTAGGTCAAGTATACGAACGTTTTAAATATTTAAAACATATTTTAAGACTAAAAAATATCAAATTGCTTTTCAAAAAGACTGAGACCTTGGATTTCAGCCATGCCTTCTGGTTTGTTTTTACTCTCTGCTAATTTGTTCGGTGAAAATGGGACCTGGCTTCCCCAGACCTCCATTACCCCCCTTCGAGGGCCATGAACGGGAGCCCCTGCTCTAAGTGTTCTGAGAGCAGGGTCAATATCGGAATCATTTTTGGATCTCCTTGCCCTTAGGGATCCAAACCATAAATAATAGTTGATTGAATACATTCACTTAGCGAGCTCATAAAATTGTCATGTTCACTGTACTTGGAACTATGAGAACTCTGTTTGCTAGGCTGTTCCCTGTCGGTATCGTAGCAGAGCTGGTTCACCTCTAGGTGAACAGCAGCCACCTTCTAGGAAGATGCGAGAGCTCTGATACCAGGGCTCGGATAAGGGCCGATTCACAGAACAATCCTGCTCTCCAGCGGCCAGGGCCCCTGGCCTCAAACGGAGGTGCGAGCTCACGGCCAGCCCTGTGTGGCGGGGGCCCCTGTGCTCCGCATGCTCCCCTCTGTCCGGGCTCTGAGCGGCTGGAGATGGTCTGTGGAGCAAATGCACATTCCAGCCACACAAGGCAGCCTCTGGGAGGGCTGCCGCGTCCCACAGCGGCTCAGGCTGCGGACGTGCGTGCGCCAGGAGGAACCCGGCCTGAGGCAGAGTGGGCTGAGGTTATTTGCTTTCGATTCTGGCCCTGCTCTGTGGGAGGCCCGTCTGCGAGGAGGCGGTGAACAAGCAGACAGAGGAAGGGGATGGATGCTGTGGTCCCAGCGTGCAGGAGATGATGGGTGAGGAGCAGCACCTAGGCCACAGAGCCCCACTGGGACGTTAGGCTGGATTTTAGGGTATTTACCGTGAACCACTCGCCCAGATTCTCACTCTCTGCCTCCCAGGCCTGCTTCCTTGTTTCTTCTGCTTTGAATCTCTCTCTCCTTCCCACGTGACCCTTGTTTTTGGCTGTGGCCCCTCAAACCGGGTGGACAAAAGGACCTTCTGCCACATGCCATTCTTTGTCCCGAAGTCCCCAGTCTCACCTGCTTTTAAATCACCTTTTTTGTCTCCAGAATGAACTCAGATCAGCCTCTACCCTCAATTTAAGTCTCTAGCAAATCGCTAGGAAGGGAGGATACCGGATTGCTCTGCGAGATGCCAGCACTTATTTTTCCAGGGGCTTCTGTCTCTTCTGTCAGTTACAGCTCTCAATCCACGGGGCTGACATTACTCTAGATGTTTCTGGACCTCCTGCTAGGAGCCAGTTGACAGGTCCCAGAACCAATGACATTACTTCATAACAAGACCTGGCCTTTGGCTCCGGTGAGTTCTCCAGCCAGATTATCCTTTTTCAAAAGATAGGATCACCCATGATGTCTGGCTGCAACGGACAAGGATCGGCTTCCGTCACAGACCTTCAAGGCAGACGATTCAAGTCCAAAGGCAATTCCAAAGCAGGAGCTCCACAAACAGACCATGCACAAGAGCACCCGCAGGGCAAGCACGTGGGCTACTGACATGGGGCTGGCAGGGGACGACACCCACGCAGAGTGACAGCAGCTAGTGTTTACTGGGCCGCCGGTACAGCCCAGTCACCCCATCAGGCCCTAGAGACTAGGACCAGTCCTATCTTATAGATGGGGAAAATAAGCTTCCCAAAAGGCTGAGTCAGCCAAAATCATACCGCCAGTGAGCAGAGAAGCCGGGATTCAAACGCAGGTGCCTGACCCTGGAGTCTGCACTTGAGACACACGCCTTTCTGCTGCCTCCGTCAAACTGCCCCGTCCAGACACTGTTCTGCACATCGCACAGCATTTCACGCCAAGTCTGTCTGTCCCTATCCCTCCACTGACCAGCTGCAGGAGCAGGGGTGAAGCCCTTCTCTGGAGAGCTCCACGAGGCACCATCACTAGCACCCTGACAAGTGACCGCTTTTCTTTCAGTTCTGGTTTTGTTTCCTGCCAAGAGTGAGGTGACACCTGGTCATGTCAGAAACTCCGCAAGACGATGAACCCAATGGCATTCTTATTTCTCAGCCACTTGGGCCACTGTGTGTGTGTGTGTGGGGGGGTGCGGTCAAGGAGGCATCAGGCAGGTCCCAGCAGCTGCAGGCCTCCTTCGTGCACACAGCTTGCTAACACAGCCCTCGGGGCCCTACTATGGATTGCAACACCTCAGGCTGGGCCTCCTGAGAGCCGCAAGATCTAGAAGGCCGAGCTCTGGGCCACCCAGTGGCCACTCACCAGCACTGGGATCTGCGGGCGTCTCGCCTTCCTCAGAGTCCTCCTGCTCCTGCATGGTTGGCCTCTCCCCACGCTCCATCTGCGACATGAGGTCTGGTTTGGAAATTGCATAGTCTGGGCAGAAGGAAGGAAAGAAGACATACCATGTGGTGAGGTCACCCTGGATGCTGTAAAGGTGGCCCCTGTGCGAGTGGGACACGGGGAGGAGCCACCCGGCCAGTGGCAGTGCTGGAAAAGAAACGGGCCAAGTTCCCAGCCCTCTTCCTTCGGGACCCTGCTGTGTGTGGGTCTGTGGGTGTGCGCGTGCGTGTGGGGCCGGGGTCCGCACGCGTGTGTGTGCCTCGACCTCGGCCTCCCGTGCGGGGGGAACAGCAGCAGGGCCACCTGCCCACCAGCGGGAACTGACCCTCTGTCACTCACGGGTTGCCAATGGCTGCTCAGGCTTCTCATGACAAAGGCACACGGGAGAGTTGAAATTTTATAGAGTAAAAAACGAAACCTGATAAAATCCAGAAGCTAAAAAACTAAATACTTATAGTGTCCCTCACATTTAAAAAAAGTTTAAAGCTCTCTGGAAATAAAGTTACCCGCTGAAGAAACTCGGAGGAAACACGCACGTGTGCACACAGGCACGGCTTCTATGTAAATGGTTAACATCCATTATTATATCTAAGGAGCCTCTACAATTAGTAAAAAGTAAAAAGGCAAATATAAATAGGTAATTCATAGAAGAAATGCAAATGGCCAGTAAACACAGGAAAAGATGCTCAAGTTCACTAATCATCAAAAAACAACATACAAAAATAATGAGGCGTCATTTTTCACCCATCAGAAAAGACAAACATTTAAAACCGAAGAACATCAGGGCGCGCCCGGGCACGGAGAGACGGCACTGCCTTGCTCTGGGGCGTGGACGTCCACAGCCTTCTGGGGGAAGTGGCCATATCGTCAGTGTGCCTCCTCTTCGCTCGGCAGAACTCCTTGGAAGCCGTCCTCCTGAAACACTGGTGCAAGCGCACACAGATACGCAACGCTGATCAGGGCACTCGTTAACAGGCAGGAGTCGGGGTCAGCGTGCTGCTCATTAACAGCAGAAAGGTCAAATGCCCAGTGGCTCATCCGGAATGCCGCACCATCCTTCTGAGCAGGCCTACCTGTGCGGACGTGGAAAGCTGTCTAGGGCCGATCCTTCGGGAGAGTAAGTGACTAACCCCATCTGTGCAAGCCACAGACGGCATGTGCACAAGTGTGTATGTTTGCATGTGCACAAATAAGGAAGAAAGAATGCAGGCCGAAGGGTTCGTGGTGGTTACCTCTGGGGGGCAGTACTGGCGGGAGGGTGGGGATTGCTCTTTATTCCACAAATCTAAATTGCCGAATTTTCACAATTACGTATATACTTTAAAAAGAAGAGCTAAAAAGAAAAAAGTTGTCTTAATGGGGGAGGTATGTGTATATTCAATGAACAATTCTAGCAAGAATCAAAGTTTCTATGCAACTTGCACACGTAAATGTTTTTCTAACTTTTTTTGTGTGCCCAAAGAGTTCCCCATACCAGACAGAAGGATACACATAAAACTAAAGTATATTTCCCAGGTCTTCCTCCTTAAATACTCTTATTAAATGAAAACAACAAGAATGCACAGACTTTGGGGGAAGAGAGTCCTCAGTGAGATTGTTGTGACTTGCTGGTGGGACACAGCACGAGCATCAAACTCTTGGGTCACAGCCTCCTCTCTGCACGGCGGAGACAAGACCCCGGGGGACCCTCCATCAGTGACAGTGCTCAGTCATTTGAATGGGCGAAGGGGAACAAGCGCTCACACCTGTCTCAGCGCCTTCACGGCAGAGGCGGAGGATTAAATAACTTGATTCTCATAAAGCCCCTCACACTCTGCTTCGTAACTGTTTGCTGGACAAACTCATTAAATATATAGATACAGGGCCAAGGGCGGAAATAATGTAGAGGTGAGACCCTGCCGTCTGTCTTCTTCCCGCCTGTCCCCAAGGCTTCTCAGCGGAGCCGTGCTGTTGACGAGCTGTCCGCATCTCTGCTGCCTGGGGGCATTTGTTCTAACTGGTTGTGTGCTCTAAAATTCGGTTTTCCTTGTTTCTGATTACTGGTAGGACTGGAGTTCAGAACTCCCAACGTTTCCAAATGAACCTCAGGGTGGTGTCAAGGAAGCCCCCCCAGCGTGGGTGAACCTTCTCCTTACCCATAGAAACCAGAGACTCGTAGTTGCCCCGCATCACGTTCTTGTAGAGCTCCTTCTGCCACTCGGACAGGTTCCCCCACTCCTGCTCGGAGAAGTGGACGGCGACATCGTCGAAGGTGACAGGGACCTGAAACCACACAAGCTCAGCTTGGACCAACTGGACGGCAGTTACAGGCCCTCAGTTGCCAAATCCCAAGGCAACGAGTGGCTCTAAGCCCTGGGCTCTGGCTCAAACACCTCTTCTTAGACTGCAGTGGGAAAGGCCCCAAGGCACGGTGGTGGGTGTTCACCATGGACCTCTCTAGAAATCTGGCCTGACTTCAGCCACTGTCCTGGCCCCCACAGAGTAAGGGCCTTGTTTTGTCTAGTCCGTTTTCTAACGGGATTATCCTTGCTGCTATAAAGCATGGTCTGCAGACCAGCAGCAATGCCATCAGGGAATGTGCTAGAAATGCAGACCCCCAGGCCCCAATCTTAGGCCCACTAAATCAGATTCTGCATTTAGTAAGATCGCCACACTAACATTTGAGAAGGGCTGGCCTAGAGAGTAAAGTCCAAGTCTCGTCCCTACATAAGGCTATGTACTGGGACAACACACAAAAGAACAGAAATTCTTTCAGGATCTTCTGGGAAATAATATTAAAACCTAACTATTCTCTAGTTCTTTAGGATACCGCTTGAAATCACATTTTTACTGGCATTAACATAATTTGTGAGTCAACTGATAAAACTGTGGAGCAGGCCAGAGCCCCGGAACCTCCCACCAAGGTCTCCATCCACCTTGACAGTGAACCGCTAAGTCACTCTTATTGGGAACTGAACACCCTTCCACACTGACCATCCCTGATCACTAGGAGGGCTTTACCAACAGGACAGATCATGTGATTTTGGCCTATCTTGTGCTTGGTGAAGAGATGCTGGTATCACTGTATTTGTTTCCTTCTGAACCAGTTCTTCTTCCTTCTTTTATATGAAATTCCTAAACCATATGCCAATTCAGATCCCTCCCCGGGAGCCCCAGTCGGGATAGCTTTACCTTGGGAACCTCTCCATTGCTGCCCGGGGGCAGGCGCAGGATCCAGAAATTTCGGTTTTTCAGCAGGTTCTCCATGTTCTCCAGCCGCCTCTGCAGCAGCCCGTACTCCTGCAGCAGGGTCCCCAGCACGACCCACTTGCTCTCCAGGTGGTTTGCGAACTCCACGGCCGTCTTCTCGCAGTCGGCCAGCTTCTTCTCGGCTGTCCCCGTCCGCCCCTCCAGGGTCAGAAGCCGCATGGCCTGGGCCTCCAGTTTTCTCTCCACCGCTTGGACGGCAGCCCACACGGCCAAGCGGGTGATCTCCGCTGTAGGGAGTGGTGTGTCCTTCTGGGCTGCAGAAGAGATCTGGAAGGGAGTGTCTTTTTGGGAAACGGGGCTCTGAAGCAGGGGGTCCACGTCAGTCTCCGGAACTGTGGGGGAAAGGGTGAGGGGGTCTTTCTCAGGAACTTCCGGCGAGTGGAGTGGGGCTTCTTGGTGGGGGGTGGAGTGGGAGAGAAGTGATATTTCTTGTTCAGCAGCAGCTGGGGGTGGGTACTGGGTCTCTTCCTGGGAAGTCATGGGACCCTGGAGATGAGTCTCTTGCTCAGAAGCGGCAGGATACAGGAGTGAGGGTCCCTTCTGGAGAACATGCGGCATTCGGCCAGAGGTCTCTAGCTTGGGAGTCTGGGGTAAGGAGCCTGGTCGGGGAATAGGGGGAGACGAAGGAGGAATCTCTTTGGGGGGAAGAACACGGGACTGGAACAGAGTTTCTCGGGGGAGTCCAGCAGGGGCCTGACGCGGAGTTTCTTCTTGCAGAACACTGGGGAATGACGGAGGTGATGAGCGTTGGGTCTCCATGTCCAGCTGCTGGACCTGTGTTCAAGAAAGGACAGGATTGAAGGCCGCAGGCTCCAGCTGGCAAAGTAAATGCCAAAGATAGGCACCCACCTAAAAAGGGTTGCAGGGTTCCTGGCACTAAGATACACTGCATGGACTTGAGTCTCCTCTTAAGAACCTGGCGCTGATTTAGACGTCAATTATAAAACTATTATTAACCACAAAGAAAAGGTGGCCACGCCACCTCCTGCTTTGGTAGAACCATCTCCTTCTTCACGGCACACATCTCCCAGGGACCACCCGGGCCTAGGAGTGGACGAGAAGGGAAAGGGCACCAGCCTGGCTCCCGGTCCTGTCCACGCGGCCGGCGGCCGGCTTACCGGGCCTCTCTGCTCTCAGCATCCTCGCCCGTAACACAAAGACAGTACCTAACGCACCTGCCACCTCACTGAGTTCGAGCACTGGGCATCAAATAAGACTTGGTAAAACGAAGGAGCAGAATTTTGTCAGTGCCGGGCACCGTTACTACCCCAAGACTCCCGGCAAGGCGGGAGGCAACTCCAGCGGGGCCAGTGCTGTTAAAGGACTTCCCTTGACGACGAACTTGACATCTGGCCCCACTGCTCCTGCTTGTGTCGGCCGGCAGTCCCAGTGCCCCCTGTCTTTCCCTGATGTCCTCCAGTGGCGAGGACACACAAATACCTGCAGTTTCCCAGACTCTGACAAAAGCTGAATTATGGGCTTATCAGTACAATTTCTCAGAGTATGTATATAGTGAGACACGTTACATGGACCCAGCCCCTCCTGGAGAGGCTGAATGGGCTTCTGGGCATTCCAGGCTGCCTTCTGCTCTAAGTAGAGAGAGAGAGGAGAGACCCTGCCTGAGCCAGGCTAGGGGACGGCAATTCAGCCCCTTGTACGGGAGCCAAAGTCCCCGGGGCAGATGGTCCACTGAGGTAGGTGTGTGCTGGTGGTCTGAGTTCCTCCTTGTGGTTTGTGAGGTGGGCAGTGAGGAGCAAAGGCCTGGAGGGACTGGAAATGGAGCGGAAGTCAGCCAGTTCTTTGACTCACGTCAAGACTGGCAGGGGGACGAGAACCAAATAAAGACTGATTCCTTTGAGGATTTTCATTATTTATTCTCTCCCTGTTCCCCACCTTGCCACACTCATGTTGAGAGAATTCTTGTGTCACCAGGAAGGTGAAGCAAAGGGCTCCTCAGTGGCCAGCTCTGGGTTTACTTATCCAGACAATCAATAGCTTTATTGGAACTGAACAGAGGTTCTTCTATAACATGTTTGTCCATTTGCTCATAATCTTCCTTCAGAGAATCTGTTGAATGACCCATCAATGTGCCATGCACAAGTGATCTTTAATATAACTTGCAATTCCCATTCTCTTTATTTGAAAGGGAGCATATCCCTGGGGTCCAGTCTGACATATAGTATGTGCTCAATAAATGTCTGCTGAATGAATGAACAGTAGAAATTACTGGGTCACAGGAAAAAAAATGTTAGGGTGAAGAATGACGTTGCTTCGGTCAACTATCAGAGCTATCTAAACCATTTATATCTCCTACCGCTTTCTTTCCTTTATTTGTTCATTTGTTCACTTACGAGGGCCTTCACTGAGACAGCACCACACTTTGAAGCCAAGAATTGAAAACCGAAGGCCTGTTCAGGCGGAATGTTCTTGAGGTAGTATGATCCAATAGCTCTGCAGCTAACCAGATGTGAGAGCTAATTAGTCAGATAGCAGCTAACAGTTAGTCAGCATTTATCGTGCACCATGAACTGTGTTAAGCATTTTAAAGGGTTATCTCATGTCATTCTCAGGAAGCCCTATCAAATGCCTTCGGCTCAGGTCATGATCTCAGGGTCCCGGGATCGAGTCCCACATCGGGCTCCCTGCTCGGCGGGGAGCCTGCTTCTCCCTCTGCCTGCAGCTTCCTCTGCTTGTGCTCTGTCTCTCTCTCTCAAATAAATAAAATCTTTAAAAAAAAAAAAAAAAAGAGGGACTCTGAGAACTGTTCCCCACACTTAGCATATGAAGACACGGAGGCTTGGAGAGGCCAACCAACTTGCCCAAGGTCACACAGCGGGGCTGGCTGCAGAGCCCTGGCCCTCAGCAGGTACTGTAGGATGGCTCCGGGCCTCATCTGTCAACTGAGGCGGCAGGTCAGGTAAGGGTTCTGAATCCTTTCTACCTCTAAAATTCAGGGGCCTGGAGATTAAACAAAGACCTGTGGGAGGTTCTATGGTGGGGAAGGCCCTGTCCATAAGGACATTTCAGGGACCGCTTTGAAAACCTGATGAAAGTTGTGGATTCTCCCCCTCAAAAAAAACACCAAAACCAAAACCAAACAAACAAAAAAACCCACATGTGGGTGTGCATACAAAATTCTGCAAACGCTTTCAAGGGGTTCACAGACCCCTAAGCCTGAAAACTCATCAACAACTAAGCTACCTCTCTTCACAGGTGAGGGCAGACAGGACATAGTAGTCTCAGACGCAGGGAAAATGACTAGCAAAATGCAACACAATAGGCACATTATGGCCCTGTCCTTGGAGGGGGATTAGGGTATTTGCCTACAACTAATAGGAAGAAGGGAAAAATCCCAGGGGGCCAAGTTAGTCTCCCTGAGTAATACAGGGGTTTAACTAAAACAATGAAGAAAAAAAAAAAAAAGCTCCAGTACAGTACCTAAAGCCAGCAGAGTGAGATACCTTTACCAACTAGTCTAATCCGATCTCAGAGGAAAGTACCATTTCTTTGCTATTACTAGACTGGCTCTCTCCACTTCCAGACTTGGAGGACTGTAGAGGGATGAGGGGGCCACAGGAACACACCCCCTCCTCTACCCCAAATTAAAGCCCCTTGCTATAATGTCCTCCCTACCAGTAAACCATGGCTCAATTTTACCCTAAGCATAAAGAGAGTGATGGAGCTGTAAATAAAGTATCTAAGATTAATAAGCCTGCATCCTCAAACTGTTGTGGGCAGAGGGAGGATCCTGGACTGTGTATCATAGGATTTAAATGACCCTCCCTACCTCACGAATCCCAAGTGGATGGGGTCTCCAGGACTCAAGCACCTTAGCAGAAAAAATACATAACCATTCATATCAACTTATAAAAAAAAAAGCAAGCCGTGCCATTTTCTTGTATGACCCAGTGTGATTAACTCAGAATTATATACCATTCAAGGGCCCTGGAGACCGAAGCCCAGAGGTAGGCATTTTTAAATCTCCATTTAATTTTATTTTTCCAAGAGATGATTATTATTTTTATTGAACCGGGAGGCTCTTTAGAAAGCATATATCCCGACCCCCTCCTGTACACAACAGTAAACTGAGGCTCACAGGCGCTGACTCCCATGCAGCAATCCTGCTCTCCAGCACGGCCACTGCATCTCAAAGAGCAGGTCTGCGGGGAGATCTTAGTGCAGATTTTTAAGAATGGCCCACTAAACAGGACCATCGGCCACTAAACCCTTAGGAGCTCGCTCCCCAGACCCCATCCGTCTGGACACCCAAAATTTGGCGGGGGGCCCTCCAGAGGAAAGGGGCTGGAGGCCCAGGCGCCCGAGCCCGAGGGTCACCTGTTCCCCACGACGCAGCCGCTGCCCAGCCTCTCACCCCGCCGTCACCTCTCCCCCCCACCCCCCCGACGGGCCGCGTCCACCGCGCGCCGGGCCAGGCCCCTAAACCAGGGGAGGCCGCCTCCAGAGCCGCCCCTTCCCCGTCCAGGCCCGCAGCCCGTTAAGGCTGGTATTTCTGGGGACGCGGGCACCGGGCCACGGATGATTCGCTACGTGACCTTGGGGCAGGCCGGACAGGTCGCCGCCAGGTGTCTGTGCCTCAGTGTCTCCGCTCTGCGAAATGGGGAGAGCCGCGTCAGCGCCGCGCTCCGGCCGCGGGAGGCTCGGCGGGGGCGAGCTCTGCGGAAAACGTGCGGCGGCAACCCCGACGGACGCAGCGCCCGCTCCGCAGGGAGCGAGGCGTGCCGTCCCCGGGCGCCCACCCCCCGGCCCGCGAGCGTGCCAGGCCCCGGCGTCCCCGCAGCCTCGCCCGGACGGCGGCCGGATCCTCGGCCCCGCTCCCATCCCGCAGCACCCCCCTCTCCCGTTAAGGGGCGCGCGAGCCCTCCGGCACCCCCCCCCCGCCCCCCACGTCGCGGCGTTTCTGTCCCTTACCGAGACCCCAGGCCGGGCCGCCGAGCCCGGGACGCGCAGGCCGTCCCCCGGGCCCCGAGTCCGCGCGTCCGTGCGCGCGCGGGCCGCCCTCACCGGAGCCGGGGCCGCCTCGGCCATGGCCGTGCGCTGTCCGGCCCGGCCCGGAGTCGCCGCCGCCGCCGCGCGGCCCCGCGCAGGCCGGTCCCCGGCCTCTCCGCAGGCGGCGCCCGCCCGGCCCTGCCTTCCCCGCCCGGGCTCGCGCGGCCGTCGGGCCCGGCCTGCTCAGGGCGGGCGGGGACGGAGCGGCCGAGCCGGGCGGCGGCGTCGGAGCGGGGCGCGCGGCGGTGCGGGCGGCCGGGCGGGCTGCGCCCCGGCCGCGAGCTGGGCCCCGGCCCTCAGCACCGGCCCCCGGCCCGCGCGCGGCCCCTGTGCGGCCGCGGCTGCGACCCCGGCTCCGGCCCCGGCCCCGGCTGCGAGCTGCGCTGCCGTCCCGGCGCCTCTTCAGCAGGGGAGCTGCACAGCAGCTGCCATGTTGATACAAACTGCATCCTGGGAGGCATGTCCCTCTCAGGCCGTTTAAAGAGAAACACTCCGAGGCTCGTCGGAGGCTGCAGGAACCCAGACAGCTCCATCTACAGCCGGTAGGAGCGAACAGTGTCGAGCGAGCAGCCAGGCGGCGACGGACACGCCCTGAGCCCCGGGCCAGCCCGTCGTGGAGCCCGGGCCGAACCGCTCGGCCTCCCCCCCAGGCCCCCCTGGCCTCTCACCTGGGGTCCTCGCCTCCCCGGGCAGCCTCGGGCGAGACCCGGAGGCTGGAGAGCCGAGCACAAACAGCCGCGCGCAGCCAAGGCGACGTGCTGGGGTCTGGAGGCGGCTTGATTGGCTCCGACAGCCTTCCTCCCGCCGGATCCCCCTGCTCCTCTCAAACCCAGAACCCGGGTCGTTCCCTTTCAAAACCTGCGCTCACAAAGGGATCTAAGAAACCCGTCACACCAAAGAAAGCCCGAGTTCATGTGACCAGCTCTGTGCAGTCCGGGTTCCAGGGAAGCGGGCTGTGGTTCCAAGGGTAACAAGGGGGTTGGGTGCTTTTGTGAAATGCCCGAGTGTTGTTTTCGACATGAAAGGACACAGTTCCGAGAATCATAGAGTGCTAGGGCTGGAAGGGGCCGGACCCGTCATTTGGGAGGAAACTGAGGCCGGGTGGGAAGGGACTTGTTTACCCTAAAGTTGCAGTTCCAGTCCCTGTAGGAATGCTCTTTCTAACCTCGAGAGATACCCCAAAAGAAATGGTAGAGCTTAGAGTTGGCGGCTCCCTTTCCTGGACAGGTTCACTTATACATGTATTTGTGGAATATCTACCAGGTGGCAAGAATTAGAAAGGAAATTGGGGGGGGTGGAAGGAAGAAAGAAAGAAGGTGTAGACAGGCCTCCTGGATACAAGTGACGAAAACCCAACTGGAACTAACTTGGGGCGGGGAGGGGGGGTGGAGAAAAGTAGAATATCTTTGTTCACCTAACTGGACCCCAGGGAGGCCAGGGGTGGAACTGCCTTAGAAGACAGCAGGAACAGGACCCAGTACGCTGTCAGCTCAGATGTCTCTTTAAAAATGGAAAGTTACGGGTAAGGGTAAGGCCAGTGCCAATCCATTTCCTTCCCTTCCCAGAGGCTGGAGATCCCACCTAGGTCTTGGTGCACTTCCTACCGTTCATCAGTAAAGAGTGCATACCGCTGGATTTGGTATTTTAAATGTTTATGTGAATGATGTAACTCACTCCATATCAAGTTGCAGCTTGCTTTTCTTTTCTTTTTCTTTTTTTTTTTAAGCATCATTGTTTTTGAGAGATAGTCCTGTTTAAACAAGAGTATCTGGCTCATTCATGTTAACCACCGTATAGTATTTCACTGAATGAATAAACTCCAGTTTACTTCCCCTTCCCCCCGGGGGAATTAAAACAAACCTGCTGGTAGGAACATCTGCATTCATGTGCGATTGCCCATGTTTGAGTTTCTCTCGGAGAGATCCCAAGACACAGAAGAGTGGGTGACGGGGTGCCTTCCTGTTCCCTGTGTTCACCAAATCGCTCACCAGTGAGATGGTGCCCAGCGAGGCTCCCACCAGCTGTGCGTGGGGTCCTGTTTCCACAGCCTTGCCAACACTTACCGATCATGGACTTCGAACCTTGTCCACACAATGAGTTTGCAATGATAGTGCGTTATTTTACTTTGTGCTGATATTTGTATTTCCCTGATTATTAAGAGAATGGAACATCTTTTCACATTTACTAGACATTTGGTTTCTCCCTCTTCAAATTTTCTCTCCATATCCTTTGCCAGTGTTTCTGTTGTGAGGTCTTTTTCTTAACTGGTTGATAGGTGTTTTTGGAAAACATATTGTGGATATGACCCCTGTCACCAAATTTAATGTGCTTACTGATAGGATCGCATCGTCATCTACCGTTTTGCTAGTTGTTTTCTTTGTGTTCCAAGTCTTCCATAATTTCTTTCTCTTTCTTTGCCTGCATTTGGATAGAGTATTTGTTTTTTAGTAATTCTATTTTCACTGTACACTTATAAGTTATACCTCATTTTTAATGGTTGCCCTAAGTTTTAAAATGTACAGCTTTAGATTTTAATAGCCTACTTCACGGGGAGTTATACCCCCTCAGTATGGTGCTTTAATCTTACAGCAGGTTACTCACCATCCTTTGTGTTATTGGTAGCATACATTTCATGTTTCCAAATGTTATCAGCAGGAAGCGTGAGTCCTCTAACTTTGCTCTTCTTTTTCAAGATTGTTTTGGGCCATTCGGGATGCCTTGAACTTCCCTTTGAATTTTAGGGCCAGCCTGTGAATTTCTGCAACTAAGCCAGCTAGAATTTTGATGGGGCCCAGAAATCAACTAATCAGCTAATATCCCACGGAGAAGCACCTAGATGAATGAATATATGATCATTCTTTTTCAGACGAATGTGAGATGGGAAATTCAGTATTAATTTTGGATTTTCTTGTTACCAAAATAAAATGAAAGACTTCAACCACCGAAGAGTTAATTACCTGATTTGAATTTATTTTTCTTTGTCTTCTAGCGTATGTGAAAAGGGAAACGTAAAAATATGCCTTCCATTTGACATGTTTCACATGAAGCTACTTTTATAACTGTATATCCTCTCAGTATATTCCCCCCTCAAGATTACTAGTTGTACATTTGATATATTAATATTAAATATTCTGTAGTCAGCTGAAATTTTTTGCTATAAGCTTTTTACAATAGGAATTGTTCCAAAAACCAGACATGTATTTTTTTAAAAAAGATTTTGTTTATTTATTTGACAGAGAGATAGAGCCAGAGAGCACAAGTGGGGGGAATGGCAGAGGGAGAGGGAGAAGCAGGCTCCCCGATGAGCAGAGAGCCTGATGTGGGGTTCAAAGCAGGGCTCGATCCCAGGACCCCGGGATCATGACCTGAGCCAAAGGCAGATGCTTAACCCACTGACCCACCCAGGCGCCCCCCTCAAAACCAAACATGTAGAGCGGTGTTAAAATGAGAGCTGGGACACCTGGCTGGCTCAGTTTGTAGAGCGTGCAACTCTTTTTTTTTTTCCCCTTAAGATTTATTTATTTATTTGAGAGAGCAAGAGAGCGAGAGAGCATGGACTTGCACGCGTGCAGTGCGGGGGGCTGGTGGGCAGAGAGAGGGAGAGAGAATCTGAAGCAGACTCCCTGCTCAGGGTGGAGCCCTACGTAGGGCTGGATCCCACAACCGGAAGATCATGACCTGAACCGAAACCAAGAGTGGGTCACTTAACTGACTTAGTTAGCCCAGAGCATGCAACTCTGGATCTTGGGGTTGTGAGCTCGAACCCAAAGTTCAGTGTAGAGATCACTTAAAAATAAAATCTTTTTTTTTTAAATGTGAGCAAAAGGTGTTTTTTTTCTTAAATGGTTCTTCTCTTTTACAAACACCTTGTATATTGTTTTATTATTTCTAATTTATTATGCTGTGACTATGAAAAGGGGTCTGAATAAAATTGGTTATTTGGAATTTGTTGTAATTTGTTTTGTAGCCAGTTTTTGTAAATATTTCATGTATTTGAACATAAAATCTCTAATTGGATAAAATTAGTTAAATATGCTTTTCAAATATTCTAGATTCTTACTAATTTTTGTTTGTTTTATCAAATAGAGGTATATAGAAATCTCCCTTTGTGATTTTTTTCCAAAATTTTCCTCACAGTTCTGTCATTTTTTGCTTTATATGTTATGAGTCCATGCTGTTAGGTATATTGTACCTTATTTTTTTCATAACACAGTGATCCTTTTTATCCTAGTAATGCTTCTTGCATTAAAGTTGGCTTTGTCTAACGGTATTTCCTAGTCCATTTCCTTTCGATGAGCGTTTGCTAGTATGGCTTTTCTCCCCCAACTCTTTACTTTGCACCATGTCGTACTTTTAAGTTTTAGGCACGTCTCTTGTAAACAGCATGTGACAAGATGTCAAGTGTCATTTTGTCCATGTCTGGGGATCGAGGCTAAGGTCCAGAGCTGAGGACCAAAGGTGTAAGCTGGGACCAAAGGCCCCACAATTTACTTCCCTGTGGCCAGACGGAGTTGGGACACTCACCTGCGGAGCTTTACCAGGAAGCGCGCCCTCACCTCCCCCCACACATACAAAGAGGACCAGAGAGAAGGCGGTTCCTGGCCATCCTCCCCTTTCCACGTGAGGCCATTCAGTGTCCTCGGTGGGGCCCAGGACTTCGCTCGTTGCCTTTTCCAGACTCCCTCTTCCGTCATAGGGAAGAAGAGAAGCACTTGGTACGTATCCCCTGAAGTCTGTGAGCATGCTGGCACATGGAAGCAGATGGCTTTTAAAAGTTGTTGTTGTTGTTGTTTTAAGATTTTATTTATTTGACAGAGAGAGACACAGTGAGAGAGGAAACACAAGCAGGGGGAGTGGGAGAGGGAGAAGCAGGCTCTCCACCGAGTAGGGGGTCCCATGTGGGGCTCGATCCCGGGACCCTGGGATCATGACCCGAGCCGAAGGCAGACGCTTAATGACTGAGCCACCCAGGCGCGCCCCCCCCAGGTGGCTTTTAATGTAGCGATTTCTGAAGGCTTAAAGACATCACAGGAAAAAGGAGGGGCTACTCCCACCCTGTTCGAACCCTCGAACCCCAGTGGTGCAATAAGACCCAAGCAGTTGCCTTGCCCTCTTGTAAAGGAGCACAGCATGTGGGGGGCGGGGGACCCCTGGTGCGCTCATATGCCACAGGCCACATAATGGGTGGCTACTCCTGGGAAGAGTTAGGGGCAGACATTTCTTGATAGCCCTCAGGAAATGCTTCTCCATGTCAGAGGAATTCAGGGTAGAGCTGAGTACTACCCCAAGACAACCTCACATCCCCCCTCCAGGAACCCACTGTACCAGTGGAACCCCACAGTCCCAGGTGGCACCAAGCTGAACGAAGTCTCTATGGCAACACACACGAGAACATCCTCCTTCGTGTCCTTTTGGAACTCTCCACGCTTTGGCCAAAAGTGAAGCTTTGTGAAGTCCTAAGCTGGAGTCTGGGTGAAGGAAGTGTGGGAAGACCAGGGAGAGAAAGGAGGAAGGGTTTGAGGAGCAGACCCTGTGCTCTCCCCACCAGTCAGAGGACACAAGGTCTGACTGAGTTTGCCACTGAAGTTCAAGTATGGTTCGGACTGAAGCTGGAATGAGACTTTTTTGGTGAGGGAAAGTGGTGAGACATTTTGGAATTTTGACAACATGTCATCATGGTACAGAATAGCCAGCAAGAGGAGAGTTGACATAATGTGATTATGGGGCAGTCTTGGAGAAAGGAAAATTTATGCCCCAAGGAATATTTCTCACTAAAACTTCAACGCATAGAGCTGGATCTTTGTTTAGTTAGTTTTATAATCTGACAATGTGTCTTTTGACCAAAGAGCTTATTTTCTATTCATAGTGAACGGTGAGAACTATTTGGGTTTTTTCTGTCATCTTATTTTGTGATCTTTATTTACCATAACTTTGCTCATTTCCCCCTTTTCCCACCTTCTATTAGATGAATCAAGTTTTCCTAATTCACCTTTCCTCCCTCTGCTAGGAGCCCCTCCTATTCTTTTAGAGGCTATGATGAACATTTAAGTTTGTATGATTGACTTACAAATATGTATGATTGCCCTTGCCTAGAAATTACCAAGACCGTAGGATGCTTTCACTGACATCACGCTCCGTCCTTCCTCCCCACTGTCTAGTGTCATAGATACTTTGTTTTGTATCTCTCAAATTTATCTTTATTATTGTCTTATGAAGTCCACATGTGTTAATATTCACCCATATTTACTGTTTCCCCCCCCCCTCGTGATTCTCCTTATGATTCCTCCTCCTCTGTACTGGGTTCAAGTTTCTTCTTCCCAAAGACAGTCCTCAGCAGTTTTTCAGCGAGGGTCTATAACTGGTTCATTCTCAGTCTTTATCTTCTGACAAACGTCTTTATTTGGCGTTGCTTGTGTGTGATAATCGAGCAGGGTATAAAATCTAGGTCGACAGTATTCTCCCTCACCACTCTGCAGGTGTTAGCTCGTTGTCTTCTGACTCTGTTGTTATCCTAGAAGAGCCTATGGCCTTCTCTGACACCTTTTCCTTTCATGTCAATCTCTTTCCCTGGCTGCTTTTAAGATTTGCCTTTTGTTTTTGGTGGTTTTAGTTTCACCACGATGTTTCTAAGTGTGGCTATACCTTTGGGCCTCTTGAATTTGAGGATTTATGTCTCCCATCAAGTCTTGAAGATTGTCAGCCATTCTTTTAAAAATGTATTTCCTCCTAATTTTTTTTTAAATTTTTAAAAATTTTTAAAAAAGATTTTATTTATTTGAGAGAGAGAGAGAGAATGAGAGATAGCACAAGAGGGAAGAGGATCAGAGGGAGAAGCAGACTCCCTGCTGAGCAGGGAGCCCAATGTGGGACTCGATCCCAGGACTCCAGGATCATGACCTGAGCTGAAGGCAGTCGCTTAACCAACTGAGCCACCCAGGCGCCCTCCTCCTAATTTCTTCATTATCTTTTTCTAGATGAGAAAATCTGATTAGATAGGTGTATGGTAGGTGTTTTTGTCTTTGCTCTTAAACATATCATATGATATATCTCCATCCATGATTTTCTCTTTCATTTTGGGCATTTTTCTCATCTGTAGCTCATTTCCCTAATTCCTTTCAGCTGTGTCCAGGTAAGTTTTTTAACCAGTCCGTTGGATTTTTTAAATTTCAGTGACAATTTTATTTCCAGAAATTTTGTTGTTTTTTTCAAATGTCACTTTCTTTCTAACAGTATCTTGATTTTTCTTCACGTCCGATTTGTTTCTATTTGCCAGGCTTTTCCCATGCTGTTTCTTCTACTTTCTGCCCTCTGTTAGCTTTATGCCTTATAAAACTATTCCTGTTACATTCTATTTTGGATGATCTGTACACGAATTCAAGTTCTTGGATTTTGATCTTGCTGTTTATTGTATTCTCCCTGATGGCAGACTGTGTCCTTGTGGGTTTTGCAATTTGTAATTGTGAGCTTATGTTGAGCCGGGCTCGTGGTCTGGATTGTAGGATAGTTCCTCCTGTTTGGGGGTTTCCTTCAGCCAGAAACCTCAAGTGCTCTCATTGGCCCAGTGGCCCCAGTTTTTATGTCAGTTGGTCAGCCCTGTGGGTAATGTAAATTTGAATCCCAGCCGCCATGACATACAAGCTGTAGTTTTAGATTCTTAAGGAATATATCACCCTGCCCACTGCCATTACCCAAAGCCCAGCCTGAGGCATAAGCTTTTTGTCATTTGTGACGGCCATGGCGTTCTACCAATCAGATCTTTCAGAATTTACCATTCAGCTACAAGGAGTGCAGTTAGCTGGCAGCTGTAGTTATTAACGCCTTCAGGAAATGCCTTGGCTTTCAAGCTAAGTCCACGTTGTTCTCGGGCAGCCCCAGCCAGTGAGGGAGCAGGTGGGGTCCAAGGGCCTGGGCATTTCTACTCAACACAAGACTCCTCTAACAGGAATTATTTGCTCTAGAATCCTTTGGTTGGCTCAAACTCTGTCAGAACCACAGTATGTTCAGTTCCTGCTGCCCAAACCTGCTTGCACACCTCTTCCCTTTCATGGATGTTAGGTCTGTGTCCTGGTCTGAGACTTTGCCTGCAAAATCCTGCTTCCTCCTGCCTTTACCTTTTATAGCATTATTCCCCAGTAAACGCCCTGCACTCCAAACTGTGACTTGGTATCTGCTTCCTGAGGACCCAACTAGCATATCATCTTTTAGTGTTGGGGTGCATTTTTTCTGAACCATGTATTTTCTGAAGACGAGATCTTTAAGGGCCTTTCTCTGGAGGAGGCGTCAGCTCCAACTCTGACCTTCAACAAGCCCAAGGCCTATATACCCTTCTCTTATATACCCACCCTCTTAGATGCAGCAACTGTTCACGTGCTTATAACGTGGGTGTTGTTTTGTCTTCGTTTCTGGTACACCAGGATTTCCCTTTACTCCTTTCTAAACTCTGTATTTAAAATTATATTTATTATATCCCATCTGGTTTTTTTTAGAGATTTTTATTTATTTATTTGACAGAGAGAGAAACAGTGAGAGAGGGAACACAAGCAGAGGGAGTGGGAGAGGGAGAAGCAGGCTTCCCGCGGAGCAGGGAGCCCGATGTGGGGCTCGATCCCAGGTCCCTGGGATCATGACCTGAGCCGAAGGCAGATGCTTAACGACTGAGCCACCCAGGCACCCCATTTGGAATATCCAGATGTTTATATCAGGTTATACAACCCACAATATTTGCATTTATTCCTTTTTGCCCTATTTTCAAAGACAGATTATTTAAGTATATGTTTAATGTCTAAATTGCACTTTTAATGTGTTTAAATAATCATGTATAAATTGCACAATACTCGGGGTTAAAAGGAGCTTGATGATTACGTCAAATCAGGAATTTTGTTTATAGCTGTCAGGGAATGAAGCCTGCCTTAGGATTTGTGTAAGTGTACTGCCTCATCTTTATACACACACCTTTATACGCACTTCCAGGAACACATTATATACAAATTAGGGGAGAGCCTAATATGAAGACAGAAGGAACCCGAGCAAGGGTCTGTGAGAAACGGGGGAGACATCAGTGCCCCCTGCAGAGACCAGGGACAGCTGGATGATGCTGAGCCATGACCCGAGGGGTAAGGAGTGTGCCAGGTGCACGGGGGAGCTGGGGGGCGGGGCACTGCTGCAGCGGGAACAGCATGTGCAGAGACATGGAACAGCATGGTGCTCAGGGAAGGCAGGCAGTTCAGTTTAGGCAGAAGATGAAAATAGGGAGGAGCCACCTCATGAGGGTCAGCTATGCAGGCCTAAAATTTGGATTTTCAGCAGTAGGTGATGGGAGTCATTGAAGGACTCTAAGCCAGGGAGTGAGAGCGCTCAGATTTCCCGGTAAGGAAGGTCACCCTGGGTCAGTATGAGGGATGGCAGGATGGGCTGGGGAGCTACACCCTTGAGGTCCAGGAGGACTCTGACAAGCCTTCAGTGATGTGGAGTAAGACAGAGAAAAGGAGAGCGAGAAGGTGACAGGAACCTCAGAGGAGCAGGGGTATCTTCCCGAGAATGGAGATGAAATAGAGTAATATTTGAAGGGGCCAGCACAACCCTCACAGGTCTTGATGCTGTTGAAATGGTTATGGCACAGTTGACCCCTCTTGTCTTAAGCCTGCCCGGGAACAGGACAAAGATAACATAGCACTGCTACAGAACAACGGAAAGTTGGAAGGGATGGGGGCCATCTTTGGAAGCATCAGGAATAGAACAAAGTTGTAGAAAGATGAAGGTAAAGAAAGATGTCAGGAGGAGGCGGGCAGCAGATGGGTACCTTTCTATGGGCAGCAGAGGGTGGCTGATGAGCATGATGAACCTCAAATGTTCTCACTTAAGCACATTATTTTGGTGCCAGAACATAGGAGCATCCACGGAGGATTTGGCCTGGCCTCAGACAGGAGATGAGGAGTGCCCTGGGAGTTGGAACGTGTAGTAAGCCAAACGTCCCCCCAAAGATGTCCACATCCTAATCCCTAGAACCTGTGAATATGGTGCCTCACATGGGGCACCTGGGTGGCTGGTTAAACATCTGCCTTCGGCTCAGGTCATGATCCCAGGGGTCCTGGGATCGAGCCCTGCATCCGGCTCCCTGCTCACTGGGGAGTCTGCTTCTCCCTCTGCCCGCCCCCCCCCCCTTGTACTCTCTCTCTCTTGCGCATGCACTCTGTCTGAAACAAAATCTTAAAAAAAAAAAAAAAAGATGGCACCTCACATGGCCAAAGGGCTATTGCAGGTGTGATTAAATTAGGATCTTCAGATGAAATGATTATTCAGGATTATCTGGGTGGGCCCAGGGTTGTGCAAGATTCCGAGAGGGAGGCAGGAGAGTCAAAGTCAGAAAATGATGTGATGATAGAAGCAGAGGTTGGAGTGACTCCCGCGGAAGATGAGGGCCACGAACCGAGAGACGCAGGTGGCTGCTACGGGTGGGAAAAGGCGAGGCGATGGATTCTCCTCTGGACTCCAGGAGGAACGCAGCCCTGCTGACACCTAGATTTTAGCTCCCTAAGATTCATTTTGGACTTCTGACTTCTAGAAGTATAAGACAAATCTGTACTGATTTAAGCCACCAAGTTTGTGGTCATCTGTTACAGCAGCAAGAGGACACTGACCGAGAAGGCACCGCAGTGCTTTGGCCTAAGCAGGCTGCTTCAGGGCAGCAGTGGGCCCCCAGCCAAGGCGCTCGCCTTGGTCTCCCTAACTGCTGATCAGGTGCCCCCTGTGGAAGTTGATACGGAGCTCCACCCCGCGCCCTCCCAACCCTGTCCTCCCACGTTCTGTTTTGAGAGCGCACCCAAGCCAGAGCCTTGGGAGTCGGCCACTGAGGGAACCACTCTGTGGCTGGCGGCTTTGGCAGGCTACCCGGGGTTCCCGCACGCAGGGCGTGTGGCAGGAGAGCGTGTGGGAACGGCCGAGCGCGGCAGTGGGGCGGAGGCACGGTGAGCTGGGCAGACACCAGAAGGGTCCCTGGCTGATTGCCCAGGACTGGAGACACGTCCAGTGGGGGAGCGGGGAGGTAGGCAAGAAGCGCATGAGAGAGGTCAGGGCTGCCTGTCATGAGGGACGCCATCATCACAGTGGGCCTGGGTGAGACGCACTTCTGCTCTTTCTCCATGCCCCACTCCCGTGCCCTTGGGGCAATTTTACGCAGATTTTATTTTACATTTTCATTTTCTTAAAAAGACAAAGATCAAAATGTGAAAGAGACGGAACACACGAGAGAAAACATTAACAATCGTTAACTCCGGTTGATGGGAACGTCGGTGTGAGTCTGGCTCAGACGCTACAGGCGGACTTCGCTCCCGGACCGGGATAACCACCACCGCAGGCATCGTCAGTCCTCTCCTCGCCCCTGCCCAGCCAAGATGCAAGGAGAGAACATCCAGCACCCGCTGTTTTCTGATATTCTGCCCTTTCCCCCCTCAGACCTATCTTCACGTACATCACATCAAATTACATAAAGCCAAATTACACAAACCATGATTACATTCTGAAGCCCGGTGACGGGATGCACTATGGTTTTCCCTCCACGGTGTCAAACTTCTCTGGATTCTTCCACTCCTAGCTCTCAGGGACGGTGGCCTCCCTAGGTCTGAGGTGACCAAGCGCAGGGGGAGGGCGGGAGGAAGCTGGCCACACAGCTCGTGAGCAAGAGGGGTTTGGAGGCCTCAGTGCCGAAGCACCGGTCTAAGAATGGAACCAACCAAAGCGCCTTGGTGCTGGTTAGGTTTTATTTTAACAGGATGTTTCCTCTTTGTTTTTCAAAATATCAGTTATATCAATATTAGAAGTGTAAACAGGTACAAAATATACAGTACATAGAAACAATTTTCTTAACTAGTCTATTGCCTAATAAAAGTACGCATGAGGGAGCTGACTGAACAGAGGCCATGGTTTCTTGCTCCTCAGGGGAAACAAATGACCCATTTGGGGGAAGGGAACCAGTCCAGTGGATGCTCCAACAAAATGGGATGGATACTCGTGTAGGAGGGACAGCACTGCGGTAGAATCGAGGAAGCTGGGCCATTTCTAATTCTACCTCTAAGATGTCAGACGGGGAATGAGCAAGCGCTCAGCCCTGCCACCGGGCACCCCCTGCGGTGGGGGTGGGGATGGTGAGCACGCACACCAGAGGGGCCGGTGCTCAGCTACATCTTGATGCCTGACGATTTTGCTCCAGCACATGTGGCACAAATCTTAAGAGGGCAAAGACGAAAACCTTCCCTCCCCCAAAACTGATGCTCCAGGAGGATGAGCTGTGTCTAATCAGAGGCCCCTCCTCGACTGCGGGCACGGCAGCTTGCACTCACCGAGCGAGGCTGGGATGTGTCCCCCTTGAGGAATTTATTTCCTCATCTCTAACAAGAAAGAACACTTGTCCTGCGTGCTTCACAAGGTCACAGTAATCAAATGAGATGCGAAGGGAAAGCATTTTGACAATGAAGAAACACCACACAGAGAGAAAAGGAAAGAGAGGCATTTCGTTGGGAGTGGAAAGTGGCCCCACTCCGGGGTGGGCAGGCCAGGCTTTGTTCCTGGCTCTGCTGGGATGTGACATCGAAGGGTTCCACTTGCCCGCCTCAGCTGCCTCACCTCTGCAGCCCTAACACTGGGTTTTCAGATGACTCTCTGTTATAAGGCTCTGAGTCACCTAACAGGGTGACACCACCCAAACCCCTTTTGATAGGGGTGACAGATGGCCCATAATAGGCCAGCACATTTGGCGGCCTTTTCAGATGGAGGAGAGCTGGGAAATGGTACTGGCTGCTGGTGGGCAAGTCCTTCTCCCAGCTGACACGAGGTGGGGGTTGTTTCCACATTGTAGAGCAGGTGGTGATGCGACCAGCTTGCAGCCCTGCTCCGCCCCAGGCTGAGCATAGCTTTTGTAGGGGGTGGTCTCAACTCCCCCCAACTCTGTGCCACCACCAGCCCATCCCTAGACATCAGCGGGGCCTGTGTCCCCAGCCGGCCAACTCCGGGCACACTCACTGTCAGACTTGGTAAGGACACAGCCCACACAAACACACGCTCCGGAAACCAAAAGTACACTATAAAGTTTAAACTGGTGCTACGACTATTTTCCAGCTTTTTTCGTCAAGAATTTAAAAAAAAAAAAGTTTTCATAATTAAATTACTTAAAATTCTATGTTGCTCAGTTTCACAATCAGAGAATTCTACTTTGTTTAGGGGTGGAAGCCGGATAGTGTCTCTTTTTCCAGTGATCAGTTCAGCAACTTGGAAATTTGCTTCCCCCAGGCTCCCGTTCCCGCCTCCGCTTTCACCACCACCCCGACGTCGAGTGGGACTTCGGCCACGCGCGGTCTGCGGGGGCGAAGGGGCCGGGCGCCCGGGCCAGCCTCGGGGGGGTGGGGGGTGGCTCACAGGTCCGCGCCATCGCTGGGTCCCAGGACGCTCAGGCCACAAGTCCAGTCGGTCACAAGGTCTGTGGAGGCCAAGGGTCCTTTAGAGGCCGGGCTCTTGAAGGGGTCCGGGGGGCCGGCCGGGAGGGGCGGGAGGGGCTGGCCGCGGGCCGGGCCCTTGGTCCCCCCCGCGTGGTTGCGCTGGTGCTTGCGCAGGTGGTCCTTGCGGATGAAGCTCTTGCCGCAGACGGTGCAGGTGAAGGGCCGCACGCCCGTGTGGGTTCGGTAGTGGTCGATGAGCTTGGAGCGCTCGGTGAAGCGCTTCTCGCACTCGGTGCAGGGGAAGGGCCGCTCGCCCGTGTGCAGCATGCGGTGGCGGATGAGGTGGGCCGGCCGCGTGAAGCAGCGCCCGCACTCCCCGCACCGCAGCGCGCTGCCGTCCCGCGCCCCGCCGCCCGCCGCCGCCGCCGCCGCCGCCGCCGCCGCGCCCCCCGGCGCCCCCTCCGGCAGCCCGCAGCTGCGCTGGTGCGCGCTCAGGCTGACCTGCAGCTGGAAGCTCTTCCCGCACGTGGCGCAGGTGAAGGGCCGCCCTCCCGGAGGGGCTGCGGGGTGCTTCTTCAGGCCTGGCTTGTGGCCGAAGCCTTTTGTCCGGCCGGGGTATTTACAGGGGTCACTGAAGGGTCTCGGGGCCTGGGTGGGGTCCAGCACGGCCTCTCCGTTGTCAGGGGAGGTGTAGGGCACCCCCTCGGGCCCAGTCCTCGGGTTCAGGCCCACAGGGGGTTTACACCTGAAATTCCAGCCCCACCGGACCCCCCCAAAGAGCCAGTCCCCGGGGGGGGTCTCCTCCTGGGCCACGGCCGGGCTGAGCTCACCCATGTCCCGCTCAGGCCGGGCGGGCTCTCTCAGCCCCAGCACGGGGTCCTGGCTGGGGAAGGAGCTGCCCTGGTTCTCCCAGGCTCCTTCCTGGACAGGACTAGGGAAAAACCTTGTGGCTTGGCCTGGTCCAAACAGGGTCCCATGAGCCTCTAGGTCAGTAGGATGCACGGGTGTGGCCACCACCTCCTCTTCCTGGACTTCTGTTTTTATCACAATTTTTACATCTGCTGAGAAAGACAGAAAGACCCCGTATCATTCTGTCCCGGTACCTACTTAGAGAAGGAAGACCTGATACTTTCATCGGGCTGTTCAGCTCCCCGACCACCGCTGAGCCCTACTCTCCCTGCCCCAGGATCCGGCTCAGCAGGGCATCCTCCCCGCGGGCCTGGGGCTGCCTCAGCCTGTGGATGAGGCCCTTCACAGGTAAAGCCAATGTATCCGCTCACCACGTTCCGAGTTCACGCTGGCAATCAAGACTAATCATGCGTTTATCCTGAAGCTGACCATTGGTGGCCAAGTAGCCAAAGGGCAGAAGCCCAGTGCTGGGCTCCGATGTATCTACGATTGTACTGTGCTCCGCCCCTCCCCCCCCCCCCCCCCCCCGCCCCCCAGGCCAGCTGTGAGCTTCAGGTAGCTCTCTGACCAACAGCTCCTCTATGAATTCTCTATTTCATAGGGTTGTATGAGGATTAAACCTGATGACACGTCTGAAAGCACTTAGCATGCTAATGATAAAAATATTAGTGAAATAGTATAAATGTTTTTGATTTTATATAAATGCACTTGAATCTCACATCCTGAAGTTTTAGATCAGGGATGCAGGCTTTTAGCACATTTTGGGGGGGCTAAAATATGATAGAAATGATTAAAGTAACAGACAACTGGCCTTCAAAACCGAAGTGAAAAGAAAGCCAATACATAAATTTGGTAGTTGTTCTTCTGATTCTGGCCTTCAGACACCTGTCTTTGGTAGTGCTGATACCTAAGAAGCGGTTGTGGTTTGCTTTTGGCTTTTCAGTGCCAGCCAGGAGCCAGGATTGCTGAGCCTGGGCAGGAGGCACATCCTCTCAACGGATCAGCTTACCAGGGTTACTGGTTCAGACCATATGAGAAAGGGACAGCCAGAAACATTCTCAAGAAAGGCTGTCCAAGTGTAAGAATTTGGAAGGAGATAAAGGACAGACTGTATAGAGTCCATACGTCACAGACACCTAACGGCCTGTTGGCCGAAAGGTCAGGGCAGTTCACTGGTAAGAGTGAGGACCCTGGGCTGAGGCGGCCTCCCAGGAAGATGCGACCCTTTCCCGTCCTCTGCCACCCCATACCTTCCGTGGAGGCCGCTGTGTTGAGCTTCAGTGTCCCGTCTGAGCATGCTGAAGAAGGATGGTGGGGAGGGAGGTCCGCCTGCCAGGAAGTGGGTGGGAGAGTGGTTGAAAAGTTGGAGTGGACGCCTGCAATGAAGAGATCAGAGCCCGTGGGTTAGGGGAAGGAAGGGCGCGGAAAGCCTGTGCGAAAGGAAGGGCAGGCTAGACCCTAAGACCCCGCCTTTTCTGTGGGAGCAAACAGCCCCGCCTCTCCCACACCCAGTTCTCTCTTTTGCTCCTTCTCTGAGGCACCAGGAGGCTCAGATGTTATTTATTTCATACAGGCTTCTTGAATATGAGGCATCTGGCAATTTAAATGCCCAATGGTGGGGGCAGGAACGGGGGTGCAGCTGATGAAGGTCAGGCAGAGAGATGCCAAGACAAGAGCATCATCCAACCCACGGTGGGGCCTGCAAAATATCATTTGGTACAGCCCCCTGCCTTCAGGTGGGGAAACTTCTCCATGAGTCAGGAGCCCACAGCTCCCACAGTGCTTCCAGAAGCTCCTTCCCTGCACCCTGCCCTTAGTCCCTGCATCTCGTTCCTGGTGTCTGCTCTGGTTGTGGCCACTCACCAGAGGCAGCATCTGTAGAGACGTCTCCTGCTCCGGAGTCCAGCTGGCTGAGGCCCCACGGCTCCTCCCCGATATCTGGCTGTCCGGCTGCCCATGCCTCTACCCCCAGAGCCTGCTGCTCCTGGAGCTGGAGCTCGCCCTCCTGCTTGATCTGCATTAAGAGGTCAGGGGCAGGAACTGGGGGCCCCGAGCCTAAGAAAGGGAAAGGGCATGAACATATAGCATCAGGGCCCCTCGGGCCTGGGGCGGACACACATCCAGCCAAGGACGTGGACGCAGGGGCTTACAGGGGTCAAAAAGCAAGAGAACCTGGTGGGAATGGAAGGCCAGAGCAGCAGGGACAGCAGGGCCTTCTGGGCAAAGCATGAGGTCACATGGTATTGAGCATAGAGCAGGATGGGAAGGCATTCTCAGGGCGGGACCTCTGGCCCACGCAGAAGACTGAGCTGCTCTGGGCAAGTCCTGCCCTCACTCTTTTAACAGAAATGCTATATAAAAAGTCACTCCAAATATCCCCCCCCAAACCTCACTTCCCCACCTGTATATAAGTAAGCATAAAAGAAAGATTCCAGATACAAGAATCAAACAGCTAATGCAAAGTCAATCAAGAGTTCAAACAGGAGCCAAGCAACCCAGCGAGTTGCTGGAACAGGACCACAGGCCTTAGGGACTGGGCTTTGATGCCCAAGCGAGGCTAAGAGCCCTGCTGAGCTGTCTGAGCCATGAGGCTCCGTCCTAGTGAGCTGGGGACTAGAAAAATTCCATCTACCTGAGGGCACTACCAGGAAGCTGCCACCTGTCTAGGGCCATGGGTGGGACAGCCACCCTAAGAAAGTGGAATTTTCCCACGTCCACACTGAATTCATACCACCCACACGGTGCAGAGACCAGAAGCTGAGAAATCCACAGAAACATTGGCTAACCCCCCCTCCCCCGCCACAACCCATGAGGCCCCCCAGCACAGGCAAATGCAAACCTGCCCCCCAGGGGACACCCCCACAACTCAGGTCCCTATGAAAAAACTAAACTTACAACCAGAAGAGGAGCCAAACAACATGAGAGTCATGGCCGAACTGACTCCCAAGAACTACAGAAAAAAGAACAAGCCGAAGGGTGCAGGGACCTAAGTACCACCCTGGGAGTTGACGCACTGCGGCCTGTGCCCAAGGCTGTCCCCTGCCAGGTCACACCACAGAGTGGCCTGAAAGCCTCCAGGCCGAGACCGTGGTGGCCCCGAGAACCAGTAGAGGCGGACAGAGAATCTCAGGAGGACAGCATTTTCCACATAGCTTGCAGGAGTTACTGAGCTCACCACTACAAATCACCACCTCAACAAGAAAAAAGTGGCAGCCTCAGGGGATCAGAGGTCATGTACTGCAGGATCTGGCCTGCAGAGATGCTGGATACTGGAATTATCATACGCAGAATACAAAGTTTAATATATCTGGAAAAATAAAAAGGGGGAGAGTCTGATAAATCAGAGCCTACCCAAACAGACCAGTCAGATTTTGAAAAAAGAAGAACATATAACTTTGGAATTGTAAAATAAAATCACTGAAATTTAAAAATCCAGTTTATAGGCAAAACAACAGAAAGCAAAGAACTGAGCCGAGGATGGTGAGCTAACTAGAAGACAGATAAGAAATGATGGACGGAGCTGAAAATATGAAGAGACGTCCACCGTTATGAAGGACAGTACGAAAACATTCCAAAATGAAGAAGTAGGGAGAAGGCAGGCAAGGCAATATTCGGAGAGATAATACTGCAAAATTTCCCAAACTGTTGAAAACTACTGATGATTAAAGCTGGATCAAGAGAAAGAAATCCCTGCCTGGACATGTGGAAAGACTGCAGGCCCCCAGAGTCAGAGGCTGCTTGGTGGAGGACAAGGCAGACCGCCCACAAGGCCACAATGGCTGGACGGTTGGATGGCTTCTCAGCTTCTCCCTCTCAGCAAAGCATCTTCAAGGGGCTAGGAGAAAATAACATTCACACTAGAATCCATATCCCTCAAATACAGGAATGGAGTAAGAGTATTTTCAGACACATAAAAACTCCTATACAAACACAAACTGAGAGTCTGTCACTCACAGACCCACAAAAGACTTCTAAAGGATATATTTGTAAGGAAAAAAAAAAACTCCTAAAGTCTCCTCTAAAAGAACAGAAACAGAACATATAACTTCCAAACTTATTAAAAATAATACTAGTTTGAGAGGCGCCTGGGTGGCTCAGTTGGTTGTGTCTACCTTCAGCCCAGGTCATGATCCCAGGACTCTGGGATCGAGTCCCGAGTCGGGGGAAGTCCCTGCTTCTCCTCCCTTTGCCCCGACCCCCGCTTGTGTGCTCTCTCTAATAAATAAATAAAATCTTAAAAGGAAAAAAATAGTTTGAGGAAGAAAGAATCTAAATGAAGAACTCTCAAAGGAAGGGTACTAAAAAAGAAATATAGAAAAGGTGGTCCAAGGTCTGAACACAATTCAAGATGGTGGGTGAGAATCCAAACATGCTAGCGAACGCGATCAGTGTAAGCAGGTTGGACCAGCATTGTCCATTGGAGAAACTGTGCAGGCCACGTAGCTCATTCTAGGTTTTCTAGTAGTTATATTAAAAAAATAAATAAGTAAAAAGAAACAGGTGAAATTAGTTTTAATAATATATTTTAATTAACCCAATATATCAAAAATGTCCAAAATTTATGTATTTCATCTTTACATCACTTTTTAAAAAAGTTTTATCTATTTGAGAGAGAGAGAGAGAGAGTGCAGGAAATGGGGGGAGAGAGAGAGAGAAGCAGACTCCCCACTGAGAGGGAGCCCGACACGGGGCTCAATCCTGGGACCCTGGGATCATGACCTGAGCCAGAGGCAGATGCTTAATTGACTGAGCCACCCAGGTGCCCTTTTATAGTACTTTTTTTTTTTTTCAAAGATTTTATTTGACAGAGAGATAGAGAGCGAACACAAGTAGGCAGAGCGGCAGGCAGAGAGAGAGGGAGAAGCAGGCTCCCTGCTGAGCAGAGAGCCTGATGCGGGGCTCGATCCCAGGACCCTGGGATCATGACCTGAGCCGAAGGCAGACGCTTAACCGACTGAGCCACCCAGGCGCCCCTTTTACAGTACTTTTTAAGTGACCAACAGCCACATGTGCCTAGTGCCCACCGCTTTGGACATTTAAAAGGTAAAGATGATTACACTAAAAACGAACAAGAAACTGGGGTGCCTGGGTGGCTCAGTGGTTAAGCGTCTGCCTTCGGCTCAGGTCATGATCCCAGGGTCCTGGGATCGAGCCCCACGTCTTCTCCCTCTGCCTGCTACTCCCCCTGCTTGTGCTCTCTCTTTCTCTCTGGCAAAAAAAAAACAACAACAAACAACAACAACATCAACAACAACGACAAAAAACCGAAGAAACCTAGCTATATGCTGTTTGCAAAAGACGCAATTAAAACAGAAGGATGCAAGAGCAGTGTAAAAGAATAAAAGCCAGAATAAAGACATTTTAAAAAAAGATGTAGTTATACCATATCAGAGGAAATAGCTTTTGAAAAGAGAAATATTCATAGAAATAAAAAGGGTCACTGTGCAATGTTACATTGACCAGAAAGAGAAAATAATTCTATAAATGTTTAATCTAATACCTTGGCTTCAAAATAATAAAGCAAAACTCCAGGAGAAATAAACAACTCCCAACTTCTCAGCGGCGGGGGGGGGGGGGGGGGGGGAGCGGGGGGTTCAACACACCTGTTTCTGTAACTGATAAATCTAGCTGACTCAAGGTTATAGGAAATTCGAGTAACACTATTAACAAGCCTGATCAAATGGACGTGGTAGGCTCTAAAGACAAGGAAAACACAAGTTTTTCAAGCCACACAGAACAGTAGGGAAAAATGAATACTTTCTAGACCATAAAATGAACTTCGGTAAATTTTTTTTTAAAGATTTTTATTTATTTATTTGACAGAGAGAGACCCAGCGAGAGAGGGAACACAAGCAGGGGGAGTGGGAGAGGGAGAAGCAGGCTCCCCGCCGAGCAGGAGCCCGATGCGGGGCTCGATCCCAGGACCCTGGGACCATGACCTGAGCCGAAGGCCGACGCTTAACGACTGAGCCACCCAGGCGCCCCTGAACTTTGGTAAATTTAAAAGATTTGTACTTTATACCCTTATTTTCTGACTATAACATTAGGTCAGAAATCAAGAACAGATATCCCCAAACTCCTCATATGTACTAAAATTTAAAAATATGTATGTTTTCTAAATAATCCAAGGCTCTAAGGACAAATGACAATGAAAATGAGAAGATATTTGGAACCTAATGCCAATAAAGATATATATATATATATATATTTTAAAGATTTTATTTATTTATTTGACAGAGAAAGACACAGCGAGAGGAGGACCACAAGCAGGGAGAGGGGGAGAGGGAGAAGCAGGCTTCCTGCCGAGCAAGGAGCCCGATGTGGGGCTCGATCCCAGGACCCTGGGATCGTGACCTGAGCCGAAGGCAGACGCTTAACGACTGAGCCACCCAGGCGTCCAGCCAATAAAGATAGTATTTATCAAAATGTGTGAGCTACAACTACAATGGTACTTAGAGGGTATTTTATGACCTCGTATGTTTATATTACGAAGGAGAAGACAGGTAGAAAATTAAGGGTCAAGTAGTCAGTGCAACTCTACTGCTTTAGGGTAGGAAGTCCCCCCTGCTGGACCACAGTGAAGGAGCCTGTCCCCAGCAGAGCAACAGAGATGGCCTGGCCCCTGGGGGTGGCCAGCTGCCCAAGGAGGGGTTGGATGGATGGGTAAGGACTGTGCTTGTCCAGTTCTGCTCCCAAACTCTCTGATGATGAGGTATGTTCCTGGTGGGCCCCCTGGAAGGATGCCCAGGGGTAGAGAGAGAGGGAGGGACGTCACAGAATTGACCCCTTCTGCATGAGAACAGGCACTGGGAAAAAGGAATTCCCTGCCCCTCCAGCCCCCCAGCAGGTGTCAGCAACAAACAGAAAAAGCATGTTGAAAAAAAGAAGGCACCACTGGGGCGCCCGGGTGGCTCTGTCGGTTAAGCTTCCAATTCTTGATTTACGCTCAGGTCTTGATCTCAGGGCTGTGAGACGGAGCCCTGTGTCAGGCTCTGGGCTGGGAGTGGAGCCTGCTCGATTCTCTCTCTCCCTCTGCTCCTCCCCTCCCAGATCTCAAGCTCTCTCTAAAAAAAAAAAAAAAAAAAAAAAAAAAAAGCACCACTGACAATAGCAATTAAAAAAAAATACAAGGAAAAAATCTTTAAAAAAAATAATACAAGGAACCTAGGAATATATCTAACAACAAGTTTGGAGAACATTCTAAAACTTCATTGAGGCACATGAGACAGATGAGCTACATGGAGGCGGCTTAGGACATTCCCCAATAATGTGCCTCAATACAGCACAGGGGTCCATTCTCCCCAACGCGACTGAGAGAGTGAATGCAACTCCAACCACAATCCCAGCTGGATTTTTCACAGAACTTGTTATAAGGTAATTAGGAAGATGACCCCCAGAGCAAAGGAAAAGATGACCCAAAGCGCTAGTGAGAAAGAACCAGGGTCCCAACCTCCCTCTACCACTAAGAACTTGAATGTGAAAGGCAGAACTTTTGAAGCAAACGTGAGATGGTGTACTACTGCCTTGAGGTAGGGGAAATTTCTTAATTGTTTATGACATAAAAAGGACAAATCATAAAGGTAAAATCCAAGTACATTAAAATCAAAAGCATCTGTTCTTTAAAATATACCATAAATGGAGAAGATATTGGCAATACACCCGCCCAAGAAAAAGATTAATATTCAGAACATGAAAGGAGCTCCTACAAATCAGTAAGTAAAGGGAAAACAAAAGAAAAACGGACAAAAGGCATAAACAGGCATTTCACAGAAGAGGAGACAAGTGGTCTATACACAGAGGATGTAATGTTCAACCTCGTTAATTGGGAAAATGCACATTTTAAAATAGGAATTTTAAACCGATGCACTCCCTCCAGATGGGCAGAGATGAGGATGGGAGGCGTTCCCAGGGCTGGTGAGGATGAGGGGCCGTGGGCGGCTGGGCACCGTGGGCAGGCCACTTTACAGAGCACACAGACGTGACCTGGAAAAGCCCAACATGCATCTTTCCTACGACCCAGCAGTTCCACTCCCGGGTCTACACCTAGAGAAACTTTGACACATGCTTCACAATTTTCACAACAGCATCGTTCCTAAAAGCAAACAAGTTAGAAACAGCACGAAAACCATGAAGTGGTGAAAAGGAAAAGGGGCAGCTGTGCCGCGTCAACACCAGACGACTCTCAGCAACAAGGGCCAGTGAGAAAAGCAAGCTAAAGAAGAATATGGATGGTGTGAGCTCATTCCTACAAAGTTCGCAGTGTTATTTAGGAATATATAGATAAGGAATAAAAATATAAAGAAAAGCAAGGGACTGATCACATCTCCTGAATTTTCTGGTTATCTGTAAAAGGGAGGGAGGGGAATGGGATCAGAGAGGGACCATGGGGCAATGGAAGGTTCTGGGTTGTGATCTATTTCTGATGCTGGGGTATGACTCTTACTCTCTAACGGTTACATGGATTTTGTTCTGTACATATTTTTTTTTAAGATTTTTGTTTATTTATTTGTCAGAGAGAGAGAGAGCACAAGCAGGGGGAGTGGCAGGCAGAGAGAGAAGCAGGGTCCCCGCTGAGCAGGGAGCCTGATGCAGGACTCGATCCCAGGACTCTGGGACCACAGCCCGAGCCGAAGGCAGACGCTTAACCGACTGAGCCACCCAGGTGTCCCACGTCTATAAACTTATAAAAAGAGTATCATCAAAAGTCTTTGGCAAAAACCAGCCTTACTGCCCAGACCTTCGAAGCACCTCACAGATAAGGATGCTGGCCATCTCTGGGAGCACTCAACATCCTGGCCAAACTGCCAAACAAGAAGAATAAAGTTATAACAATTTTAAAAGAAGAGATAACTTTTGTGTTATGAGGAAGGCACAACCGTCTACGGAACAAAATCCATGAGAATCTAAACTGACAAGTCAATTACTAGAAATAATAAGCAGGTTGAACAAAAGGGGTCTTTTACTAAAGAAAGTCAACAGCAGAGCTATATACTTGTAATAACTATTTAAAATGTAGTTAATATGAAAATGCCATTCACAATAGAAACAACGATTGGAGAAAACCATGAAGCCTATTCAGGCCACCCGGAAGCCTTCACTCAGTGAGTCTTCCCACGGGGAGAGGGGCTCATATTGTGAGGAGCCTTATTCTCCAGAAATGAAATGATAAATGCAGTTCCAATCAAAATTCCAGCAGGATTTTCTGAGAACTTGACATAAAGATTCTGAAACTCATGAACAGAGTCTTGAAAAGTTTTTGAAGAGCAAGTAGGGAAGGCTTAGTCTTCTAGATATGAGGGCTTCTTATGAAGCTAGAACAGGGAGTGTTGGTGTAGAGACAAAGACCAAAAAAGCAAAAAATAAAGAGCTCAGAAACCAAGTGTATGCAGGGGAACCTGGTTCATGACCAAACTGGCATTATAAGTCATTGGAGAAAAGCCAGAATATTCAGCAGACTTTGTTGGGAAATCAGATGTCCTTGTGGGAAATTTAAATTCTCCCTCGTAACCTACACAAATATTAATTCTCGATAAATTAAAGACTTAAATGTGCAAAGCAAAACTTTAAAAGTTTTATAAGAAGATGGAGAAGAATGTCTTTCTGACCTGCAGTGAGGTAGGGAAGGCTATCCTAAGATAGAAAAAAGCAGATCATAAAGGAAAACACTGGTAGGTTTGACTGTACCCAAAATGAAGACTTCTGTACAAGCAAAAGACAAAGTTGAAAGACCGGCCACAGGCTGGGAGAAGACATGTGTGATGCAAATAACAGATGAAGTGTTTGGATCCGGAACCTATAGACAGAAGTCTGCATCAGTACGAGAGTGAAAAGCAACAGTAGAAAAACAGAAAAAGACAATTCACTGAAGAAACCAAATAAACTCGAAAAGCACGCTCCGCTTCACTAAGAGTCGGGGAAACGCAAATTAAAACACGATGCCATCTCAACCTCCATCAGATTGGCAAGGAGCTAATGCTGAAGGAGGGCAAGGATGTAAGACAACAGGCACTCCTGGCTGCTGATGGGAGCAGGACCAGCTGCGTAACCATGGCAATGGTGGAGGTGCAGACAAGCATGCCCAGCGATGCAGGGGGTCCCCCCTGGTCTGCTCCCCGGAGAGGCCGCAGCGCAGGACACAGACAGACAAGGGTCAGGCTGCCCACTGCGGCACCACTCGTGAGAGTGAAAAATCAGACACAGCTGAAGTGCAAATCAACAGACCAGTGGAGAACAAGCTGGAATGTAGTTGCTTTTGGGATATTAAGCATCTGTTAAAATGAATGAACTTGATCTATCTGCATCAACAGAGATAAATCTGAAGTACACGATATTGATGTGTAAATATAATGACATTTATACCATTTCTCAAAACACACAAAACCATATTATATGTTGCTTATGGCTACATATGTACATAATAGCTTTAAATGACAGTTTCCAAATGCGGATGGAAAGGGTAAACATCCACTTCAGGACAACTGGTTACCCTGGGGAGGAATGAGACTAGGAAATCTAACAAGGAATTTAACACACATAACACAAAAATATTTTAAATTACGTATACGCTACATACATTCAACAAGTAATTGTTGAATTTCTACTCTGTGCTAGGCAGTTCAAGGTGCCTGGAATGATCATATGAACAAAAGAAATAAAAGTGCTTGTCCTCTTGAAATTTACATCCTAATGGGGAGAGCCCGGCCGGCCATATATTAATCTACAAACGTGAAATCTATCAGCTCTCTCTCTGAAATACATGTAATATCTAGATCTCTATCGATTCTGTAAATGTGAAATATATATAACAATCTCGAAATACACATAATAGATGATGCTCTCTGCTGTAGAACAAACCAAAGCAGGGAAAGGAGACTGGAAATTCTGGGTGGGGACAGGGGCTGTAATTTTAAATAAGGTGGTGATTTAAATGTTAAATAAACAGAGCCCTGAAGGAGGTAATGGGTGGAGCCTGGGGAGGACCTGAAGGGCACTGGCAGAGGGTGCTGCAAGTGCAAAGGCTTGAGGCTGGGGCAGCCTGGAGTGTTGGGGGAAGCAGCAGGGAGGATGGTATGGTGGGAACAGAGGGAGTGAGACACAAACAGATACGTGAGCCAGAGTCTCCGAGGCAGTGGGAAGCCCGTAAGGGGATTTGAAGGAAAGGGCGTAGGGCCTACTCTGGGGGATCATCGCAGGAGCAGGGAGGCTGGTTGGGAGGTGACCACAGGAGCCGATGGGCTTGGGTGGCAGGGTAGAGGAGATGGGGTGTGATAGCATTCTGGACGAGTCTGAAGGGAGTGCTAGCTACTAGGATCCCCGATGGCTGTGGGTGTGAGAAAGGGCTGAGGCCGAGCCCTGGGTCTCCGCCTGCAACTGGAGGGTGGGTAGCTGGCCACTGCAGCAGGGGAGACGTGGGGTGGAGGGACGAGGGGAGGAGGCGCTCCGCTGGGTGCGTGCTTGGCATGAGCCATCTATCCCACCCGAGTGGAGACAGACCAGGCAGCCGGGTGTGAATTCAGGGAGGAGCCAGGCAGGAGGCACACCGTGGGAACTGTCGGCACCCAGGTGGCACACGGAGCCCTCCCAGCCACTGCCGGGATGGTGGAGACCGCCACATAGAGAGGAGGAAGGGCACCTCGACACTTAGAGGCCAGAAAGAGCATGGGGAAATAGCAAAGGGAAGGTGTTAAGTAAGGCAGGAGGAAACCAGGAGGGGGAGGCATCCTGTCAAAGCAGCGAATCTGGGAAGAGAGTGATCAACGGTGGCAAATGTCACCAATGGTAAGACCAGACCTTTAACGCTATGGCGGCCCCTGTGGCCTTGACAGGAGTGTTGATGGAAGGGCCTCCAGAGTGGAAGAGGAATGGGAGAAAGCAGGCACTGCAGGAGGGCGCTCCTGGGGAGCGGGACGCGACGAGGGCAGAAATGGGGGGGGCTGCTGCAGGGGTGTGGGGTCACGAGTGGTCGGTGTCCAAACCGGGCAAATGATGGCAGGGGCAGATGCTGATGGGAAGGATGGGGGGGTGTGAGTCCTCGCCAAGGTGGCCTGGACTGGATCTAGTGCCCAGTGGAGCAGGCCTTCAGTGGGAGGGGTGACCGCTGCAGCCAACACAGAGAACGGGGCATGGGTGGAACAGACAGGCCGGTGGGGTGGAAGGGCAGTGAGTTCTGTTTCTTTTTTCAGTTAAACAGTATTTGTTCAACATGAAAACCATTCTAAACTTGTGGGCCAAAAAACAAAATTTGGCCTACAGGCCACAGTTTGCCAACCTCTGGGCAACTGGACCAAGGAGACACTCCTGGGACTGTAGGTGAGAAATAGAGGGCTGTGGCGGGGCAGGCGGGTGGGCGTGTGTGTGTGTGTGTGTGTGTGTGTGTGTCTCTCTCTCTCTCTCCAGCCACGTGCAGCTGCATGGGAGCAGGTGCACGACAGGCAGACAGATTTAACCAGGATTATGTTTCTGCCGGGTGAGCACAATGACTAACGGGGGAGAGGGGGCGAGGGTGACCCTGGACCAGAGTCCTGGCTGGGCAAAGAGGGCACCCAGGACCAGCTGGGCAGTGAAAGGGCTGGATGCTGGGGTCGGGGCACTGGGAAGAGAGATCTGCAAGGACAGGAGGGGCCGAGCTCAAAATAAGATGATGGGAGGGATGCATCACTGTCGGCAACAGGGAATGACCTCAGAGTGGGTGGTGGAGAGGGAGTGGAGGCTGGGGTGCTCAGAGGGCCGTCTGTGCATGCCGCCCTCGCCAGCCACAATGGTAGGAGCAGAGACGAGGTCTGCAGGAGGCGGTAGGAAGAGGGGAGGCATCCGAGTGAAAGGCGGGGGTTTCTAGGCCTTTCATGGAGGCCCCATGGAGCAGGCACGCGGCGACACGGCTGCCTTCCATGCCTGGGCTAGGGGGGATAGGGGGAAGGGGTGGGCTGCGGCGGAGGCAGGGCCCCTGGAAGGACCAGGACTCATCTGGACAAGAACAGGCGGGGATGCTCAGGGAGGAGCGGGAGGACTGGAGGTCTTGCTGGGGGCCGAGTTCCCCGAGGCATGGCGGCAGAATTTAGCAGCTGAAGAGAAGTGGAGAGGACGTTTGCCAAGGGGATGCCCAAGCCCAGAGAGGGTGAGGAGCGAGCTGGGGGCCCGGCTTCTCTCGCTGAGCTGGGTAGGGGGTAACGGGGTTCTTGCTGACGGGCTGGAGGCAGAGAGTGGAGTCTGTGTTGGAGGGGAGGGCATGGTGGGGTCTCGCTAGCAGCCACCGTATTTCTGGGCCCCTCTTCGCTCTCACGGATGCCGGGCTGGGAAGCGGAGAGCCTCCACAAGGACGATCTAAGTAAAAGGAACCGCCCACCGCGGGCCCCCGGCCCCCCCCCCCCCCCCCCCCCCCCCCCCCCCCCCCCCCGCCGCAGCCTAGGAGGCCGGGCTCCGTGTCCGAGTCCCCTTCTCCATTCAGACTCCGCAGCGCCCTGCTTAGTCATCTTTCTGTCCTCCACTTGCAGCTCTGTCCCTGGCGCCTAGCAAAGTCTCAGAGGACGTCTGCGGGACGAAGCTGGCGAGCGCTCCCCTGGGCACGGCCGTGGGGCCGGCGCTGCGCATGCGCCGCTCCCGCAGCCTGAAACCCTACTTGCGATCAAACAGCGAACACGGAAGACGCACGTCGTTAACCACAAACGAAGCACCGCCAGACTTTTTAGTAACACAGGTGTTCGGACGCCAGGGGACCCCGAGGCAGGTGGGACAGACACGGCGGTTCTGGGCGGAAAGCAGGCCCGAGCCCGCTGGCGGGGAGGGTCCTCCCGGCCAGGGATGGGCTGTCGCCTCCCCACACCTGCCGAGGGCTTCACTTCAGTGACCTGGCTTCTCTCACGCATCCACCTGTCCCTCCCTTAACTTTCAGAGGTGCTGCCTGGCTCCAGGAAAATCCGAGGCAGTGATCTCAGATATCCAGATTCACCTTAAACAAATCCGTCGTTCTAACCATGCTGAAACATGTGGCCAATGGGACTGGCTCCTGGATAGGGGCAAGGCTGGCTCTTCATAAAACCGGGAAGGAATTACATTTTGTCTTCGACGCACTCCTACCTTCCCTATGAGTGTTCTCCTCCCTCTCCCCCTAATTGTGTGCACTGGCTCTACCTCTCTTCTAAAAGACCAGGTTTGCTGCCTCGTTCCACTCCAGTATTCCTGGAGTGTTAGGGGAACAGGCTACAGGTCATAACTATTAAAAAGCTTCGATTTAAAATATTCACGTCTGAGGTTTCTCCTCGGCTCTTCCTGGAAAGAAGGTCATGCCCTCCCTGCCGCTCTACTTTCCTGTTTCCACCTGACTGCCTGGTGTCCCTGGCCTTCCCTCAGCCCCTCACCTGGACTCGGGTCCACAGGAACATCTGGAACCTTGGGGCCCGGGCGACGCCAGCTGCATGGCTCCTTCCCCTGCTCAGTCTGGGAGAGGACCTCAGGCTTGGAGATGGCGTAGTCTGAGAAGGACAGAAAGGTTAGCTTTTGCCATGTGGTTCCATTCAGAGCTGTGGACAGGCAGCCTGGGAATCCACGAGTGGCCAAGAAACGAAACTTCTAGATTAGTATAGAGCACTGGTTCCCAACCATGGGCAATTTTGCCTCCTAGGGGATGTTTGGCAGTCTGGAGACATTTCTGATTGTCACGACTGGGGGCTGGGGGTGCGGTGCTCCTGGCATGGGTGGGTCAAGGCCAGGATGCTGCTGAACATCCTACACTGCACAGAGTAGCCCCACAACAAACAACCATCTGGCCCCAGACGTCCGTGCCCAGGTGAAGACACTCTGATAGTCTCTCCCTTAAGAAGCAACGCATTTCTTCAAACTGAAATATACCGTCATGCCTGGCCCTGTTCCCTTCTGGGGTCACACAGAAAGCATCGCAAGAGGAAGGCAGCCCAGGCAGGAACAGCCTCTTGGGGCTACCATGTGTGGAGAGTGACCGCGGCCCCAGGGTCTGAGGGAGGAGAGCCTTGAGGCACAAAGACAGCGCTGGCCATGGGAAACATGGTCTGCCCCTATTCTCCACTAACCCGGAGGAGTGTCGCCAGGTATCTTACAGGCCACATTATCTCTGTAAGAAAAGGCTAAAGGAATGTGGGTCGATTCCATCCTGGACCTGAGAGTAGCCTGAGGCTTTAGACTCTGTGTCAGCAGGACAGAGACGTCCGTGCTCTGTGCCTGGTTAGGAGAAATGCCACCACCCTTCTCTGTCTGGCCACCCATGAACTTCATCAGGTTGTTGGAGCTTTCGACTCGGTCACTTGATGCTCATCTTCAGTAGGAGGAGGAGGTAACTCCTTGCACGGTCAGAGTTTCTAGTGATTTACATATTGTTGCGACGAAAACCACCCACATGGAGAGAGAGTTTTGAGGACTCTCAAAGTCACATGTAACAGAAGAATGAGTATTATGCCTTACCCAGGGACACCAGCGTCTCGTAGTTGCCCCGCATCACGTGCTTGTAGAGCTCCTTCTGCCACTCGTCCAGCTTGCCCCACTCCTGCTCAGAGAAATACACGGCCACGTCATCAAAGGTCACGGGCACCTGAACAGTGTCGCGCGCGCTCACCCACACACTCACAGGCACAGTCCCTCGGGCTGTGCCACCCCAGGTGCCCGTGGGATACCTTGGGGGCCTCCCCCTTGCTGCCCGGGGGCAGGCGCAGGATCCAGAAATTTCGGTTCCTCAGCAGGTTCTCCATGTTCTCCAGCCGCCTCTGCAGCAGCCCGTACTCCTGCAGCAGGGTCCCCAGCACGGCCCACTTGCCCTCCAGCTGGTTCCCGAACTCCACGGCCGTCTTCTCGCAGTCCGCCAGCTTCTTCTCGGCCATCCCTGTCCGCCCTTCTAGCGAAAGCAGGCGGGCAGCCTGCGATTCGATCTTCCTCTCCATGGCCTGAATTGTGGCTGCCATCGTCCATGGGGAGATCTTTCAGAAACAAAGAGAAGTCCACCTTCAGTCATTCCATCCACCGCTTCCTTGAGCCCCTCTCCTCTAGGTGCCGGGGAGCTGGGCCGGGAGGTGCAGAGCTGGGAATGAAAGCGGGGACGCCCTGGGCCACACGCCCGATCTCAGCCTAGGATCAGTTCCTCTGAGTAACTCAGACACCGCCGACGTCCGAGCAGGTGCCTTCCCTCCAGGGCTCGGCACGCACTGGCCGGGGACCTCCCGCATCTGCCTGTACGGGCTCTCTGAAGGCAGTATTTCAGCTTTTTGCAGCAGAGTGTGTGCCCCATAGAAGGTGCTCAGTGCAATTCTGCTAAATAAACAGTGACTTAGCACTGCTGGGGCGTTTCAGTGGATAAATAGTAAACTGCAGATTTACTAGAGCCCAGCCAGCACCTCCCATCATAATCACACAGGAACTGTCTACGGATGATGACCTAGCAAAAAAAACAGCTGGTTCACTGAACCGGCACAAACATGAGCATTGCTCAACTGCCTTTTCTTTCTTTTTTTTTTTTTTTAAAGCATCTCTCTCTTTTTAATAAACATAAAAATCAAACAGCTAGTCCCTCTCCCCACAGTGCCATCTGATTCTGTCCCCTCCCCAGTTACTCCTCCTTAAACTAAAAATCACCGTTACTGCAAATCCCCACCAGCCAAGAGTTAAGACTTTCTGACCCACGTGGCAGGGGTGTGTCAAGGGGACAAAATCAACACAGGTCCACCGGGCCCCCTGAGAGTCTGTTTCTCGCACTGTCCCCACCCCTCCCAAGGGGAAAATTATTTTCTGACATTTTTGTAGCTACTCCGGGATCAGTGACACACCTTACAGACTGGTGAGGAAGGTAAAACATATGCCATAAGGTTAGACTTTTATGCGTACGACAACCGTCATAAAGCTTCCCCCAAGCAGTGACTTACTTCCCTGTTGCTGGAAAGTTCACACGTAGCTTGAGTGACCTGACAGTTGGCAGTTGGAGACCCCGAGGAAAGGGCGCATTTTGCCTTGGGTAGGGGCTGAACCACTCGACCCACCCACATGTGAAGGTGGGCCCCCCTGGGTCAGAGAGGAGGTCCAGATATCTGCGCCTTCTTCTGGCTGTGCCTGAGGGCGCACGTTTCCTTACAACATTCTGGAAACTATTCCCAAACAAATCGTTGGTGACTATCTGCAAAACGAAGACGTGACTAGTGGGGAGCAGTGTGGGCTCATTTGGAGAAAGGCACCGAGAACTACAGCATGGGGGGATAATAGTGAGAGGTGTGTGCGCAGAGGCCAAAAACAACTGTCAAGCACCCTAGCGCTTCTGAGGTTGTTTGGAGGGAGGCCGCACCAGATGACCTCTGACCTGAAGAAGGAAGGGCTTTCGCTGGGAAGGAGCTGGATGGGCAGAGAGTTGTTAGAGGGACACAGCTGGATGTGGGTGGGACTCCTGCTCTCAGGAGGCGGGTGCTTCTGCCCCGAGGCTGCAGGGACTGTGCTGGGCTGGCACCCTGGGCCACCCTCCACGACAGCCGCCATTCCTTCCCTTGCCCATTTGTCCTTTCTGATCAGTCCCTGCCACCTGACCCCAGCCTCCAAGAGTTTGCTCCAGAAGTCTCCATTCACTTTGTCACCCGGCTCCCCAGCTACTGAAATCCTATTCGGCCCCCGAGTGCACTTGACTGCCATATGAATGCAATCTTTACATTGCAGGAAAAGGACACCTGCATAAACTCCTTTATAAACAGTAAGGCACACACAGTGTGCTTACCATTTCAATGGGTCTTCGCACTATTTAGTGGGAGGTGGTGACCGCTTGTGCTCAGGCCCAGCTCCTTACTAAATGGTGGGTGGATAATATGGGGCTGTCCTCAGACTCCTGCCAGGGAAGTGGAAACCCCATGCTTGAGAGGAGCCGATGGCAAGAGAACTCCAAATCCTTCAAGGACTCCCCACCCATAGGGTGAAGTCCAGGCATTAAAACCCCTTCCAACTCTCCCTGCAGCCTTCTCTCCCACTGCCTCCCTACCAAAACCATCTTCCATGGAGCAGGGACTGGATTCTGGTCCTTGAACCCGCTGGGCACTGCCTTCTCTCTGAGCGCAAGTTGACCTCCCTACCGGAAAAGCTCCACTGGTCCACTCAGCCTGATGAAATCCTAGCCTTCCTCAAAAGCCCAGCTCAAATCACAGAAGCCCAGGCCAGAAAGGGGTGCCAGACCCTCCCTCTCCTTCCTCTGCCCTCCCAGAGCACCTTTCTGCCTCAAGGCAAGAACCACTCACCTCTTTCTGTTGGCATCGTTATCACCAGGGTCCCTGTCTGCTTCCCCAACACACAATGTGTCCCTGAATACAGACCAACTGTATCTTTTCACACACTTTCTGGCTGTGAGATCCTAGGCAAGTTAACTTCTCCAGGCCTCGGGTTTTTCTTTTGTATGACGGAACGAGCACCTACCCCACAGGTTTGCTGTGAGGACAATATAATGCCTAACAGCGATGGTGCCTGCTTGCTTCTACAAGAGGGAGCAGCTGTCTTCCGCCCCGACCTCGATCGAGCTGGGCACTCGGTGTGTGCGGAATCGAAGCCGCTTCGGACACCTCCCAGGTGCCACCAGGCCGCTGGGGGGAGCTGGGGGGTAGGGAACGCTGAAGCAGAGCGGTGGGCAGAGAAAGGAGACGCAGGGTGGGGGGCGCGGACATGAAGGGGCCAGCGGATGGGGCGGGGGCAGGAAGCCGCGGAGGGCTGCAGGAACTCGGCGTGGGGCGGCCTCCGCTGCGGGGTCGACCGGTTCCGCTCTGCTCAGGCTCGGCCGCGAATGGGGGGCCCGGCCGACGGGCGCCGTAGGCCCCGGCGGACCCCGCGCCCCGCTCGCCGGAGCCCAGGCCCGGCGGCCCGGCCCGGCCCACGGAGCCCCTCCCCAGGGCCTGCGGCGCCGTGTGCGGGGCCCGGGCCCCGAGTCCGCGCGTCGGTGCGCGCGGGCCGCCCTTACCGGAGCCGCGGCCGCCTCGGCCATGGCCGTGCACTGTCCGGCCCGGCCCGGAGGAAGTCGCCGCCGCCGCCGCCGCCGCCGCTGCCGCCGCCGCGCGCGGCTCCACGCAGGTCGGCCCCCGGCCTCTCCGCAGGCGGCGCCCGCCCGGCCCTGCCTTCCCCGCCCGCGTCGCCGCGCTCCTCGCTGGCCGGCCCGCGCCGCTCCGCCCGCAGACGCGCCGCCGCCGTCAGCGCCCGGCCGGTCCACACTGCATCCTGGGAGCCGGCGCAGGCCCGTGAGGCTTCCTGGAGGCAGCGCGGCCGCACAGCCCCACCTGCAGCCCAGAGAGGCGAACGGCAGGCGCGGCGCCCGCCCCGCCCCGCCCCGCCCCGCCCCGCCCCTTGGCCAGCAGACCCACCCACCCGCGGGTCCACCCGCCCGCTGATCCCTGGGTCTCCCCGACCCCCGACCCACCGGCCTCCCGAATCCCCGACCGCCCGACCCCGGACCCACAGGCCCCCGGACCCACCGGCCTCCAGACCCCCGACCGCCCGACCTCCTGACCTCCCGACCTCCGACCCCGCCCACCGACTCCCTGACCTCTCGATCCACCAGTCCACCCGCCCGCCGATCCTTCCGACACCCTGACTCACTGACCCACAGACCCACCGGCCTCCCTACCCACCGACCCACTTGGATCCACCGGTCCACCGACCCACCGGCGCTGTCCGACCCACGGGCCAGCCGACCCACCGGCCTCCCGACCCCCTGAACCACCACCGATGCTGCTTGGCCCACAGGTTTCTGGACCCCCGGACCCACTGCCCCCCCCACCAACGCTGCCCCACCCACTGGCCCCTGACCCCCCCGATCCACCGGCCTACAGACCGCCCTCCCCAACCCCCACCCCGCACCGACCCACCGGCCTACGGCCGGGCGTGCGCTGAGGCACCGCCTGGACCCAGCGCCTGACCTGCAGCCTGCCGCGCCTCAAGCTCTGGACCCCACGGACCCCAAGGGACTCGCTTACTAAAAAGAATCTCCCGGCTGCAGGGACCAGCCGGGCCGGGCCGGGCAGGGTGACCACGGCCACAGCCCCAGGAGACCTGTGCCTTCTCCCACAGGGCATCTGCCACGTCGCCTTTGCTGCTTTAGGTCTTTGCCAGGCAATTTGGGCTTTTCATGTATTTATTTATTTGGACAGCTGTAACTCACGTCTGTCTTGGTTTGAAATGGAATAAATTCTTCCAACAATAGGAAAATAGTTCGGTAAATCCCAGTAGACAGCCACTTAGAACTTTCTGTAATGTGTTTATTATTTATAACAAATATTTCTAAGTGGAATGAACACAATACCATATTTATAATTATTTTGATGAAGAACTTGGTGTGGGAAGACGTTCGTGGTATTTTAAGAGGAGAAGTCTGTCCAGAATGATCTCAGTTTTGTGTAAAAGAAAAAAACACATGCGCGAGTTTGGAAGCATACAGAGCAACACAGAGTAGCTTCTTTTTTCTTTAACAGTGAGACCACGGGCCGTTTTTTATACATTTTCTAACCTTTTTTTTTTCAATTCCTGTTTTTATTTTTTAGTAATAAGAACGGAATTTTTAAACAAAAAGGAGACAAAAATTAAATAAATAATTGGAAAAACTCCTTAAGAGGCAAACCCAGGCTTGCGGAATGAAGGAGCCTTTGAATGGGGCCCCCATGTGGTCACAAAGATGCATTTCAAACTTCCAGAATTTCCTCTAGGTGGGACTCTTTCCTAAAGAGAAACCGGTGCCCCACGTGGTCTAGACTTCTAGTGGGCTCTGGGGTCTAGCACGCAGGGGTCTTCGCAGGCTCTTTACTTTCTCTCCATCAGCCTGGCCTGAAGCTACAGAATGGGGGTCATCCAGGATGCATTCTTCTCTATGTGTAAAAGTAGAATCTCCCCAGGAGGGGGGTCGGGACTTTACTCAGGAGTGGGCTCCCTGAGCCTAATTTTCTTTTTCTTACTGATGTTAGCCCAGCTGTTTTCGCATGCCCCCAGCTCTTGAAAGTTACCCCTCAAATGTGGGGATGGGCTGGGGGAAGGATAGGGGCTTGCCAGGTTGCAGCCCATGGCACCCTTTGCCTTTTGGAATAAGTCCCTGAAAGGATATAGTAGACCCGCTCACTGTAGGGGAATGTTCCTAAACCTGCCCATGCTCCTTTTCCTATTTTTTTTTTCTTCTAGCTTTGTTTCCACGGGATTCCTTCCCCTCCCAAATAACACATTCCCTCTGCCAGGGTGGACCCACGTTTTATGGGCTTGAAATGGTTGCATTTTGTATGACTTAGAGAATATTATTAAGAAAAAAATGCCCAGAATTGCAAATGTAAAGGTAGGCACAGAGCTGGTGCAAGACAGGTGATCTGAATTTTAAGATTTATTAGCTTCCTGGTAAGGTGCTTGATTAAAAAACAAAACGAGACAAAAAACAGCCATGGGAACATATCGAAGCCTAAGTTGGGACGTGTGCCCTGGGGGTATTGCGGGAAGAACTAGGAGTCAGTGGAATAAGGAAAGTTCTGCCACTGGCTGGCGCAGATCTCCATATGTCCAGTGAGAAGATTGGATGGGGCTGTTCTGTGACTTTTCCTGAGCCTGGCCTTCCATTCACCACCAGTTGGCTTTGACCCAACTGAAGCCCGCTGTTGTCTGCTCCCGCTGTGGCCTCTGTGCTGGGCTCTGTTTCATAGCTTGCTTATAGTCTCACGATACCACACGTTGGTCAGTTCCTGGATTACCTTGGAGAAGGGGGCTTCCTCCTTTTCGAGGAAACAGAGGTGTTACCTCCACGGTGATATGGCCCCTCAGGGTCCCAGGGCTTCCGTGAGGCAAGGTATCACCTGCCTCACGGAGGGTGTGAGCAGTGTGGGGCAGGGCACAGCCTGTGTCTCGGGAATGAGTTCTTCCCAGGAGAGAGGAGCTGACTGGGTTGGTTCCTACCTCCAACAAAGCTGCCCCTTCTGAGCAGAGTTGAAAGCCACACCCGCAGGTGCTTGGACCCATTCATCTTTGTACTTTCCAAGGCTGGCAAGCTGCCTAGCATGCAACTGGGAAGAAAGTGTGTGTGTGCACGTGTGTGTGTTATGCGCGTATATCCTTTTCTCTGTGTTTTCCAAACAGGGCAGACCTTGTAAAGTAGATAAAATTTGAGCCGGATCTTGAAGGATGGGCAGGATTTTCATAAGCAGAGAGCATCTCAGACCAGAGGGTGGTAGCAGAAATGTTAGCTAGGGGAACAGCCGAGAAAAAAACGGGGGTAGGAAGGTACAAAGCATGTTTAGGAGAAACACGGTCCATGGTCCCGTTTGGCTAGGACTTTAAACCACAGGGGAAAATAAGATGAGCCATATTTTGATAAGCTTTACAAACTTTATTCAGGCCGAGGAGCTGGATTCAAGTAATGGGGTTGAGCGTGAATGAGCCAGTTGTGATGCTGATAGGGAGACTGACCTGAAAGCGAAGTGTGGGGAGGGTTGAGGGGGATGAGATCAGCCGGGAGGACCCTGCAGAGTCCAAGCGTGAGGTGAGAAAACCTCCGGCCAAATGTAGCCGGAGCGGGAACAGGGAGGAAGGAACAACCAAGAGAGAGCTGGAAATGATACACAATAAGGAGATGATCTACAATAAGCTGTAAATGATATACAATGTGAGCACGAATTCCAGCGAGCGCTGAGCTGCTGCATCGGGGTGGGGGGGGGGGGTGGCGCGCGTACCTGCAACAGAGACAAAGTGAATACAAACAGGAGCTAGTTTTCAGGAACGTGACTTAAAAATCCAACTTTTGATATGTGCCATTTCTGGGTAGAAATTGCCTATCCGAGTGGATTCTCAGACCAGCTCCATCTGTGGGAAATCTTGTGAAGGGTATGGATTTCTGGATCCCGTCCCAGATCTACAGAAGCAAAATCTCTGGGGCTAGGTCCTGAGTTTTGTGGTGGAAACTTTTTAGAAAAGATCTATTTTTAACAAGCTTATAGTAGGGGGTGGGTGCAAGGGTGGGGCTGGGGCTCTGATGCACAGCCAAGTTTGGGAAAGAATGACTGGCCCAATTTTCCACCTAAGACAAGAATCCATTGCAAAGTCTCCCTAGCTGGCTCTCCAGCCTCTGTTTGCAAAAAGAGTAAAGACAACCCCTCCCCCCATTAGATTAAACTTTATTTATTTATTTGAGAGAGAGAGAGAGCAGGAGCAAGCATGAGTGGAGGGGGGGAAGGGCAGAGGGAAAAGCAGAGAATCTCAAGCGGACTCTGCACCAAGTGTAGAACTTGACACAGGGCTCGATCTCACAACCTTGAGATCAGGACCTGAGCCAAAACCAAGAGTCAGCCACTCAACCGACTGAGCCCCCCAGGGGCCCCATTTTTTTAACTTTATTATTATTATTTTTTAACCTCTCCCCCTGCCTTTAGATTAAAGCAAGACCTGTACCTCTCCCTCCATTTCCAACTTGATGGTGCGGTCTGTCCGTATATGCATCAGAAGCAGGTGTGAGGATTTCCATGCCTATGCCTTATCCTCAGATTCTTTCCTCTCCTTTTATCCAGACAAAGCCCCCTAATCTGTCCCAGACCAGCTCATGCCCTAATTCTCCCACAAAGCCTTTCTATTCCAATCAAGTCTGTAGTGAACTCTGCCTTGGCCAAGCTCATAACTTAATATTGGTACCATTTATTTGACACTTCGAGAAAAATGATAACACAAGGTAACGGTGTCCTAACTTGCCTCATAGATTATAAGCTTCTTGACAGCAGCGGCTATTTCTTCTTTCTTGTCTCCTCTACCGTGCTCACTAGGGTAGGTTTACAGAGCATGCAGTAATCCCATAGTATTAATCTTGACTGATTATTTTCTGTGGTGTGATGAGCGAGGGTCTCATGAACTCATCACTCTCTGCTGGTCCGTTCCCACGCCCACTCCCGTCACCTCCACCCTCCCAGAAAAATCCAAGGTGGGTGGTCATGGATTATCTACAGCTCACCCTGCAGGAGAGGGGAGATGGGTGAGCATGAGATCCTCTGTCAACCCAGGGAACTGGAGAGGCCTGAAGCGTGTGGTTCAGATGGTTCAAATGTAGGGGCTGCTGAGCCAGGAACCCCTGCTGTACTTCCTATGCTGGGGCAGGCATAGTTGTGTGCAGGGACCTCCATTTTTCTAGCTGCTCCCTTAGGCCTAAGGTTTTCTCTTGGGCCCAGGCACACAGCCCAGAATCTCAGTGCTAGGCCTTTCAAAAAGGTTGTGGTAGTCATTACTGCTGGCCACCAAATATTTCTAGTTGGCTCCCCTGAGGGATGTGGCTGGATTGTGTTTCCTGGCCTCTTCTGGTTGGTCTGGTCAATGAGTTGTCGTTTCTGGGCTGAGCATTTAATTATAAGTTGGGGCCTTCCAGAGATTGCTTTCCCACCACGATGGTGCTCAGCAATATTTGAGAAGGTGGAAGCTGTTCTGTTAGCCTGCATCCTGGAGGGAGGAGACACTGCATAGGACCCTCAGCCAACCCTGATAAGCATGTAACAGGAGCATAAAACAAAAACAAAAACAAAAAAAAACCCCTTTGCTGTAATAAGTCCCACAATTTGGGGGTCGATCGCTACCGCAACTTAACCTCGCCCATCCTGACTGATACCAGGACCCGGTGGAGGTTGGCCAGGCATGAGGGCAGGTGTCCTCAGCTGCAGGTGGTGTCTGTTCAAGCCTGACTCCCCCCTGGCTCTGGAGCTCCTCCACTGGGCCGAGCCGGGGCCTTTCCTGGAACAGCTCAGGAAAAGCTGCACAGAGGTGGGGTTGGGGGTGGGGGTGGGGCTTGTTTTCAGCTCTAAGGAGCTTCTCCGCCCCTGCTCTGTTGCCAGGAGGCTCTGGCAGGCTCCGGGACCTGGACCCCAGCGCCTCAGCAGCATTCCGCACCGCATCTCTCCAAGACAGGACAGAGCGAGGGCGTGTCCCGTGGGTCTGGATGCTACCCGGAGTGGCCTCAGCAAGCCAGGAGTTGTCATACACGAACGATCACATCAGTTTTGTAGTGCCTTTATAACACTTCCATGCTTGTTTGAATTTTAAAAGATTGTTTGGACTTATTGGCTGGTGAAAAAATATGATGATTCAATGCTTCAGGTGCTTCAAGCACCTCTCTCTTGCTCCCACACCCCTCGTCACTCGGGGTCTCCCTTTGGGGTGGTGGGGAGGTCCATGCCTCAGTCAGAGAAAGCTAGCTCTGGGGTCTCAGGTGCTGCTGAGTTTCCATTCTTTTTTTTCTTTAGATTTATTTATTTATTTGAGGGTGAGCGAGCAGGGGGAGGGGCAGAGGGAGAGACTATCCAAGCAGACTCCTGCTGAGTGTGGAGCCCAACGTGGGGCTCAGTCTCACGAGCCATAAGATCAGGACCTGAGCCGAATTCAAGAGTTGAATGCCTAACCGACTGAGCCACCCAGCCGCCCCTGAGTTCCCATTCTCAGCCAACCTGGAGGTCAGCTCCGAGGTAGTTTAAGAGAGCTGGGGTAAGGTGGGCATGTAGCAAATGTGTAGAGGAAGATTTAGTGCCCTGGCATCCGTGATTGCCCTTCATACTTTCTAGAACCTTCTGTAGCCTCAGTTATTCTAATATGCTGATGTCAGAACTTGTCTACGCTGAGGGTGCCAGTGACTGATAACAGCTTAGAGAGTGACCCATTCCAGGGCCCCGGCATCTCCCATGGGGACAGAGCTCTGAGCCTCAGGAATGAAGACTTGAACCCTAGGGCATTCCAGGCTTCCTCAACAGAGGGAAAGGCTCTGGGCCTGGACTCTCTGGGGCAGAAGTGAGGTCACCTAGAGCTGGTAAAGATGAGGAGTATAGCAAAAGAATGTAGGTGGGCCTCACTTTAAGCAAACTCCCCATGTGGAAAAATCCAGACTTATATGAAACAAGCATCAGAGTTTGTTTTTAGATTTACTTTAAACATTCAATAACTGAAGTTATTGAATTTCCCCATAACTAAGTTACCCACAGCTTTTGAAAATAGGAAAATTAGATTTCTCACCATGTACATTAAAGAACACTTACTGTGCAGAACATGACCCACCCCAGCAAAGACATTATTAATTATAATAGAAACAAGCTTATTACTAGATTCTGACTCATTTTTACGAGAGATTTTGAAGTTTTATAAGGCTAACCCTTGAGTCATCAATTTTGGGTGACCTCGTAATGAATACAGTACTGCCTTATGGTTTTCGAGGGTTGTGGGGGGGAACCTGTCACAACAAAGGCTAATCAGCTGAAATTAGGAATATTTTATAGGGACACCAAGTTATTTCTAGCTTGGCTAGGGACAAAATCCACTCAGTAGAAATTAGTCAACAAGTCCATACTGAGTTACTAGCAGGTTCTCAGCCTGGTACTGGGCAGGAAGACTATATAGTCAAGGTGACCATATTTTCTAAATAAAACCTCCAGGGTTTTTAGTATCACAGAGGATTTTTTATGTCACTTACTGGTGCTAAGAGATAGTCTGGGAAATGTAATTTGGACCCTATCTCTAGAAAAATCTGGGGCAATTTAATAGATTCCAATGGATAAAAGGGAATATCTGAAATTAAAACTGTACAAGGGGGATGCCTGGGTGGCTCAGTCGGTTAAGCCTCTGTCTTAGGCTCAGGTCATGATCCCAGGGTCCTGGGATTGAGTCCCACATCAGGCTCCCTGCTCCATAGGGAGCCTGCTTCTCCCTCTCCCTCTGTTTTCCTCTCTGCCTACTTGTGCTCTCTCTCTCTCTGTCAAATAAATAAATAAAATCTTAAAAACAAACAAACAAACCCAAAACTGTCCAAGGAAAACAAGCATGCAAGTAAAAAGCACGGAAGTAAACAACTGCTCGGGGCTCAGCACAGTGATGACAGATGCATGACTGTCTAAAAGGAGCTCCCTGTTCAGTGAAAAGAGGATGAATATGGAGACAAACCCAGTAGAGGGAAGGAGTGCTCCGTTTTGCCTGAGGCGGGTGCAGCGAAGGCTTCTTGAGTCCAGGAATAAATCAGGGTTGATTTAACATTGATCAATATAATTCATCACATTAATAGAATAAAGGAGGAGAATCACACAACTTGAACCCAACTGTGAAGGGTCAGCAGGAGTTTGCTAGGCAGACAAGGTTAAGGAAGGAACATTCCAGACAGGAATCAGAAGGTCTGAAGCATGGGGTGGGGTGGAAAAATAAACAACACACTTCTAAGTAACTCATAGAAATTAGAAAATACTTTGAAATGAATGATAATGTAACTAGAACATACGCAAAGTTTTCATGTTACAGCTAAAATCACATTTAGATAGAAATTTAAATCCTTAAATTCACATATTAGAAAAAGAAGAAAGGCTGAGAAATCAATAATCCAAATTACCATTTCAAGAAATTAGAAAAAGAACAATAAATGAACCCCCCCAAATGTAGAAGGAATGAAATCATAAAGAACAGAAAACAAATGTTCATAGATAGGATCAGCAAAGCCAAAATTTGTCAGTGAATAAACTAACAAAATTGATAAGCCATTAGCAAGAGTGATCAAGAGAAAATACATATGGATAATATGAAGGCTGACAAATGAGGGGCCCCTGCCTGGCTCAGTCAATAGATCTCAGAGTCAGGCTCAAGCTGCACGTTGGGGGTGGAGCCTACTTAAAAAAAAAAAAAAGGAATGACATATGAGAGAAACTGATGGAGCCACCCAGGCATCTTCCTTGGACAGTTTTATTTTCAGATATTCCCTTTTATCCACAGGAATCTGTTAAATTGTCCCAGATTTTTCTTGAGCTAGGGTCCAAATTACATTTCCCAGACTATCTCTTAGCACCAATAAGTGACAGAAAAATCCTCTGTGATACTAAAAACGCTGGAGGTTTTGTTCAGCTGACTAGCCTTCAGGTCCTGGAGACACCAAAGAGATATAAGAGGAATATTATGAACAACTCGATACCAAGACATCTGAAAAATTAGATGTAATTTTCAAGGAAATGTCAAATTCCCTGAAAAACATAATTTATTAAAACTGACCAAGAAGAAATAGAAAATTGAATAGTTTCACATCTATTAAATAGACTCTTGAACTAGAAACCTTCCCAGAAGGAAAGCTTGAGCCTCAGATGGCTTCACTGGCGAATTCTCCCAAATGTAAGGAAGAACTAATACTAAACACATATACAGCTTCCAGAGAATTAGAAAAATTGGGGTTACTTCCGACATGTTTTATGAGGCCAATGTAACATTGGTATTTAAACCTGACGAGATAAGAATGGACTAGTATGGGAAAATCTTTCTTATGAACTAGATGCATCTGAGACTGTCTAAATGGAGAAAACATCATGACCAATCAGATTTATTCCAGGAATAAATCAGGATTGATTTAACACTGATCAATATAATTCATCACATTACTAGAATAAAGGAGGAGAATCACACAATCATTTTCGTAGATGCAGAAACAGCATTTGAAAAACTCAGCATCTCTTCATGATTTAGAAACACTTAGCATATTATTCATGGGGACTGTACTTTCTTCTGGCCACTGTAACAGATAACCTCAGACTTCGGGGCTTAAAACAACCCACATTTATTATTTTATGCTTCCGTAGGCCGGAAGTACAAAATCAGTTTCACTTCGCTGACATGAAGGTGTTGGCAGGGCGCCCGGAGGGAGAATCCATTCCTTGCCCCTTTTAGCTTCTGGTGGCTGCCCAGCATTCCTCGGTTTGTGGCCACATCCCTCCAGTCTTGGCCTCCATGTCATATTGCCTTCTCCTCTTTTGTCCGCGCAAATCTTCTTCCACCTCTCTCTTGTAAGTACACTTGCGATTGCATTTAGGGCCACCCGGATTGTCCAGGATAATCTCCCAGTTTGATATACTTAACTTAATCACCTCTGCCGAGACCCTTTTTTCCATATAAGGTAACATTTACATGTTTCCAGGATTAGGGCTTGATATCTTTGGGCGCCATTATTCAGCCCTCTGTGGAAGGCAATGTTATTAACCTGATAAAGGGGTTAGAAGGCTTTCATAGTAAGCACCATATTTATTTTTTTTTAAGATTTTATTTATGTGACAGAGAGAGAGAGAGACAGTGAGAGAGGAAACACAAGCAGAGGGAGTGGGAGAGGGAGAAGCAGGCTTCCTGTGGAGGTGGGAGCCCGATGCGGGGCTGGATCCTAGGGTCCTGGAATCACGACCCGGAGCCAAAGGCACACGCTTAACGACCGAGTCACCTAGGCATCCCGTAAACATCACATTTAATGAGACACTGGAAGGTTTTCCTTTGAGACTGGGAAAGAGGAAAAGACATCCAGAGTTACCACTTCTATTTAAGTATGTTTCCAAGGCCCTGGCTGGTGCAGTCAGGAGAAAAAAAAAAAAGGAATAAAAAGCACAAATAATAAGAAAGGAAGAAATAAGATTGCCATTAATCACAGATGATAGTATTATGTGTGCAGAAAATCCAAAAGAATATACAGATGAGGGCGCCTGGGTGGCTCAGTCAGTTAAGCGTCTGCCTTCAGCTGAGGTCATGAACCTAGGGTCCTGGGATGGAGTCCTGCATCAGGCTCCTTGCTCAGCGGGGAGCCTGCTTCTCCCTCTGCCTACCACTCCCCCTGCTTGTGCTCACTCTCTCTCTCTGACAAATAAATAAATTAAATTAAAAAAAAATATACAGATGAACTATTGGTATTAAGTGGATTTGCCAGGTTGCTAGATACAAGATGTCAATACAAAAATCAATTCTATTTCTACATGACAGAAATTTAAAAGGTAGAAAAATTGTGAACAGTTCTATTTCGAATAACATACAAAAAACCGACTACTGAGGAATAAAAATAATCAAAGATGTATAATATCTCTCTACAGAAACCTATAAACCATCCCTGAGAAAAATTAAAGACCTAAAAAGTAGTGGGATGTACTAAGTTAGTAGAATGAAGGGCTAATATAGCAACAACAACAGTTCTCCTCCCATCTTTATAGATTTGAATAATCTCAACCAAAATCATATAATTTTTTGTGGATATTTACACGCTGATTCCAAAAATTTTATGGGCATGCAAAAGGCCAGGAACAGCAATACACTCATGAAGGGGGACGAAGTTGGGTGAATTGCACCACCAGATAGACTGTGTATAGTAATCAGACGGGGTGGTAATGATGGGCGAGTAAGGATGTAGGCCAATGGAGCGAAAGAGAAAGTCCGGAAACAGATCTACACATATATGGGGACTCAATTTATGACAAACTTGGTGCACAGAGTAGTGAGGGAAAGAATGGTTTTTCCAGTGTGCGAGGCTGGGTTAGTTGGATAAAACGTGTGGGAAAAGGTCTAGACTCTCACCCCACATACCAAAATCAATTCCTGGTAGACCGTAGCTCCGAATGTAAAAAATAAAACAATATGTTTCTGGAAGAAACCTTTAAAGAATATCTTTGTGATTTGGTGAAAATGTAACGATTTACTAATGAGAATGCTGAAAGCACTAAACATAAAGGGGAATCCTGATAAATCAGACCATTGTAGTTAAGGGTTCAGTTCATCAAAGGACAGCTTTAAGAGAGCGGAAGGTCAAAGAGAAGATATTTGCAATGCATATAATTAACAAAGGACTTATATCCAAATATAAAAGTAATGCCTACCAATCAGTGAGAAAAAAGACAGACAACGCCAGAGGAAAATGGGAGCGGAGCAGGCATTTCACAGAAAACATTGTCCAAATGGCCAATAAATTGGTACATACAAACACCCTGGAAAATTGTATGTCATTAACTATGAAACAGAATGGTTGCATACCTATGATCCAGCAATTGTGCTCCTAGCAGAAGTGCATATATAAGTTCATCAAAGACGGGCACAAGAATTTTCACAGCTGCTTATTCATAACAGCCCCAACCTGGCAACAACCTAAATCTTCTTCAACAGTAGCTTAGATAAATAATGAATATTCGTGTAGCAGAATACTATACAGCTATGGAAGGAAACAAACCCTTCTTACATACAATAGTGCGGCTGGATATTGCAAACAATACGGGGAGACAGATATGTAAAATCCAAAAATAGGACACAGATGGGGTCAGAAGTTAGAATAGCCGTTACTTTGGAGAGAGGATGTTAACAACTGGCAGGAGGCACAGGCATGGGTTTTGGTTGCTGGTAATGTTTCTTCTTTTTGTTTATAAAGGAAATTCTGAACATAATCTAACTTTTTATTCCAAAAAATATCAAATCTAGAGAAAAGTTATAAAAATGGTACAATGAAAATTTTTATACTCTACTGGGGTCACAAGTTGCTAACATTTTGCTACATTTGCACATGCGCTCTCTCTCTCTCTCTCTCTCTCTGTGTGTGTGTGTGTGTGTGTGTGTGTGTGTGTGTGTGTGTGTGTAAGGTTTCTCCTGACTCATTAGAAAGTTTGTTGAGGACATCCTGGCACTCTTCAGTATTCCAACATGGATTTTCTAAGAACAAAGGCATTCTACATAACCACAACACATGCAGGAGGCTTATCAATGATATGATTCAGTCATTTATTATGCAATCCGTATTCTATATTTCTCAGTTCTCCCAATAATGTCATTGTTAGTCATCTTTTATTTCCCACATAGGGTCCAGTCAAGGCTCGTGCATTGTATGTGGTGGTCACGTGTTTTTAGATTGCTTTATCCAGAATACTTCTCCCGTCTTCTATTTTCTTTCATGAAATTGACAGCTTTGAAGACTCCGCGCTGGGTGACTGGCAGAAATGTCCCTGCGGTCAACATATGCATGACAGTATGCTGGATCTCACCAAGAGTATGTGAAGTCCATAAATAGGCCCCAAAATGTGTTAACAGGATAGTGGTTTACTTTTGGAGAGAAGGATTTGTCTGATTGTTTCCTCATTATTTGAAGTTCAATATTTTGGCAAAATGACTACATAGGTGATACTATGTCCTGTTCAGGTTTTATGTTTATGTTTATGTGTTATATATGTGTGTGTTATATATGTTTATCTTATGTCCGTGAATGACAGCAAGAGGCAGTGATGTCACTTGGCTCCGCTACTGATGAGATTGAATTTGGTTATTTAGTTAAAATGATGTTTGACAGATTTTTCTTTTTTTTTCTTTTTTTTAAAGATTTTATTTATTTATTTGAGAGAGAGAGAATGAGAGATAGAGAGCACGAGAGGGAAGAGGGTCAGAGGGAGAAGCAGACTCCCCGCCGAGCAGGGAGCCCGATGTGGGACTCGATCCAGGGACTCCAGGATCATGACCTGAGCCGAAGGCAGTCGCCCAACCAACTGAGCCACCCAGGCGCCCTTGACAGATTTTTCTATATCCTGTTCCCCAACCATCCTCACCTTGCAAATTTAGCATCCATTAATGATTCTTACCAAAATCAGTTATTACACTGATGGTTATAAAATGGTGATTTGATATTTCTATCAGTCCTTTTACATTTATTAGTTGACTTTTTTGGAAAGAACAGCTTTCCTTTCTCCACCTAAAATTTAAAAAAAAGTATTAGCATGGATTCATGGATTCTTTAATTTAATGAGCTATCACACATTCCTATCTTAATTTGTTTGGATGCTCAAGTTGTCCCAAACTGAGCTGTCACCAGGCCTTCTCAAGCGAGCCCTGCATTCTGTTGACTTGTACTCACCAGTGTTGGAGTCCTCTCTCGCTTTCTGGTATGCGATGTTGCGTTGTTCACCTTTAAGGTTTCCTGCCCGGACCTGGAATCATCCATTTCTCCAAGAGTTAGTTCCTGGTTCCTTTTAATGGTATTTAGTAACTTCAATTCGAGCATTAGGAGTGCTCATTGCCACTGCATCGTTGTTTCTAGCCCTTTTCAGAGGGCAAGGTCAGGAAATGTGTGTGTGCACGTGTGTGCACATCCATGTGTATATTCACCCTGCTGCTGACAATTCCAGCCCCTCTCCAGGGGGAGTTCCAGTTCCTTGCCTTCCTCCAGTCCACATCAATATCCCTTGCCCCCCATAGTTAGAGCCCTGCTTCCCCCAAGTATCAATATATTTTCTCCTGTGCTCAAAAATAGATTTTGTAAGTTATACCAAAGCAACTTACCAAGGGAAGTTCAATGTCTCATTGTAGTTCAATCTCTTTTTTTTCCTTAGAATATATAGGACTGAGAATGTTTTCTTTTTTGTGGTCATGTTATCAAATGATATACCATTAGGGTTTTGGGTTTTGTTTATATTTATTTTTAGACTTATCTCCTTATACTTATTGCAGGTTTTTTTTTTTTTGAAACGTAAAACATTAAAATGATTCCAAAGTCAAGGCCATATGAAAATGTATACTCAGGGAAGAGCCACTCCCCTGTTCCGGCCCTCCACATCTCATTTCCCATCCACCTCTGAATAATGTTCTATTTCTCGATCTGGATGTAGGGTTACACAGGTGCATTTCTTTTTTTGGTAATTCATAAAGATGAACACTTACAATCTGTGCATTTGTGTATGTTTCCCACACGAATGAAAAAGTTTACAGCCAGTGCGAGACTCGATCGCAGGACCCTGAGACCACGACCTGAGCCAAAGGCAGAAGCTCGACCAACTGAGCCACCCAGGCGCCCCTCACAGGTGCTGACACCTGTGCCTGTGTGTACCAGTCCGGAACCACCGCAACTTTCCACGACTTTCCGAGCGTCGTGGCTCCCGCTTCACTTCTGCCTCCCAGATGTCACTCAAGTTCTTCTGTCGGCCAACTCTCACTGGCACCTACACTAGGGAATGGTTCTGGGGAAGTAGTTCTAGCTATACCAAACACATGCCAAGGTGCTCGATATTACTAGTCATTAGAGAAATGCAAACCGAAACCACAATGAGATTAAAACCACCGAATACAGTGGCACACCTAATAGAATCGCTAAAATTAAAAAAGACGGACCGTACCAAGTGTTGGCAAGGATGGGGAACGACCGCTAGAGGGAACACAGATGTTCTTGGTCAGAATGTAAAATGTCACCACCATTTGGATCCAGTCATTCCACCCGGAGGTATTTATCCAAGAGAAATGAAAGTATATGTCCGAAGATTTACCCATGAATGTTGATAAGAAGCTTTATTTGTGATAGCCAGATACTGGAAATAGCACAAAAGACCAGAACAGGTGAGTGGTGAGTGTTAATAGAGCCTATGGTCGACTACTACCTGGCAAGGGAAAGGAATGAACTATTGATACACACGACAACCGGGACAAATCTCAAAACAGCCATGCCGAGTGAAAGAAACCAGGCAAAAAAGTACATAAAGTGTAATTCCATTTTTATATCGTACTAGAAAATGCCAAGTAAGCTAGCGGAACATCAGAGCGTGCTTTGTTCCTCTTGCTCCTGCCAGGGTGGCCCCGGCATTGATCCTCTCTATACCGGAGGCATGGGTTCTGGTTGCCGGCTTTCTTTGGCCATTCCTGAACCAGCCTGACGGGCAGCGCTCCCCCGGGAGACGCCCCCGGAGCTCCTGAGGCACCAGCGCCCGGTCCTGGCCAGCCGGAGCCCCCACTCTCCAGAGCCCCGCCTCCAGGCTTCCCCATTCTGATAACTGCAAGCTCCTCCCTTTTTTCCTCTCAGCTCCTGGGGTTAGAAGCTTGCATTGCCCTGCCCTTCCTTCTCTTTCCTTGCACGTCCTAAGGACGGCTGAACCAGTTCCCCACGTTACATTCTCTCCGTTGAGATGCCCAGTGTCGTTTCTGCTTTCTGACTGTACCTTCACGGGCAAATCTCTCCTGATATGTGCCTCACCTTTTCACTTTCTTTCTGGAAGCTTTTTAAGCACAGAGAAGGTCTTCATTTTAGCGAACTAGAATGCATCACCCACCCTTTATTCATGGTCTTTATGTGTGTGTCTTAAGGAAGACGTTCTTCTCCTACGCCAAGTTCCTTAAAGGTTTTTCTCTTATACTTTCTTCTGAAGTTTAAGAGATTTGTCTTTTATATTTAAGTCTTTGCTCCACCTGGGATTTATTTTGCGTCGGGATGTCCAGTTGTCCTGGCATCCGTATTGGAAAGCGCATCCTTTCCCCCCTGCTCCGCCTGCCACCCCTCCTCTCCCATATAGCAAGTTTCTCTCTGAGGAATGGCTCCATTTCTGGAATCTTCATCCTGCTTTATTGGTCTTGTCTGTCTATCCTCGTGCCAATACTACACTGCCTTGCCGCTTTATAATATAATCCATATCGGATAGGGCTTGTTTCCTTGTCTAGCTCCTTTTCATTAGGAAAATCCTAGCTGTCCCCAGCCCTTTCTCTTCGCGCACAACCTTTAGCACTAGAGTGTCAAGCGCTATGAAAATCACAATTGGGAATCTGATTAGCATTGCATTAAATGTACAGATGAATTTGGGGAACATTAACATCTTTACCAAATTATTGTTTTGTCCTATCCAAACACATAGCATATTTCTTCGTTCACTTAGGTCTCCTTTAATGTTTTCCAAGGAAACTTTAAAATAGTCTAAACAAAGGTTTTGGGGGCGCCTGGGTGGCTCAGTCGGTTGGGCGTCTGCCTTTGGCTAAGGTCATGGTCTCGGGGTCCTGGTCTGCTTCTTTCTGTCCCTCTCCCTTGCTAGTGCGCTGTCTCAGATGAATACATAAAATATTCTTTTAAAAAGGTTTTTTTACAGCTTATATTTATTCCTAGGGATCCTGCATTTTTGTTACTATTTTAAATGACATTTTTTCAAATATTTTATTTCCAATTCTTCATTACTGATGTATAGAAGTAGATTTGATTTTGATAACTTTATGTTTTATCTTGTTTATTAAACTTGATAATTCAAATAATTTGTAGGTTATTTTCTATGGAGATAATCCTAGTATCCATGAATAATGGGTGTTTTGTTTCTTCCATTCCATTCCCCTCCCCTTTTTTTGCCCTAATTCACCGTCCCTGGTTTTAGGTACAATCCTTGCCTTGTTTCCAGCTCTCGAGAGAAGGTTTCCAACATTGCCCCACTGAGTATCATGATTCGTGGAGGGGGGTTTTTGTTGTTGTTGTTGTTGTTGATGCCCTCCTAATGGGTTTCCTTTTTTTTTTTTTTTTTGGTTTGTTTTTAACAAGAGGAATTTTAGTTTGGGTATTTCTCCGATTTCTTCCCTGCCTCTTCCCTTCTCAGTAAGAGAGGAGAATATTGCTAAGAGAGCCAGGAGACCAGCAAGGGAGAGCTGAAGGGCATCGCGGGGCCGTGAACTGGCTTATCTCTGGCAACAGAGAGGAGCGCCCCAATTCGGGGGAACGGGGGTGCCGAAGTTTGAAGGAACAGACACCAAAACACTAGCGGTGTTCATTTGGCTGATGGCACCTCAGATAATCTGTATTTACTCCACCCTTAGACGCCGTTGTGAAGTTTGCTATCTGTACCGCCGTCCAACAAATTTATCACCTGTTAACTTTTATGCTTAACGTCGTGGCGGGTACTGTAGAAAGATGTGGAGACATTGCTTTTTAGTTTTTCAACAAGAAGGACTTACTACCTGTGGAATAAACCCTGAAAGACACTGAACTAGATTGGAGGAATGATGGGGAGACACTCCCCTTCCCCGGGCTTTCCTTTGCAAGTCTCTGTGCACCGTGAGTGTTGGTTTACCTGACACACACATGCCAGGCACTCTCACGGCCTCTGGGTGGGTGTCTTTTCTCTTACGCTTTTGAGATCAATGGACTTTTGATCTTGGTCGTGTGTTGGCCAGGGGCCAGCCAGGTTCACTTGCTAAGGCTGCAGGGCTGTGTCTCAGGGCAGGGGTCCGTCTAGCAGAGGCATCTCTGGTCCTGGTTCTCAGGCACAGTCTCTGCTGCTCCAGCTGGGCTGACCTTCTGGTCGGAGGCTCCTTGGGACAGTTGGGGCAGCTTCCTGGGCCCCAGGATGAGGGTTGCGACCTCTCCGGCTAAATACTTCCAGTAATTTGTCTGGGTTCAGTCAGGATGCTGCCAAAATCCAGGAGGTCGCTGTGGCGAGAGGGCAGAGCAGAGGGGAGATGCGCAACAAAGCCCCGGATCCATCCAGCGGTGTGGGGGATGAAGGTGGGAAGGGAGGGTGCAGAAGGCAAGTTGCAAGGAGGTGCAGCTTGTTGAGGAGAGCAAGGAAGGCAGAAGTGGTCCAGCTCTTAGCAATGAGTTTTTTCGAGCAGTGTCTTCAAAGCGGTGCTAAGAAAAACGAGGCTGCAAGACTGTGAGCGAAGAAGTTTCTGGGAGCCAGAGTTAGGTCGGGGTATCTAAGTGGAGGGACAGGGCCAAAAGGTGCCGATTTCCTGAAGGGAAACTTTCCACATTTCCAGACTTTCTAAAAATGAATAGAAATTTCAGTGCACAGGGGAGCTGGGTGTTGCAGAACGGGTGAAAAGGTATTTCTTAGACCCATAGCAAAGCAGGGGGTATAGCTCAGGGGTAGAGCATTTGACTGCAGATCAAGAGGTCCCCGGTTCAAATCCGGGTGCCCCCTGACCCAAGTTTAGTTTTAGTACCTACACCAAATGGCACCTTCAGGCTGTCGATTGATGTTTGGCAGACTGGCACAATGGAAAGTCCCAGAATCAGGAATGTGGTTCAAGCCGTGACCGTGGTGTGTTGTTAAGGTGATATATGGACCCAAGGTGTGTCTGAGCAGGAGGATTGCCAGCGAATGTGGTTAAACATCCATTTCCCAGGCCCCCAATCCAGAGAGTCTGGTTTACTGGTCTGAGCTGGGGCCTGAAGAGCTTTATTTCTCAATAAAACCCTTCCTTCTTTTCATCCACCCACATCACAGAAACACTAGATGGTTTTCCTGGGCCGCCACATTTAGCAACTGCTGTTCGGGAGCATTCTAAATGCCTTTCTAGGGTAACATCAGGGGCTTTAGATGTCTTGGTCATGCACTGGGCGGGAGGAGAAACTGCAGGGCTGCCAGGTGGAAGGAGGTTGGGGCCAGAGAAGGAGAAGGTGAGCAGGAATGGATCCAGTGTTTGGCGGAGCTGGTCTCGTGGGCTGACTAAAAATAAAGAGAGGTGTTGATGGGGCGACACAGGTGTTTAGGAGCCAGCTAGAGCAAGGAGGGACACAGAGGAGGCAGGGGGTCTACCTGCAGATCAAGTGTCTCTCATTCAAACCACATGCCTTGTTACCCCCTTCTAGGTTTTTATTTACGAAGGACTGCCTTGTCGCCGCTGGGTCCTGCAGAGCTGAGTCTCCCTGCAAGGAGAGAAGGGAGCCCAGACGGTGTAGATTTTTTGCTAGAAAGCCTCTCCAGCTTCTTGTGGCTGCAGGTGAACTTCTCCAGGACTGACCGAGGCCCCCTGCTAACACTTACCCTTAGAGCCTCGCAGATGTGACCCTTCCTGAGAGTTGTCCCACCTCTACCACACAGGGCCACCTCCGTGGCGGGGAGAATGGACCTTTGCCTCCTCTCACATGCACTTCATCCCTACTGAGCTCAGGGCTGTGCCCACAGCAGACCCCTAGGGCTCCGGTCGCTCTGCCCTGAGCTGCCTTGGCAGGGAGTGTACAGAGCAGAGGGTCTAAAGGGAGGGTGGCGAGAGGGCCCTTCAGGAAGCACGCTGACTGCCAGGACCTGGCTTCTACATATGAGGGGCTGCGAGCCACTTCACTCATGAGGCCCTGTGCCACCCTGGGGCTACTTCTCTGTCCCCTGCGTTCACACAGGGACCCCAGTCACCTGCCTTGAACAGGGACCCCGGGAATGCACTGTGGGATGTCTGCTTTCCATCTGAGCAGCAGAGACAGGCAGGGCCCACGGGAGTGAGGATGCTGCAACATGTTTTTCAGGAAGATGAACAAGGTAACCTGGTCAGGGAGTTCTTTAATGCTGGCTGGTAGAATTTCGGAGTCAGACTGGAAAGACAGTGGTTTCAGTGGTGTTCTAATTAGCGCCCAGTTATACTCTGTGCCAGCATCTAGATGGTGGACCAGTTGTCCCTCGAGGGTGTTCACATTTCAGGTCAATATGCCCACATCATGATCATATGGCAAGGGGTGCTTCTCGCCCAGTCATTCCTGCAAGCTGTATCAGTCTTCAGTGTGTCAATTTACTGCTCTGTTTTATTCCACTTGAAATTCTTATCCAGGACATCAGGAAACCTCTTACTCTGTTTGAGCTCTCCATAGACTCAAAGGCAACAACTAAAAGCAAAAATCTAAAGCCAGTCCTGCATAATCCCTGGCAGACTGCCCGCCGCAAACAAAGGAATCATAATAGTCAATAATAATATCATTGTAGATACAATCTGCTTACTCACATAAAATATTAGCCTAAGAAACAAATACCATTATGTTGTAAGGGGTAAGGCAGTTTCTTTGCATGTTTTGAAGAGTGGAAGGAAGCTGGTGCCTCTTCCAGGAAGCCTCCTTGGTTCTTGCCGAGATGCAGGCAGGGGCAATCAGGGCAGGAGAAAGAGCATAAGCAAAGGTGGGACATAAAGTGCCCCCAGAGGTGTCCCAAGTGCCTGGGGACAAAGAGCAGAGGGAGTAGGCTGGAGCTCCAAGGGAAGCAGGGGCCAGGGGTTGAAGGGCTTTATATTCAGGACTCAGAATTTGGTTTTAGTTCACTGAAACCCTCCATCCTTTTTCAGCCCTCCAGACTTTTCTTTTCTCCCTCTGCTCTCTGCATCAGTTTTCATCTCTCACTGAGATCGGGTCACTCTGCTCTGGTGGGAAAGACACTGCATTGCACCCCAGACCATTCTGCCCTTTCTCCTCCAGAGGAGCACCAGGTGGTACTATTTAATCAACATTATTTCCTGAGGCCCAATGCATAAACGTGTCTTTTCAAGGTAAGCCAGGAGTCTCTGAGAAGCTGCATGCATCAGGACTTTACAGTGAGAGATGGTTTGGGATGAGGGCCCGTGAGTGGGGCAGGAGGGAGCGGAGGGAGTTTGCCATGAGGAGCTCATCCTTCTGAGGCCGAAGTGGGCTTTGTCAAGGTTCCAGCCAGTATAGTTTTTATTTGTAGACTTCACAGATTCAGGACCTAGCAGGTGCAAAGTAATGAAAAGTTCAGAACCGTCTATGTGGATGTTAAGCCAGACTACAAGAGGGGCACTCGGAATTGAAGCAGACTTCTTGGTCCACACTCTTCCCCTAGAAGCTGAGACTCAGGGTCTTGTTGTTCTGTTGCTATTCCTTTGTTCTCAGTGTGCCTCCCACCTCACCAGCAGGCCTGTTCCATTGCTAGGCAGCCTCCTTGCCCTCCCTCCTCCCCGCCCCCCCCCCACCCCAGGCCTCAGCCTGGCCTTCAGCAGGCCCTCCTCATCCCTGACATCCCCATCAGCCAGGAGGGAGTGGGGATGGAGAAGCTAGAATTGCTTCTTTGGAGTTCATTTTGGCTCTTCTGGTAGCTAGGGAGTGATTAAAGTTTGTGGAAAACCTTAGATATTCAAAGAAAACTAAGCAGTTGAAACATGAGGTTATTACTAACTTCAGGAAAAACCAAAAGTTTTACCAGAATTCTTAGTTCCACTTAGCACCATGAACACTATTAACTAATAACAATGAAAATATTAAACATAAAAACATAGAAAATTATCTAACCAAAAGTCGAGATATAGTTATAATAGAAAACTGAGAAGGGAAGGAGGCACATAAATTATGATCTTCATCAGAAAAGTACGACAGTTGATGTCTAAACTTGATTAAGTTTGATATTACATATCATGAGATATTTATATTATTTGAAATCATGGCAGCAAATAGACTAAAAGAAACAGACAAAACAGTAGAGGGTGGTTGCCTCTGGGTGGCAGGAGGGAGATACAAAGGATTGAGTTTTTTCCGATAATCTTTAAAAACAATATTTGACTTTTAAAAATAATTGCACAAGATACTTCAGTAAAAAACACAAAATATAATATTAAAAACATCCGTGTTCTGTGGGTGGAGGTGTAACTCAGGGTAGAGCTTTTCACTGTAGCTCAAGAGTTCCCTGGCTGGAATCCAGAAGCTATGTGTAGCTTCCTCATGTCTCCATGATGGTTCTAGGACCATGCCTTGATCCAGGTCGGGGACTGGAAATTTCACTAACTTCCCCAGCTGCCCCTACTACCACCCCCCAGGTTTGATGAATAGACGCACACACTGGAGAGACATCTTCAGATGTAAGCACTGCATGCGTCTCCGAAGAGGTTAGGTAGGATCTCTTCAAGCTGCTGTTTTGTGGTGTAGAATAAGAGAAACACAGACAAATAAATCTTAAAAGCCCTCCCAGTAGTTAAAGTCAATGCTCCTTCTGGTTGCTGCAGTCACCACAGACTGAAGAACGGGGCGGGGGGAGGGGGCGGAGATGCAGGCACGTAGTGGGGTAAGGCCGGGGGCTCTGGGGAGGACCTCTCTGGGGTGAGTTTGTGGAGGAATAAATTGCTGGTTTTATCAGCTCTCTAGAGACAAATAGAAACTCCCAATGTGCAATAGGAGTTCTGGGTGTGACTATGAAGGTGAAAAGTGTTTATTAGACAGCCCTAGGAAGCAGGGGGGTATAGCTCAGGGGTAGAGCATTTGACTGCAGATCAAGAGGTCCCCGGTTCAAATCCGGGTGCCCCCTACCCTATTGGTTTTCCTATTCACAGCTGTTGCCCATATTCCAATTTCCCTTCATCCATGCTAATTATGATCCTTCCTGAAATCGGAAGCCACTGGTCAGCCCTTGCACAACGGCAATCTGGGTGGATTGCCCCTTGCATGTTTGCCTCTACTAACGCTCTGGGTATCCCTCCTTCTCTTGGCACCTAGCCTTTTCCCTTTCTGCATATATCTAATTTCTTCCACTCTATTGGGTCTTCAAAGAGAAGGCAGGGACGCATGCTGGGAATTCTGCTGGGTTTTTCCAGGGCAGACCAGAGTAGATACAACAGACTTCCCAGGATCAGACAGTAAACGGTAACCTTAAATCATCACCCTCACCCTTCCTTCCCAGCAAAAACAGTTTGGCACAGTGGAGTCGTGGTGAGACCTACGGAGACAAATCGTAGCATCTAGGTTCTCTCCATGTGGGATATACATTTCCCTCTGGGGATCTGGTTTTTCCCACACCAGAGCTCACCCACGTGCTTGCTTCAACCTTCTGGGGTCTAAAGCCTGGCTTAGCTACTCTGACAAGGGAGACAGACAGTGTTGCTCCCCCAACTATTGGAGCTCTGCAACACTGTCTGAATTAGAGTCCATTTCTGTCTTCACTGAAGGGAGAAATGCGAAGGGCTGGGAGCCCCGATGGGGTGGGTAGTTTGGGAGACAGTAGGCCAGGTCCTGGGCTAAATCGAAAAGGCAATGGGAAATGGACTGCGGGTTCTTCAGGCGGCTTCTCTCCTCTTTTCCCCACCAATGACCCACCAGGGACTGAGGCCTGGGAAGCCGCAGGGCTGAGGGAGGATGTCTCACCATGAACCAGGTCTGGCAATTTCCAGAAAGTCAGTCCTGGAAGGAGGCCATGACTTCCTTTTGCAGAACTGAGTGTTACCAAACAGTTGAAAGGTATTAATTATGTAGCACCTACAGTCTGGCGGTATAGCTCAGGGGTAGAGGATTTGACTGTAGATCAAGAGGTCCCTGGTTCAAATCCAGGTGCCCCCTTACTTATGTCCAAGTTTGGATGGTCCTTCCCCCTGCCTCCAGTCCCCCTTCCATCCTAGGCTCCCAGTTAAAAAGAAAGGTGCCAGGAGGTTGTGCACAGATTGTCCAGTTATATTCATTGACTCACTGAACACCAACTATCGGCCAGTGCCAAGCCCTTCTCCATGCCTCGGAGTTGTGAAGGTAAGTTGTTCCTTGTATACATCTTGCAGCAGTAGGAAGACCTCAAGTTCCTGTGGGAAGTCTGGTTGATTCTAAGGGTCACTGGGTGAGGTAGGGAGTGTCACCCCAGGTAAGTTGCTCAGTCTCCTTTGTGCCTCAGATTTTGCATTTATAAAATGGGGGATAATAATAGTACCACCTCATAGGGTGTGTGTATGTGTGTGAGAGAGAATTTAAAGCATTTAGGACAACACCTAGTACACAGATGTCAGTTGTTATTATTAGCTGCAAATCTGCCCTCAGGTAAATGAACAGATGGCGGTTGTGAGTCCTTTCATTATTGAACTATTTTGGAGAGTGTCTGCTAAGGGCAATGATTTTGGTCTTAGTGGATGTTGAGTTACTCTTTCCAGTGGATATGAAACTCTAGGACCAATGTCCTCTGGAGAAATTCATAAAACCGGGCCACCGGGGGCAGGGGGTGCTTGTCTCTGTTCCCTGTGGCAGAGATGTTATGATAGGTATAAGTTGATTCCTGACTAGGAGGGAGTCCATGGGGCTTCTTATACTACTTGAATTTCTTTCCAGTCTAAAGAATTGTTCCTATAAGCCCAATTTATGTAGTAAACCCCCTGAATCTCTGTTGTGCTCATAGCATTTGAACCAACAGCCCATTTCTGTCTGTGGACTCCAGGGCGAGTGAAAGATAGAGACCACCCTCTACAGCTTCCTATAAACGTTAAGGGAACGGAGGCATGTGGTTACACCTGACCTTGCCTGCTCCCCTCGAATCAAAGTGGTCAGGGAGGCCTGGGTCTGCAGTTTTGATGGGGAAAGGGTAATCTTCTGGTGACTGGTGAAAACCAAGGAAGCAAATCAGAACCTGGCCTTGGTGACCGGTTGGCCAGCTCTTGGGCTAAAGCAAAAAGGCAATGGGTTGGGTTCTTCAGGCGGCTTCTCTCCTCTTTTGCTTGCTAATGACCCCACCAGGGACTGAGGCCTGGCAAGCTGCAGGGCTGAGGGAGGATGTCTTACCATGAACCAGGTCTGGCAACTTCTAGAAAGACAGTCCTGGAAAGGGGCCATGACTTCATTTTGCAGAGCTGAGTGTTACCAAACAGATGAAAGGTATTAATTATGTAGCATCTACGGTCTGGGGGTATAGCTCAGGGGTAGAGCATTTGACTGCAGATCAAGAGGTCCCTGGTTCAAATCCAGGTGCCCCCTTACTTTATGTGGCAAGGCTTTGCATTGCCACTGGATTGCAATGGGCTATGGCATCCTGCATTCCTTCAGGGTTCCTGCAGGGGTAGGTTCCTATCACTTAGGACTCTCAGGGCCTGGTGTGTTTGGGGAGAGACCAGGTGAGGGAGGTCCTTGGCTTCACACAGCTGTGGTACAAGACTCATGCTCTCTCCTCTGAGCCTCACGCATACCCAGTCAACCTGTAACACACTTCCAATGATGCTCTTTTTCTCTTTTTGCTGCTCTTTCTCCTGTTTCCAAGGCCAAAGACTCAGCTACCTCCTGCGGGACCTTCTGAGTCTATTAGCCTGTGGGAATAATTGTGGGCTGATGTCTCAAACAGATCGTCTGCCTACCTGGGAGAGCCGTGGAATTGGGAGAAAAGTCGCCTGGTGTTGAAGAGGCCATGGGCTGCTGAGTCAGACAAGGACTCAGAGCTGGAAGCTTGCCTTGGTCCAGAAGGTTCCTGATCTCCGCTGCTCACCCACTTACCGAGGGAGAGGGATCTTGACGTTTAACAAGAGTTCAATGAATAGAATGGAGAGAATGGAGAGTGAGTAGTGGGCACGGAGATGTGATCCGGAGACCTCTCAGTGCCCTGTCTAGTGTACGAGGTCTAAGCTATTAGATGTCCTGTCACCCCACAGAGGAATGAGTGTATCTTCCCAGCAAGTACCTTTTCTGTGTTGAAGCCACACCGTGATTTTGCCCTCCTGAATAAGCAGGGTTGACCTGTAGGCAGCAGGCAGCCTGCCCACTGAAAATGCATCTGTCTTTCTGCTGCATACTCTCCCTTACCCCTGGGTCCCCCTGGGCCACCTCTGAGCCCTCTGCCCGCAGCCCTGCTGCCTCCCCTCCCCCATCTCTCTCTCTCCCTTGGCAGGACCAAACCCCAGAGAGCAATCAGCCCTCTCAGTTAAATTCCTCAAATGCTTCTTGTGCTGAGCAAGAGGCCAGGCCTGGGGGTCCAGAGGTGAGCCAAATCTAGTCAGACATTTTCCTTCCTCACTCTTTTCAGAGGCTCTCCTTCTTTTGGGGAAGAGTGATTTGCAACACAAAATATATTAGCTAGAAAGGAGCCTGGCGCCTCTGGGCTGACTCGGCGAGGGCTCTACGGAGATGGTGGGGTCAGCTGGGTCTGGACGGTGAATGTCAGGCAGTGTGTGGGTAGTACATGCACAAAGAAACAAAGGCGCCATGTATTTGGAGTGTTTTCTGGATCGAAAAGTCATGCACGGGTGCGTGTTTCTATGTACCTGTGTGTGCAGAGTGGGTGCACATGTGTGTGCGACCATGCGTGCAGGGGTGTGTGTGTACCTGGAGGAGACTGGAAGTGTGTGTGTGGGCACGACGGCTGTGCAGGGGACAGGGGGGAGGGCACGTGACTGTGACCTAATGTCAGATGCAGACTTTCAACAAAGGAAAGTTTGTTTGTAAGGGACGTTTCGGAATTCAGACTTTGTTCTGTGGGTCACAGGGAGTCCTTCGGACTGCAAAGAAGCAGGACTTCTTTGCCAGTCCCTTTATTTAGGGGACATCACCTAGGAGACATTACAGAGAATGCTTACATGACCAAGTTTGCCAAAAGACCCTTCCTTAACTGGTATTATTTTTTTTTCGAGCACCTACTATGTGCTAGTACCACGCCGGGCAGTTTATCTGAAGTGAACCGTATTTGTCACAAGAAACTCATCCCTGTTTAAGACGAGGAAACTGAAGCTAACAGAGTTAAAGAACTCACCCAGTGACGCAGACAGAGTAAGGAAGCAGAAGCAGGGGAGAAAAGGAATTCCAGAGAGACTTTCAGGATAAAATATACAGGACTTGGTGGCTGATGAGAGGTACAGCATGAGCAATAGTGTGAGAAGGTAGAGTCAGATGCGTGGATTACTTTTGTCCAGAGAGAAATACAGAGTAGCTATGGGGAAGGTGGGAAGCCTAATCTAATTTAGGCTAGAGTTCGGAGCCGGCTTTTGGTTAGGGGAAGGAATAAGATGGAGAAAGAATTGAGTCAGCTCAGTTGTGGGGACCAGAGTAGAGACGGAGTGGTTTACTTGGAAGGGAGGAGAGGCATGTTTTCTTTGAGAAGAATGGGAAAGAAGAGAGGGGAAGAGAGGGGTCTCTGAGGTGTGGCGGGAAACCAAGCAGCTGCAGTCTGGCTGCTTCTGCACGAGCTTTTGTGCTGGAGTGAGAAGACAGAAGTGGGGGAGGGAAGTATGTCCTCGATGAGCCTGTGATGGAAACGAAGGAGTCAGAGGGTCTGCTGTGGGGAGGGGTGTAGCTTTATTGGAGCTGTGGTCGAGTTCTGCACCTCTGTGAGTCCGCCTTTTGTGGACAGTGAGAAAATTGCTGTCCCCTAGAGACACTTGTCCCCACCCAGGTCAGCACAGGAAAAGTGCTAATGATTTTATTCTCTAGCTCCTTCTTTTTTATTCTAGGCAAATGCCAATCCAAGGAGTCTAGGTCACTCTCAATAGCAGACAAGGTTGCCGGTTCCCTTGCCTACACTCTGGTTAAAAGATCTGTTAGCCCCACACTAACCATCTTTTGTGTGATCCTACCAGCAAGAGAAATCTGTTAGCTCCCTGGCCTCTTGTGGATTTTTACCAGTTCCATTCCACGGTGCAGGGATCTCATCTGTCAACTCCCGCTGTCTCTTCCTATAGTTGCCAAAAGAAGACAGTAAAGGAGGCAAAAGAACCTAGAACTTGAAGGACGAAGAAGATAGATGGCTTAAACCAAAGTGTTATCAGTATTGACATTAAATATAAATGTATAAAATACCACAGTAAAAAGACAAAGAATGTAACTGGATAAAAACAACAACCACTATAGGATGGTCACAAGAGATAGGTAGAAAACATAAGGATATAAATATATTGAAAATAAAAGGACAGAAAGAGATGTAACTATGACAACCATATGTCTTGTAGCTATATTAATACGGGACAAAATCGTTTCTGAGGCAAAAATCATTACCAGGGATGAAGATGGTCATTTTGTACTGATAAAGTGTTCAATTAACCAGTTAAGTACCACAATTCTAAATTTGATTGCACCTAAAAATAAAGCCTCAAAACGTATGAAGCAGAAATTAACAGATTAAAAAGGGAAAATGGACAACCCTCCAATCGTGCGAGAGATCTTTAAAACCCTCTTTTGTGATTTGATAGGACAAGCAGAGATAATATCAGAAAGATATAAAAGACTTGAACAACATGATTCACAAATAGGACCTAATGAACACATAAAGAACCTTACACTCAGCAGTTAGAGAACTTGCATTTTCCCCCCCATTCACTCATGGAACATTCACACAAATTGACCATATTCTGAGTGTAAAGCAAGTCTTAACAAATTCCAAAGTATTTCAAGCACAGCAAGTATGTATCCTGACCAAATTAAATTAAAATTCAAGTAACAATAAATAACAAGAAAACCTAACAAATAATTAGACAATCCCACCTTCTTAGAAATTAAAAACTGCACTTCTTAAATAATCCAGGGGCCAAAAGGGAAATTGCAATTGAGTTAGAAGTTAGAAAATATTTGAACTACATGATGATGAAAATACCAGATATTGAAACTTGTCAGTTGCAACCATAGCAGTGTGCAGAGGGCAATTCTTGCATCCACAGCATTATGAAGAGACAAGGTGAAAATTAACTAGCTCTGCATCTATCCCAAAAAAGATATAAAAGGGACAGTAAAGCGGCGCCTGAGTGGCTCAGTCGGTTGAGCGACTGACTCCTGATTTCGGCTCAGGTCATGATCTTGGGGTTGTGAGATCGAGCCCCGTGTTGAACTCACGTGCTAGGTGGGCATGGAGTCTGCTTGGGATTCTCTCCTGGTCTCCCTCTGCACCCGCCCCACCCGCTCTAAAAAATAAAAAATTTTAAAAAATGAAAGGGACAATAAAGCCAAAGGAAAAATAAAGAGGAAAGTAATGAAGATGAATTAATGAAAGCATAAACTGATTAAATAGAAAACAAATGCATAAGAGATAGGACCAATGAAGCAAAAGTTGTTCTTTGAAACAAATAATAAGGGTGCCTGGGTGGCTCAGTTGGTTAAGCGACTGCCTTCAGCTCAGGTCATGATCCTGGAGTCCCGGGATCGAGTCCCTCATTGGGCTCCCTGCTCAGCAGGGAGTCTGTTTCTCCCTCTGACCCTCTTCCCTCTTGTGCTCTCTCTCTCTCATTCTCTCTCTCTGTCAAATAAATAAATAAAATCTTTGAAAAAAAAAAGAAAAAAATAATAAAAAATGTTAATCCAGACAAGACTGACAAAGGAAAAAGAGAAAACACTAATAACCAATAAAAGAGATATTTGAAAGGATACCTAACTACAATTCCAAAGACATTAAAAAGATCATAGGATTATATTATGAGTGACTTTGTGCCAATAAAATACAATATTCAGATGGCATGGAAAATTTTCTAGGACAATACAACTTACAGAGTGAGTGAGTTTAGCAGGACTGAGCTGGGTCAGTGGAAAAATCCACGATTTTAGCTGATAAAGGTGCCAGTATACCAACTTCCTACTCAATGAATGGCAAAGCTCTTCACTCTCCTGTCTCCCAACAAGGTCATTTCCTTCACCAAAACTTCTACTCTTACATGGTCCCTCCAAACTTCCTTGTAAATACATGATACACATATATACATATCACCGATGAAGGGTTCATATCCAAAACACAAAAGGAACTTGGGCAAAGCAATAAAAAGGATACAGACAACCCAATAGAAAGATGAACAAGAGATTTGAACAGGCCCTTCACAAAAGAAGACACTCAAATGACCAATCCGGATATGAGAAGATGCTCAAACATCATTAGTCTTTGGGGAGATGCAATTGGAGCCACAGGGAGATACCACTAGATTCTCACCAGGATGGTTAAAATGGAGACCGATGGTACTGAGCATTACGAGGATATGGAGCAGTAGTAACTCTCCTATGCTGTCGGTGGTAGTACAATTTGATATAACCACTTCAGAAACCTGTCTGGCCTTATCAGTTGAGTTGAAAATGCGAACGCTCTCTTAATCAGCAAGTCTATTCCAAGCTATATACTTTAGAGTGCACATGTACATATAAGAAGGTTCATACCAGCATTTCTCTTAATAGCTTCCAACTGGAAACAGCCCGAACGTCCACCAGCAGCAGCATAGATAAATAAACCATGGTACAGTCATACAATGGAATGCTAAACAGGAATCAGAAAGAACACATTACTGTCACAGTGGCTAAACAGGCATGAGTCTGAGAACCCTGAGGTTGGGTGAAAGAAGCAAACTCAAAAGAATAAATCCAAGAACAGGCAAAACTAATCCATGGCGACAGAATGGTGGTTATCTTTGGGGAGAGGGGGCAGTTGGGAAGGGCTGCAAGGGAACCCTATGAGGTGCCAGAAATTTTCTGTGTCTTGATTTGGGTGGTGGTTTTGGGTGTGTGTATATGTCAACATTCATTGCGTTGTACATTTAAGATTTGTGTGCTTTGTGTAAATAACACTTCAATAAGAAATAAAAACAAGTTAATTACATCTTTCATTTCGAGAATGTTTTGATTAGTTTTTCGAATATATGTGACCATTTCTGAATCTTTTGCTCCTCAGTTTAGATTTCATTTCTCTCTTTTAAGATACTCTTTGATTCATTCAAATAATGTCATAGGTGGAGTTTTTGCAGGTCCAGTTCCCATGTTTCCTATTCTGTCGACTCTCACGAATGTTAGCTAGTTTCCTCGTGCGTTTTTAAATTTGCTCAGTCACAAACAGTGACATAGAGCTTCCTATGTGCCAGTCCTGGTTCAAGTGTTTTATGCGGATTAACTCATTTAATCTACCCACCAGTGCATCAAGTATATGTTATTATCATTTTACAGCGTATGCAGCGAGGCACAGAGAGGGGAAGTAACCAGCCAGAGGTCCCACAGCTGGGGCAGGACTTGGATCCAGGCTCTCTGCCTTCAGAGTCTATGCTGTGGGTCTCCATGCTATGCTGCTTCTCGAACACTTAGATTTATTAAAACCCGACCCGTGGGAGTTCTAGGAAGCTTGTTTCCTGGTGCATTCCTTCAGAGAGGATTTTCATTTGACCAGGAGCCTAGGGCACCATCCACCCGAGTCCAACAAGAATTAAAATAACTCCCTGTAGCTTTTCAGACCAGATGAAGAGTGCTCACTCAGGGCCCACGCCAAGTCAGCCTGCCAGGGGCTGTGGATGCTCGGGGTTGCTTTTCTCTTTCTTGTCTTCAACTCACTTGCTCCTTAAGAGCTTAGCCCTTGCTAAGTGCTGTCTTTAGGCAAACTTGTCTTGTTTCAGATTGCCCACCACGTGTGGGGCCTGAGACTCTGTCCCTGGGACGGCCCCCTCACCCTTTTACTGCTCCCACCTTCCTACGGGCTGTAGGCCAGGAGGACACAGGGTGTGAGGCTTTTGAGGAAGGAGCCTGTTGCTTGTTATGCAGCATGCTGGTGAGTTTTCCCTGAAGTAGGCCCGGCGGTCCCCGAGAGAGCGCCTTCCGAAGGGGTTACTCATCACTTTACAGGTGGTCTGGGTGTGGCTACACAGATGAAGAATATTAATTAAGTCACACCATAGCAGGAGGGGGTATAGCTCAGGGGTAGAGCATTTGACTGCAGATCAAGAGGTCCCCAGTTCAAATCTGGGTGCCCCCTCTTTATCCCTAACTTAAACTGATGCTGCATTTTTTTTAAAACTTCCTCTTCCTTATTAGACGTCAATGTGAAGTTGTTTTCCCCCACCCAAACCATCAAATGGTGAAGCTTAATACCATAGTTGCTCGGTCTGCCCAGCACCTTGTGTTCTAGATCTTCTCAGATTCATCTCTAAGTGGGCATCCTCGGTGACCCGATGTTAACAGTATCAGGGACAGTCACTGTCTCTGCCTTGTGTCCTCAATACTCTCCCTTCTCAATTCAGGCATTCTGTGAATGGGGTGGAAGGGGTCTTCTCTTTCCAAGCCAAAGGGCTGGGATCTGTGGCTCAGAGGGTAGGCCCCTCTCCACATGTTCAAGTGCACATTGAGGAACTATTAAAGACAATCGTATATCTTATTCAAGCTTTACAAGTAAACTTCTGCATAAGGAACCCGTGAATTATATCACCCATCTCAAAACTAAAGTGTGTAATGACTTTCTGTGGTTTGGAGAAGGAGCAGCGGAGCATGTTGGTAGACAGTCTCAGAATTCGTTGTGAGTTCCGAGATATGGCATGGAATTCACAAGGGCAAGCCATGATTTCTGTTATGCCTCACACCCATCATCTTTTATGACCTTTCTCCCATTTCCCCACCCTCCAGGCTTCGATCAACAACAGAAATCTACACTTTTGATGGGCTAAAAACAGGTTCTCATAATAAATTCTTTGACAGCAAGAAGGCCTCAACCCCCTTACACCGGACGGCGGGAAAGGGCAGCATAGAAACAGCGTGGTCAGACTTCGTCTACCTCGGTCAGCTGACCCAGAGCTCTCCGTCTGACACCCCGGGTTGCAAAGGTTCTCTATCCTGCGTTCTGTTATCAGCATACAACATGAGTGCCTGAAAAAACAAGACTTCTTTTATCCTCAGGGATGTGCTTTGGAGTTTCCCTTTCATTGAAGCTGACTCCTTTTTGTTAGCGAGAGACTCAAATTTCTGACTCAGTGCTTCTTTTTCCAGTTTCGTAAACACTTGGAACTTTGGCCGAGAGCCGGGTGGCTTGTTCCTTTCCTGTGCCTCCCCTCCCACGACACCTTCTGATGTTGAAAGTGACTTCTGGGGGCAGCCTCCGTCCGTGTGACCTCTCCCCCGCGGGACCCTCCGGATTTGTGCAGGAGCTGTCTCTGTTTCTTGCCCTTCCTGAGGGCTCCCTAGTGGCCCCCGCCCCCTGATTTAACCATCTCCCTCTTACGGGAGAGAGCCTGCGTATTTGAGGCTGTGTGTACGCGATTTTCATCACCGAGCCGGGGCCTGTCCCTTCCTCGATTGTCTTGCTCTTGAGTGTGGATACGAAAACCTTTCTCTACCTTTGGAAATGTCACCCTTTGACTTTATTGTGAGTCTCCACTGACCTGGGAGGCGAGCTTTCCTCTCATGATTTTCAGAGTCCTACATGGTCTGTGGGCCCGTCGGGTGCGCCCTCCCTATACCCTTGGCCCCAGAGCCTGGAGTCCGAGAGGCCTCTGGGGAGGCTGAGAGGTCGGGGCGGAGAAGCCAGATGTGGCAGCGGCGGTGTGTGGCTGAGGGGCCGGGCGGTGCTGGGGTCCCCCGGGGGGGCAGTGGGCTGGCCCTTTGTCCTCACACCAACCGAGGACACCGTGCATCCTGGCTGGGTGGACAGTGGACGCCCGGTGTGTGAAACCATGACGACAGCGCTGGAGGGGAGGTGGGGGGGGCAGAAAACCAGCAGAAAGGACAAATGCCTGCCACCACCACGGGGCAGGGGTAGTGGGGGAAGGACGGATCGGGAGGGGCTTGGGGCCGGCGGGGTCTAGGGAGGAGCAGGAATCAGGAGGCGTGCAGCTGCGGAAGGCAGGAAAGGAAAGAATATTCGTAGTGCTTTCTCTCAGTTGTTTTTTAACCACGCAGTACCTGCAAGGCTGGAGTGTGTAGACGTTTGGGTTATTACGTGTGTGAATTGGAAAATGAAAGAATCCCCCACCCCCTCGTTGGCAGTAGCTGTCTGGTTTATTTTCTCCCATAGTAGATGATATACATATTTTATAGATGTGTTATATATAGTATATAACATGTAAACAAATATACAAATTTATATTTAAATTTATATTTTTAGGGGCGCCTGGGTGGCGCAGTTGGTTGGGTGTCCGACTTGGTTTCGGCTCAGGTCTCGATCTCTGGGTGGGGGGAATCAAGCCCTGGGTCAGGCTCTGGGCTCAGCGTGGAGTCGGCTTGAGATTCCCCCTTCCTCTCCCTGTGCCCCTCCCCACCTCTCTCTCTCTCTCTCAAAAAATTGTTTTATATATATAAAAATTTATTATGTGTTTATACGTAAATATTTGTATGTGTATATAATCTTTTTTAAAAAGATTTTATTTATTTATTGGAGAGAGAGAGAGACAGACAGAGCATGAACAGGGGGGAGGGGCAGAGGGAGAGGGAGCGGCAGACTCCCCGCTGAGCGGGGAGCCCTACAAGGGGCTCCATCCCAGCACCCCGAGGTCATGACCTGAGCCAAAGGCAGACGCATAACCGACTGAGCCACCCAGGCGCCCCTTATTATAATAATATATATACCTGGTATCTTTTTAAAAGTCCAAATGAGTTCATATCATGCACATGCCATGCAATTTGCTTTTTGCCCTTAATGATATTAAGAGTCTTCTCATTGTCATACTCCGGACCTATGTCATCTTTTTCTGTTGCATCATACCCCATCCTCTGACTGCTTTGTAACCTGTTCCCTGTCAGTGGAGAGTTAGGTGGTTTCCAATTTATTGCTAACAAAAAAGGTAAAAGCTGCAACGAGTCTCCACCTACAGCGTCTTTGTGCACTCACATGAGTATTTCTGAGGGATAAATTCCCAGGAGTGGAACTCTCCTAGAGTATAATTTTTCCTAAGTAACTTTTTTTTTTTTTTTACAAAGGCCACAAACTCAACATGGAAAACTTGAAAGATAAATAAAAGCACAGAAAAAAGCTGAGATCATCAACAATTTTGTTCAGACACACGGTTTTGTAACCTGCCTTTTCACTTGACAAATTATCATGGATATTCTTTTTTTTTTAAAGATTTTATTTATTTGAGAGTGGGAGAGAGTGCGAGCACGAGCGGGGGGAGGGGCAGAGGGAGAGGGAGACCCCCCCCTGAGCAGGGAGCCTGATCCCAGGACCCCGGGATCATGATCCGAGCTGAAGGGAGACGCTTAACGGACTGAGCCACGCAGGTGCCCGTTATGGACGTTCTGTGTAATTAAGTAACCGCTGGACATGGGCTCTGAACCTTCTCTCCCCACAGGGAAAGAATTGCAACTTGTCACAGTTATGTCACCGTCCCAGTGTCCCTGACCTGCTGTGGATGCTCAACAACCATTAGGGCTGAAGAGAGAAATCTGGATGATTTTAAAGCTCTGCCCACCTGTAAAGGTTAACAAGGCGACCAGGGGCATCCTCAGCCAGGTGCACACAGTAGAGACAGGAAGAGGAAGGGCTGGCTTCCTGCAGGAGGAAGGCCAGAGCTGAGAGAAGCAGAACTGGCCAGGACATTCCAACCAGCAAAACTGAATCCTGATGTAGCAACACAGGCAAGAGGTGTTACTTATACCATCTTCCTAGCTCAGGGGGTATAGCTCAGGGGCAGAGCATTTGACTGCAGATCAAGAGGTCCCTGGTTCAAATCTGGGTGTGTGCCCTTCCTTAACTTTTAATCACAAGTGGGTTCCCTGTCCTACAAGAGTAGCTGAGCCAGAAGGAGCCCTGCAGTAGGGTTGCTGCTTAGTTTTCTGAGCCCAGCGTGCTGGCGGCCCTGCAGAGGCTCTGGCCTGAGGCTCCCTGACTCAGGTTGTGGAGCTCCCCCTGAGGCCTGCTCAGGACTCACAGACCCACGCCCCCAGGAAAGAGCAGGATTGTGCTTGGCGCTGTGGGACTGACTCCAGGGAGGGAAACGCTGAAGAAGAGAGACCTTCCGGGGCCTCTTTTCTCTCTGTCCTTGGTGTAGAATCACGGGCTCCAGTGAGGGAAAGGAAGCTGGAGTCGCATTCCAAAAATCAAGAACAGGTAAGCAACATCTGTCCTTAAAAGCTCACCTCACTCTGACAGGAAGACTTCTGGCCTCTGTCATTAATTCCAGAACTCCTTCAGACACTGACATACCCCCTCATGTCTTGTCAGTCCCTGAGACCCGCTCTGCTTCAGGTGGAAGGCATTCCTGCCCACCATCCCCTTCTGCACCATCCCCTGCCTATGCCAGCTGTCCTTGGCCAAGGACGTCAATGTCAAAGCAGGGCTGTGTCAGTGGAGGGCTCTGGACTTCTCTAAGGCCAAGGGTCCCCAGCTGGACGGCCCATCACAGCACCTGGCGTGTGAGATGGTAAGAGCCATGGCGTGTGCTTTCATGGAAATACAGCTCGCAGGCCCCAGGTCAGACTGCCTGAATCAGCATAGTTGGGCGCAGGGCCAAGGGACTCTATTTTTAACAAGCTCATGGGATGATCCCAGTGGAAAGTCAGAATTGGAAACCACCAATTTAGTTTGGTGCCCCATGTTACAGGCTTGAAAAGAGGCCATAATTAAGAGATGTGCCCAAGCACACACACCTGATTAATCATAGGGTTGGGGCCAGATCCCACATGGCTGATCTTGGGCTCCTTCCACTTCCCTAACCTGGGACAAGACGCGACGGGGCCCACTGCCTTCAGCTGCTTCCTTCCTGCCCGGGCTGGAGGAGATAGGCCTCCCCAAATAATGATCTGAATGATGTCCACCCCACATCTAGGACTAAACAGGATGAGCTCACAGCAGCCTGGGAATCTGAACTGTGGCCCTCCCGACCCGCAGTCAGATCTTTTCCCCGGACCCAGAGCTTACTTCACATTGTTTCCTAATTGACATCATTTCATGGTTGTGGCCTCCCCCAGGGAGGGACCCTCCTCAGCCAAGACCCAGTAGTTTCTATTTACTCCTGCCGGCCCCATGTCCTGGCTGACTCACCCTCTCCTGGCCAGAAGCTCCCTCCCCTTTCCCACTGACCCTCATTTGAATGCCCTGAAGCCCCCTCCGCCCTGCTCAGCCCCTCCCCTCCTGTCTCTCGCTGATACACTTTCTTACCTCCCCCACCTTCCCTCTTCACTCCACCTTTCCTGGGCTCATTTGTTCTAACCCCTGCTCCCCTCTCCCCCCAGCTTCACCTGTTCGACTACTGGCTGGATGGATCTCTTTTTCCCCTTCTTCATCCCAAGGCCGAATCCCGGGGCTGAGCCTGGGGGAGGCATCTGGCCAGGAAGGCTAACACCACCCTCCCGCTGAGCAGCCCCAGCTGCCTTGAAAGGCCTCACGTCTGGGGCTTTGCACATCTGGAGGGGGCAGGGATGGGCTTTAAGGCTGCCTGTTTGGGCTACCAAAGCCTAAAAACCTTCTGAACTGGCATGGGGACTCTGACTTTGCTGGCTGAGCCACTGCCTAGGACAGTCAGACCACACCTGCCTCTCCCTGGGCGGGGACCGCACACTGTCCCCTCCTGGAGCCACAGGCTATTTGGATTCCAAAGTGCAAAGATTCTGATGGACAGGAAAGACCCCCTGGGTGTTTTCAGTTTCCACAGTGAATGGACAGCTTCTGCATTCAGTGGGCAGGGACAGGGGTGCTGGACCCTCTGTGAGCCCTTCCATCAGTCCGGATATAAGAGGAAATCCGTGGGGATTGGTGGCCTTTGGAGTTGGGATTGATTTCTCCATATCCTCTCATAAATTACAAATTTGGGAGGACTGTTCTTCCCTGATAAATGCCCCAACATTCACCCAAGAGACCAAGAGTCTCCGAATTTCAGGGAATTTAGCAACTGCTGGATCAAAGTTTGCCTCTGGTGTTCGGCTCTGCCACGTGGTGCCTTAGGCAGATTTTCTTGGCACAGTCGTCAGAAGCCCCGTGTGTCCTTCTGAGAACTGGATGTAGTATGATCTAGTCATTCCTGGGGTGTTAGAATCTGCCACCAGGGCGCTTGCTCTCTGTGGGCACTTGATTTCAGCTGACTGCAGGCAACAATGCGTCTGTTAACACTGGTTTGCTAGCTTCCTAGCCAGGAGGGACCAACCGGGACTTTTCCTGCCTTCAGTACAACGAGGTCTGGTAGTTAACCCCGGATCCCCACATATCTGCATTTCTCTGAGGATCTCTTGCTTGCAAATTACCCTGGGTACCAGTTCCCATACTAGTCACGCACACAGGTGCAAACCCAGAATGTGCCTCTGTCTGATGGAAACAGACTAGACAGTCCCTGGCAGGCTGTCAGGAGCCCATGGCCCTGGAGAGACGGTGGGAGAGTCAGGCTCCAAGGGACCCCAGCGGCCCGAATCCCAGCCAGAGCCACTGCGGAGTAGCATGCAGGGCAGGAGGCACTGTGGCCCCCAGGGGGCGCTGGATGAACCAACAGCTGCGCCGAGCTCTAGATCCTGGAATGAAGCTCACTCTGCAAAGTGTGAGCTGGGCCCCCAGCCAGCAGTCAGGGGGATAGGGGCTGGCAATGTTTGGCACATCTGTTTGGTACAGCAGGTTGCAGAGCTGGGCTTTCCACCAAGACTCACTATTTTGGTTTGGGGTTCAGGTACTGGGCAGTCAAAGAATAACACAAAGCCCTGCCTGCAGCCACCAGAGAGGGCCTGACCAGCACAGCACAGTGGGGTTGGGTGGTGGAGCCCACTTGTGTCTGAGAAACACAGGAGGTGAAACCGAGGAGTCCTGGTCCATCTCTTCTTTCCTCATAGAGGTTTCAATGTTGGGGGAACAACAGCTGTTATAGGGGGTAAAAGCCAGCATAATAGGGGGCACCTGGATTTGAACCAGGGACCTCTTGATCTGCAGTCAAATGCTCTACCCCTGAGCTATACCCCCACTTGCTTATGTATGTCTAATAAGCACTCTAATCCTGCAGAGCCACACCCTGACCATCTCCACCTTGTGATATGTTCTTGGTAGTGCTCTGCCATCCTATGCCCCTGTAAGCATGCCCCACCTGCTACGCCCACCCTTGCCTCTTGCCTCTACTCAGAACTAGCGTTCTTCCTCTCCTCAGCCCCTAGCTGTAGGCCCCGGCCTTGAAAACATTGAGGTTTGCAGCTTGAACATCCTCTGGACTCATTTAGAAGGAGCAGGGCTCAGAACTGGCTCCTCAACAGACCCTCTGAAGTTAGGGTTGGGGGGGGCTGGGAAAAGTCAAGGTTCTTGGGCCCCCTAAACCAGACTCTCTGGGAAGGGGACAAGGGACGATGGGAGCTTCTAACAAGCTCTTGATGATTTTGGAGCTATTGATTTACGTTGTGCCCTACATGGTAGAGATCTGGAAAAAAAATGACAGCAATTAAAATCATGCCCGAACAAAACACAGCTTGGTTTAATGACCAAGTTACCACTAGAATCCACGTTTATGATTAAAGGCCTCTTTGCACTAAACTGGGCAGGAGATGAACTACCCCCTTCATCTATCTTCTTTTGTCCCCTTATTCTGTTTGTTGCATGTTTCCGTGTGTGGGACGGAAGATATAAGCTGAAGAGAGGGTGTAATGCATGGAAAGGCAGAGAAATGGAAATGAGAGATTTATGGTCACTGGAGCCCAGATGCAGGACAGGGTGATTGCAAACATGTGGTCAGAACAAAAGGAAGGGCCAACAGGTGACACATAGCCTTGAGCCAGGGACTACCTGGTATGTGGTCAGATGCGCTGCCCCTGAACTATGCCCCCTTATCGGCTTGGGCGTTGCTGAGGGGCCCCATGTCACCTGTGGGCCATAGTGCACTGTAACTCATCTCTAGTGCACTAAGGGGAACTGACTGACTGACTAACCTCATCCAGACAGACCTCTGTCTGACTCTGAACTTACTCTTTCCTTCTCCAGAGATGTCTAGAAATCTTCCCTGCCCACAGCACTGCCACCTCCTCAGGCTCCGTGGGGGGGCACAAAGCATCATTTAGAGCTGGAATCTTCCCTCTTTTCTTCCCTCCCACTCAGGCTTTACTTCACCAGCCCCACTCGCTCTGGTCCCGCTCTGACGCTCATCCTTGGCACGATGGGGTTCTCTGGGCTGCCTTACATTGCTTTCTCTGCTGCCCCCCACCGCCCTGCTCTTCTCATCCCTTACTCCTTGACTTTAAGGGAAGATGCCTCACCAGAGAGGTCATGGCACCATGCTGGCCCCCCACCGTCAGCTCAGCACAGCTGGATGACTTGGGACCAGATACAAGGACTGGCTATTTGAGCACCAGACTCAGGCTTCTACTGCTTCCTGGGCTGTGACCAGGGGTCTCTTCCTCTGTGGATGTTTCCCCCGGAAGTTACCCCTATGACGCTAAAAGGCCACAGAGACCCCAAGGATGCACAGAAAGGACAATCATCCAAATGCGCATAGCATATCGAGACAAAACGAGGTAAGAAACAGAGATGCATCTTTAACAAGACCCTTTGCAGATTTGTCCGTATGGTGGAAGTCAGAAACTGTATAGGTGACCAACAAAGGCAGGTTGGCTAAATCAATTGCAGTCATAGCAGTCATACAGAGGAATCCTCTCTAGCCACCGGGAAAGGTGTCCTAAAAGCTTTTTCTTATTGGCATGAAAAAGTAATCAATTCTTTTTCATGTTAAAAGCATCATAGAAGAACAGTATCATCTTTGTAAGAAGTGATATGCAAATTATGAACGTATTATCTCTGAAATGACCTATCTGCTTTTCTCCACACGAGTTAGTTTTGCTTAAAAAAAAAAAAAAAGGCAACAATTCCAATTGTCTGTGTCCCTTAAACAAGAGATGCTTTTATCTGAAAAGAGGCTGATTCCAACAAGATTCAAAATGGGTCGGTGGAGACAGGTCCCAACTGCCCCGATCCCACCTGCTCCCTTCCTGATGATGCTGCACCAAGGACCCAGTGTCCAGGCTGGTGGTCTCAGAGCACAGGGACATCCAGATTCAGGATCTCTGACCTCATTTTGGTGGCTCCAATGGTCTTATTATTTGGGAGAGTTTTTGCATTTCTGTAGAACTGGATGGATTTTTCTTACAAAGCTTCTGTCCCTCATCCACTGGGCCCGTCCAAGTGTGTCATCACGCCACATTCCAGTTGTTAGAAAGCAAGAAGAAGCTGAAGGCAGTTGTATCAGGTGGTATTTTTCAGCAAACTGCCTTTTTTAATTTGAGAAAAGAACTGATTGGAAATACATCACAGAATTGCTAGGAGGCAGAAAATAAAGCTTGGGAAAGGCATGGCCACATGGGCCTCAGAGACTCAGGGCAAGAGGCCAGCGTGGTCAGGGACCTCCATGTGCATGATCCAGAACCAGCCACTCTGGGCGCTTTGTCTCTTGTCCGTGACCTGAACCCCGAGGATAGCATCTACATGAGACAGCTAGCATCAGGGCATGCCTACCCCCAAGGTATAGAAGGTCCTAGATTCCCGTTCTACCAGCCTGCATCCAAGGAAAACCGGGATGTTACTAGGAACGGAGATGGGTGTTGGGAAGCCAAAAACAATTCCTACATGCCCACAACACCAGTTTTTATTGAGGCACTTGCATCAGCAAATATATAGGAATGGCCGCTGTGCTTGACCAAGGAAATAGTCGTTGTCACATCTGGACATATGAGAGAAAGGGACCTTAGGAGTTCAGCGTTTTCCTGTTCTTTATTTTTTGCTGACGTGTCTGCTAAATACCCCCTTGACTAAGTAACAGGGCTGTTTCTCTTATTACAAACCTCAGGTCATTACTGACTAAAAAGCAGAAAGGCTAGGCCATTACATTCGCTCAAACGGGAGATATCAAAGTTTGTGTGTGTGTGCATGCGTGCAGGTGCACGTGAGTTAAATATTAGAGAAAAGCTTTGAGGATTATAAAGTATAAAAACATACATACACGGAGGTAGAACTTGGCAAGGAGTAACCACCCCCCTTGTTCTACCTGACCATTCAGGGAGATCCTTTGTGCCTGAGTATTTTGTCTTCCCTGGAACCATTACCTGGGTAACAGGAAAAGCCCCAATAAGGCCTAAGGTGAAAGCAAGATGTAGCAACTTGCTTGTGGAATTTGAGGAGGTGCCCTGACATCCCGGGAAGCTTCACTGCAGCGGCAATGCATCCAAGAGGCGGGTGCAACTGTGGACCCAGCTGGGCTCGCCATTGGATGATCTTGTCTTTGTGTTTCAGGATCTCAGTCATTCAGCAGCACGAGCTGAGTTTTTAGTGCAGTGGTCAAGAAGTCTGCCATGTCTGTCCCTGTCAGAAGTGAATATAGACTTGAGCTTTCCATTGTATGACATTGAGCTTCCCTAGACTATCAGCCTTGGCTTGGCCCTTCATCCTGTTCTATAACAACAGCTGGTCCCTGAAGGTTTTGTCCTCCAGTGGGAACTCTATTCCAAGAAAGGGTGATACTCAAAATATTTAGCCGTCTCTACAGCACGGACATTGACCAGAATGGACATCAACCATAAACAGCCATTAAATGCTTCCCAGGTGGATAAGCTGCCACCAGTCCATTGGTCAGTTGAATCTACGTGATCGATTTATCAGCTCATTTACCACTGAGAGCCCTTGGGTTCTCAGATTTCCAGCCCTGAAGAATCCACTGGATTTCCACTTTCTTCTATCCCGAGTAGGGCAGAAAAGAAATCCTAAATCCACCCCACTTTTCCCTAATATTTAACTCATGTGCACCTTTTGCCTGCAACCAACTCCAAATGCTGTATCAGGCTAGGCACATTGTTACAGAAACAGAAACTGGTTCTGTCCATGGGAAAAGATGAGACAATCATTGTCCAGGTGGCAGGGAGCCCGCAGCCCGGAAGGGAAGGTTGGGGCTTGTAGGTTCATGAGGCAGGGGCGATCCAAGGGGACTCAGCCTGCGAGGCTCTTGGGCACCGGTTAAGGAGCTGCTGGACGGTGCTTGAGCTCTGCCAACCCTGGAATTTGTGTCACTCGGTCTGAGTGTAGTGTGAGTCAGGAGCACCTGTTTGGCCAGAAGTGCTAGGGGGAGAAAAAGGGAAATAGCCTTTAATTCTGCAGCTGCAAGCAGAGCCATTTCTTCCACCAGGGCTCACATATTTGGGGATCCTCAAAAGATGGAAAGAGGGCTCAAAGGTTGGGAGGGAAAAAGAACACATCTGAATCGGAATCAGGGACTTCCAGGTTGTCAGTCAAATGCTTTACTCGGTCTTGTCTAATAAGTGTGTTTCAATTTTGAACTTCATTGTGGAGTCAAGTTATTAGTTATGGGCTGTCATCAGGCCTAGCAGGACTGGGCCCGTGTGATCTGTCACCATGCTACCATGGTCACATTCTCTTACCTCTGCACCCCCGGCCACTCTCTGTGCTTCTCGCCCACCTCTTACAATTCCCTCGGTCCTGCGCTGAAGGCACTAACTTGAAAAATCATTGATGTTTGCCACCAGAATGTTGTTTAAAATGACATAGCGTTGTAAGTTCCAAAATAATTTTCCAGCCACTTGGAATGAGTGGATGTTACCATCGAAGTTAGTAGGGGGGGGTGTGCCTCCCCAAAACAGAAGCTCCCAGGCACCTCCTCAGTTCTACTAAATCCTAATTCCTAGGGCTGATCTGTATTTTTACTATGGTCCCTAAGTAATTCCGGTGCAGACAGGCTAGGTAACCGCTGATCATAACATAAACTTCAAGAGGGAAGTAAGAAACTTCTACCACATACACATCATTAACAACAGCACCGTGACATGCGCCTTGCCCCAGAATGCACTTGGGGAAAGTGACACAGACTCAGGGAGGGTGCTGATGTAGGTGACTTTACAATGAGCAGGACCCTAAGTGAGGTTGTTCATTTGCACTTGGCAATAAGGTAAGCCACCTGCAGGGGGCACCCGGATTTGAACCGGGGACCTCTTGATCTGCAGTCAAATGCTCTACCCCTGAGCTATACCCCCTTACTAGAATTACAGTCCTCTTTAGCATAGTTCACTTGCGCTGCCACACCCAAGCATTCCCTAGCGCACTGGACATTCTATTCTCTCTTGGTCCACCTATGAAACTGGCAAGCCCACCACAAACTGGCTGGAGACCACCCTCTGGCCAGGAGTCGGGCCTTCCATTCCCCAGAGACCCTCCCTTGTCTAATAGCCCTTTTCTACTCTGTAGCGACAACCTGAACTCCTTGGATAAACTGCAGTCTCCTCCCCTCACCTCACTCAGTACCTGGTGGGAGGGGAAGGGAGAGGAAGTGTAAGAATCATGCCTGGATTAGCTATGTCCACAATAATGCTTCATAACAAATCATCCCTAAATCCAGATGAATGCAACAATAAACATTTATTTTCATGCATGGCAAGCAGTGGATCTAGTCTGGGCTTGACCTGGTGGCCCTGCTTCAAGCTGGGGGTCCATCTGTGCTTGGATCCTTGATGTGAGTTGGGCTCAGGTTTGCTGAAAGTCTGTTTATTCCTGGGTCCAAGTTGGAAGAGTGGCAGCTAGCAGGGGCACTTTTCTCCTGGCAGTGGCAGAAATGCAAAAATGTCCTGCCCAACTATGCGAGCAGGTTTCAAGCCTCAGCTTGTAATCCATGTGCTAACAACCCATCAGTGAAAGCGAGTCTCAGGACCAAGCCCTACATCAAGGGCGGGGAAATCTGTTCCTTGGGAACATGAGAGCATCTGAAAAGTCTCATGGCAAAGGGTGCACACAGAATAAGCTCAGAACCGGGGCCAACATTTTAATCCACTGGGGTCTGCCCTCTTGGTCGTAATTACTTACCTCTCTCCTGCATGCGCAATATACTCAGCTTTTACCTTTTGTTCCAGCCAGAGCCCCCTTCTGGATCCCAATGTCAGTATTTGTCAGGCTTCTCACAATAATATCATATAACAAACCACCCCAAAACTCAGTATGATTAGATTCTGGTTCTGCTGCCTCGGGAGAGCTCCCCGTTCACTGTTTTTGCATGACTCTGAGAAGTCTTCCTTTTCCTTCAGGCTTCTCTGCAATTTTTTATTTTTTATTTATTTTTTTAAAGATTTTTATTTATTTGACAGAGAGAGACACAGAGAGAGAAGGAACACAAGCAGGGGGAGTGGGAGAGGGAGAAGCAGGCTTCCCATGGAGCAGGGAGCCCGATGTGGGGCTTGAACCCAGGACCCTGGGATCATGACCTGAGCCGAGGGCAGACGCTTAACAACTGAGCCACCCAGGCGCCCCCTCTGCAATTTTTTAAAGAGATCATTGGAAAATATGTCCTTTCTGGTGGCTGAGCTTTCTTCTCAGCTTGCTTCCCCCGGTAGAATGTTAGAAGCCCAGGTCCTTTTAACTTCCCAGTCTTCACGTCTTTTCGTCCAAGCTCGTAATGCTTTTGATAGTACAGTTCTCTCAAGCAACGTGTGGGTTTTCTATTTATTTGACTCCATGTGCCAAAAGCCACATGATCACAATTCTTTTTGACATATGCTCTCCCTCCGGCTCAATTATAAGTATTTGGGCACACCCTTAGTCTTTCTAGGAATACTTTTGTCCAACTGAGAGGATATACTTGGCACCAGTTTAATTCTTCAGTGCTCTTAATAAAGTGCATTCAAACTATGAGTGTATTAAGCTTGACTTGGTTTGAGACTATGTCTTACGGGAAGGCTCTGGAGTTAGTCTTTTTCCTAAAGTGCTGTAAGAAGGGCCTCACCTTTGTTTTGGAGAGAATGGTTTCATTTTTCTGACTATGCAATTCTGAGCTATCTAGATTGCCTCTAAATTCTGACTGCAAACCAGTAACCTCTCTTCTGAACTCAAATCTTTTTTTGCAGTACCTTATCAAAAACAGCCTGTAACAAAATAGCTCACGCATTCGATGTTTTTCCTTGAAATATCCTACCCTAACACTACAAGTGCAAGCACATTTTCTGCCTTCCAGGTTACCACGAGCCTCTGATCTTCCTGCCAATAGTACTTTCCTATTTTCCCACTGATTGTTAACAGCTCTTTTGCTGCCCATTGCTTCATTGCAAAGGCATGCCATGTACTTTAGGCTTTTGTTATAGCAGGAGCCCCCTTCTGTATGTCACTTTTAGTATTTGCTAGTCTAATCCACAATAGTGTCGCAAAACAAGCCACCCCAAACCGGTGACACACAACAATAAGCATTTATTCTCATGCCCGTGGGTCAGAATATTGAATGTGAATCAATTGATCGAGGCTGGGCTTGTCTGAGTAAGGCCGCTTCAAGCTGCGGGTCCAGCCGGCCTTGGCTCCTCTTGATGAACTGGACTTAAGATTGGGCCATGTGTGTCCACGCTGGGGTCCAGGCTGAAGGGGCAGCCGCTCACAGGATAAACACATCTCATGGTAATAGCAGAAGTGCCGGAGGACAAACCCAACCTTGCAAGTTGATCTCAAGCCCCTTCCTGCATAACCTGCTAACATCCTGTTGGCCAAAACAAGTCACACGATGTGCCAGCGATCAATTTTTTGACTCTCCGGTCCAAATTCATGCCCCCATACCTGCCCTGCAATAACCGACTGGTTTCTGTAAGCGTTTCTCCTGTAATATGAACAGCTGTCAGTAGAGGGCGCTGGAGGGACGTTGCTGGAGAAAAGGAAATTGTCTCCCGAATTTCTGCTGCGTGTTGGTGGTGGTGGTGGTGGTGGTGGTGGTGTTTTGTTTCGTTTTGTTTTTTTCCCCTTCCCCTTGGTCTCTGTTGCATGGTTGGTCAGAGGTGTGGGTGTGTGAGGACCCAGCCAGGCCCCCAAAGAATGGAGTCCCATGGCGACCTCGTACCCCGGCGGGGCTGGCGACCACCTCTCGGGGCCCTCCCAACTCTGCTTATGCACCTGCGGGCGCCAGCCAGCCCCGCTTGTCTCTGCCCCTCAGAGGTTTGGTCCCCCGAGCCCTCCAGGCGCAGATGCTGCACGCTCCAGACCTCACACCCCCAGGTGCCTCTCCCGTGCCCAAGAGGTTTGCTTGCTGCTTGCCCGGAGACTGTGAATACGAGGTCAGGTTGCGGCAACCTGGCGAGTGGGCTGCAACCACACCTTCCCCCGGGGTCTAATTCCTGCTTTGGGGAGGGGCCCCCTTCCGAATTTGTCCTTCTTTGGGTTCTTCTCCCCGCGCATAACTTTAGTTTTCTTTGCACCTTTGTAGTAACTCTTTGCATAACACAATAATTCTTTATATTAAACTTCCCACTTAAGTTACTGTGTGGGTTCTGTCTCCTGGTTGGTCCAGACTGATACCTATGGCCGAGCCCAGAGCAAGGGGGTGCAGAGCGCACTCGCCCGTCGGGGAGAAAAAGAAGAGTCACAAGCAAAAGCCACAGAAACCGCGAGGTGAAGAATTGCAGCCAGTGGGTCAACCACACTTCAAAATGCTAAGCGAGGAAAAGACACGGGGCGGGGCCTGGGGGAAAGTGGCAAGGAGGGCATCTGGTGACATTAAATGGATTGTGGTATCCGGGAAGCCATTCCTCCGCGTTCGGCAATAAAGCGGAGGCCCAGCAGGGGGCACCCGGATTTGAACCGGGGAATCTCTTGATCTGCGGTCAAACGCTCTGCCTCTGAGCTACACCCCCTTGCGTCTGGTTGCCTCCTCTTTACACTATTTCACCTGTGACGCCACACCCAAGCATCCCATAGCGCCGCGTGAGTTCTATTCCTTGCTGGTAGGCCTATGAGACCAGCAGGCCCAGCACAAACTCACCAGGGACCACTCTGTAGCCGTGAGGCCGCTTTCCCATTCCCCAGAGACCCCTCGCTTTGTCTAGTAGGCGCTTTTCCGCTGCAGCCGCATCCGAACTGCGGGAGACACGGGGTTTCTGCGGGACCCCGCCCCCCTCCCTTCCTTCCTTCCTCCCTCCCTCCCTCCCTCCCTCCTTCCCTCCTCCCTCAGCTCCACCGGCTCTACCCCATCCTCCCCAGCCTAACCCTTGCTGGCTCTCTGTTTTCCTTCACATCTCCACCCCACCCCCACCTTCTCCCCGGCCCAGTCCCCTCCTGAGGCAGTCTCCGAGGAGCTTGGTTGAACCCGGGAGAGACAGCGCCAGCGAGGCAGTAGCCCCTGAATCCTTCCGGCAGCATAACCGAGGGGGCTAGAAGGCTGCTGTTTGGGGGCCCACAGCCCGGACCCAAGGGCCCCTGCTATAAGGTCAGAGATCTCTCTTTCCTCTGCCCCACAACAGGAGAGCCCAGGCCGTGCGTATGCCCCCCACCCCCACCCCCTCCCCCTCCCTCCCTCCCAGTTTGCAGACCTTCATTCACACAGTGAGGACACCCACCAGTCCTTCGGAGGAGGCATCAGGGCAGTAACCGAGGGGATGTTAGGGGGCATCAGAGACCGGTGAGATTCACTTTCCAGAGACCGCAGAGGACACTGCGGTGGGAGATGGGGGAGAGGAAGGGAGATTCTTTCCTCATTCCCGTGCAGCCTACCTATAGCATTCCTTTGTACACAGGTAACCTGTTTCACTTCAAAAACATGATGTAAACTCAAAATAAGTGTTCCAGTGAGAACAAAGCAGCGCCCCATCCATGATGTTTCTAACATAATCCACCTGCTTCCATGCTGCTGGCTGCTGGCTGCTTGCCTGGCCTCTAAAACACCATCTTTTTTTTTTTTTTTAAAGATTTTATTTATTTATTCATGAAAGACAGAGAGAGAGAGAGAGAGAGAGGCAGAGGGAGAAGCAGGCTCCCAAGGAGCAGGGAGCCCGACGTGGGACTCGATCCCAGGACTCTGGGATCATGACCTGAGCCGAAGGCAGACGCTTAACCATCTGAGCCACCCAGGTGCCCTAAAACACCATCTTTTTATTAGGGGAGGTAACTGGAAAGTTGGGTGCCCTTCCCTGGCATGGCCAGGTTTGGGGGGCGGGGTGTGTGAAGTGCATTTGGTGGAGCTGGCTCCTGGCCTCCACGCCTGGTTTTGACCTTTGTTTCTGAGTCCACTGGATAAACGCCGAGTGGGTGCGAAGACCCCACTCTTTTCTGATTCGTGTCCTATCTTTCACGCATGAGACAAGGATACTGTTCCTTTAACTGACCTTGTAAGTCAGTAACCCACTTTTGGTTGGAGGCCTTTTCAGTTATTCCGAGGTAAGAGTTAAGGCTCTCTGCACTTGGTGCTGGCTAGAGTAGAGGGTTTACACATTTGAACTTCATTTTCTCTGAGTTCCCGTGCTGACAGAATTAGCCACTCTACTGTACGGTGCTTGCTGGTGTTCTATGGTAACTTAGTACATCAGGGCCTGGCCCTCCCCGGGCACTTCGGCCCAGGTGACCCAGTCAATATTGAACTTCCCTGCTTTGTCACTGTGTGTCAGTGACTGATGACTGCCAGGTTCCAATTCCTGAATAACTGGCCGGATGGTCACTGATTTTAGCCCCAACCAGACCAGATAACCAATGCCATGTTCCCCTCACTTCCTGCACCTGACTTCTAGGATCAGTTTTCACACGGCCAGCATTCCATCTCAAAAATAGAAACTGATAATGGCTAATTGAAGCAAACAAGGAAATGACTGGCACGAAGACAAAAATCTCAGACCTCTCAAGGAAACCTAGCAATCTACACTCAGAAAACGGGCAGAATTAAAGGACAGCCAGGAGGTCAAGATCCTTTGCCCCCAAACAGCATCCTGGTTAGGGGGTTGGTGATGCCCCCACTGCACACTGGCTGCAGCCATCAGCCCCACCGCCAATGTCAGAGCTCCCCTGGAATAAATTCCAAACTCCTGCCTCATTCCATGTTCCAAGTCTCAATCATGTGTGTGTGACTGGCTAAGCTGAGGGCATTGCTGGGGTTGGTGGGAGGGCAAAGTCTGGTACCTTTGGTAGTGCAGGTAGGTCCTGGTTTCCACCAGTCATGCACAGCTGTGGATCCCCCCCAATGGAAAGGAATTTCAAACATTGGGGGTGTAAGAAAGATAGTTGCATATTATCTACCGCAAGTCTCATAAGTGAGACTGGATCAATGCCAGAATAAGGAATGGGGGAAATTGGATAGTGCTGTCAGAGCCTGGGGAGGTTTTCTGGAAAAGGCCTGATCTGCTGCTTCTCTCCTCCCCCTCCCCCCTCCCCTTTCCCCCCTCCCTTCTCCTCCTCCCTCTCCTCCTCCCGCTCCTCCTCCTTCTTCTTCAATTCCAATGTAGTTAACATCCAGCATTATATTAGTTTCAGATGTACAGTATAGTGATTCAACACTTCCATATATTATACGTATATTACTCAGTATTATATGTATATTACTCAGTGCTAATCAAGATAAGTATACTCTTAATTTCTCTCTTCCCTTCTTGCAGGAAGAGGCAGTTATCTGGAATGCCGACAAGTCTACATAAATACGGCGGCAGGTGCATACCATGGAATATTACTCAGCCATAAAAAGAAATGAGCAAAGCCTATAGCTAAGTGAGAGAAGCTGATCTGGAAAGGCTACATATAGTATGTTTCCAACTCTATGACATTCTAGAAAAGGCAAAACTAGGGACAGTAAAAAGATCGGCGGTGGCCAGGGATTGGCAGGAGGGGAGAGGAATGACTAGTTATAGCAGGCCGGATTTTTACAACAGTGGGACTATCCATGACGTTAGTTAATTGTGGATACGTGACATTATGCATTTGTCAAAACCCGTTAAATTGTTGGGAACTTAAGGTAAACTATAGGTGTCAGTTAATAATAATGTATCGATTGATATTCGTTCACCAGTTTTAACACTAGTGCAAGATCTTAACCACAGGGAAACCGTGTGTGTGTGGGGGGGCGTATATGAGAACTCTCTGTACTTTCTGCTCAGCTTTTCTGTGACCTTAAACTGCTCTAAGAAATAAAGTCTACAACATACATATTTTTAATGACAGCCGGTGGGGGCTCCCTGGATTACGGATCAGAGACCGCGGGATGTGTGTTCAAATGACCCGCCTAGGAGCAAGGCGCCTTTCCCCCCAGCTGCCGTAGGCAGAGCTCTAACCCAGCAAGTAGCCGACGTCTTCCGTGGGCTTGCCTGAGACCGGCGGGCTCTGCTGCGCCGGGACGGACCGCTTTGCTACCAGGCCTCCTTCCGCACCTGGCAGCTTCTCGGGCCCCTGCCGAGGGCACCCGCTTTGAGAACCAAATACGTTTAGGCCAAGCGCCCTTTAGAATCACCCAGCGTAGTCCTCCCCCAAATGCGCCTGTCAGATCTAGGGCGCATCGGGATGGAGGGGGAAAGGAGGAAGGGTAGAGATATGCGTCATTTTTACAATAAAGGCGCCCTCCCCGGCCTCCTGCATCCGGGTCCCTGGGCCTGAGGTCCAAGGGACATGCGCACAGGCCCCCCCGGCGCCCCCCCCCCCCCCCCCGCGCGGCTGAACCTATGAAGTCTCGCAGCTGCTGCTTCTGGGTGCGCCCCCGGCCTCCTGTGGACTTAGGAGAGATCAAACATATACGTAGGTCGTCAGAGGGTCAGGACAAAACCTCCAATTCTGGACGAGCAATTTTTCCATCTCCTGAAGCAGAAGATGGCCTTTCCCACCATCTGTCAGCTGAGCCCCGGGTGGAAAGAAAACCGACAGGGGGCACCCGGATTTGAACCGGGGACCTCTTGATCTGCAGTCAAATGCTCTACCCCTGAGCTATACCCCCACACATGGTATGAGGCCCTAACTAGCACCTTTTTACTATATTGCAATAGCCGGCTATCCTCCAGTATGCTAACTGCCATTCATTCTCAATGAACCTGCAGAACTGCATCCCTCTGGCCATCAACCTCCCCTACAAACTTCTCTACAGACTCTATTTCAGCTGGACTGATTTTTTTTTTCTTCTATGCGAAACTAGTTAGCGGTCATCCATTTTGTCCCGTGGGTCTATACCGTCTTTATTGCTTTATTATAATCAGGAAAACATTCTTATTTTAAAAATTTGTATGTTTAAATGAAAATATATACATAAATAAAGTAAAATTAAACAGATCTAACAGGCAGATCTATATTTTAGTAGGAACCCCCCCCACATTTTCCCCCAAAGTAAAAAATTCCAACCATAACTCAAATCGCCACAGCCTCAAATGTACAGTTTGCACTGTTCGTTGACATAAATATGCTCACACTAAACCCAGGATGGTCATAATTATTAAGGATTGTTTAAAATGCATATTTTCTAAATCATGTAATTCCTTCCTTTATTGTGTGTGTTATTTAAAAAAATAGGTTGTAGTTTGAGAATTATAATCCAAAGTATTAAGCACTGATATACATGACCTTTTAGTTGTGTAGATCTTGAACCACGGCATTTTGAAATTAAAAAAATTTTGATGCTTTGGTGAGATGAATAATTGAATAATAAAGTTGTCTTTATTGATATTTTATACTATTATAAAATTAATATTTTTTACATATGAAGAAAAATAACCTCCTCCAAGCCTGCATTCTGGATCCAGGTAAACTAATATTTAAGCACGAAGGCAAAGGAAGGACATTTCAGATGAACAAGATCTGAAAGCATTTATTAGAGCAGAATCTCACTAAATCCACAGCTGACGGAGAACAGAGATGAACCCTGGGGAGAAACAAGGACACGAAAAGCCCATGGATGATGGACCCTCCATTGGGACCTGCAGCCTCCTTTCGGAGCCAGCGCCTCATACTGGACATCCTCATTCAAGATCTAATAGGCCCCTCAAACCAAACATGGGAGGAACAGAATTATTACTTCTCGCCCCTAGCCAGCTCCCTGCTGCACCCCGTGTTGCCCACCTAAGTGGTATGATTCTCCTGGCGACTCGGGCCAAACCCCTGCCAGCCACTGCTGGGTCACTTCCTTCTTTGGCATCCGAAGCCGGCAGCAAGTCCTGTTGACTTGACTATGTGCATCTCAGCAGTTCTCATGGTCACGACCTGCGGTCCAGGCCCACCTGACCTGTCGTCATACTCTCTTGGCAGGTCTCCCCCTGCCTTTTCCCCCCTACTTCTGTTTCCACTGAGACGACCGTTTCAGACGGGGGTCAGATCATGTTTCCCGCTCCGTTCAGTACCTTTCCTCTCCCGAGAACAAAATCTAAGTCCATGCTGCAGCCTATGGGACCTGCAGGAGCTGGCCCTGGCTGCTTCCTCCCCTAACTCCTTCCCTTTTTGCCTCCAGCCACACTGGTCTTTGCTGTTCTTCCCAGGGCGCCCCTCCAGAACCTCCCGGTGCTCCTTCTCTTCGCTCAGGGCTCTGCCCACCATCAGTTCATCAGCAAGGCCTGGTGAGTTCTGTCTCTGGTGGTTCTGTCTAAATTGTACCCCATCACTTTTATCCCCTTGCTCTGTTTTTGTTTTCCTCACAGCCTGCATTACGGCCTGTATTATAGTAAGATAGATTTTTGTTAATTATCTGTCTTTCTCACTACTCATGGCTTAAAAAAATGACTCATAGCAAATTAAGAATAGAAGTACATTTCTATGAAGGAAATCTCCAGACAAGAAAGTCTGGCTGCATCTCTGGAGGAGAATGCCATATTTCTACGTTCTAACCTGGATACTTTCCTTTGTGGGGCCAAAGATACCTTCTTGTCTTCTGCTTCATTTGTGGACAGGAATAATTTTGCAACCCCCCCGCCCCGAGCCTGAGTTTGCTGAGACAAACTAGGCTTTTGAACTCATCCTGGGCTGCTCCAGAGAGAAGAGGTGCATGTCTGCCTTTACTTGCTTGAACAAGGTCTCCCCATATTGGGGAGGGGTAGAAACCTTTTTGGGTGTTAGTTTACTAAATGGGAAAATGGGAAGAGGGCTAACTGACAACTACGAGCACCCCAGTCGGTCCTAGGCAGGCATTGGGAGGAGAGGAGAGGGACCTCAGGACACTGTCTTTGGTGGAGTGAAGGCACCAGTGCCTGGTGAACATGCAGAAGTAACGGTGGACACGTGCCTTGGGTGTGGCTGCAAGTATGACAAGGGCCTGGTCACAGGTGTGTGGAGGTCTAGAGCAGTGCTTCTCAAAGTGTGGCCCCAGACCAGCAATATCAGCATTACCTGAGAACTCGTCATCACAAACCTTTGGCGTGGGGGCCCAGCCATCTTTGTTTTAACAAGCCCTCTAGATGATTCCGAGGCACCCTAAAATTAAGAACCACTGATCTAGAGCAGGATTCAGAAGATGAGCAGTTTGACCATGGTCTTTGGTTTTAATCCTGGCTAATCCTGGCTGATCCCAGCGGTCGCTGGAATCCAAACCCATTCCTTTTTTTTTTTTTAGGTGTTGCAGTACCCGAGTCTTCCTGCAGGTGGCGCAAAGGGAAGCTGAGATAGACCTGCGGCAGGTGTTTCTCAAAGTGGGTCGGTCTCCTGACTTTCCATAAGGAGCTTGTTCCTAACCCCAGATCGTATCTGCATGTTTGACAAGCTCCCGAGATGATTCCTAAGCACAAAAATCTGAGACTGGCCCAAGGGATGCAGTTCATGCACCACATCAAATCCTGGTGTCCCCCATTAGTTTTCCCCTTTGGTCTTTGAGCTGTGTGGCACATTCATGCTCTATGAAGCCTGCATTCTAGTCCCCTGATGGTCTGAGGGCTGTATAAATCTATTCAGATGGCTCCAATTATGTGGCCTTTACATGTTTTGACCGATGGAAGATAGGGGCAAGAGGAAGATAAGAGAGTCGCTGGTTCAGTAACAGGGTTCTAAACCCAAGGATCACGAAGAGTGGATTCAGGTTCTGATCCCTTTAGTAAAGGGCTTTGTGTGGTGGAAGACTAGTAATCTTGAATGTCTGTATTCAGATGCCCACTGTGAACGGCACAGACTAGTGACTCTGAAGGCCCTTCCAGCTTTAAATGTTGGTGTCAGTGCTCTTCCAGAAAAAGCAAGGAGGCAGCTACAGGGAGGGGAACCTGTTGCTTGTTTTGCATCAGAGAGAGAAAACTGTAGTGAGGTAGGCTTGGTAGCTTCCAGGAGGCCCGGCCAATGAATATTTGGTACAAAAATTTATAGGGGTGTTGGGTGTGGCTGCACAGGTAAAGGTATTACTTAGGTCCACACCTACATCTGGGGGTATAGCTCAGGGGTGGAGCATTTGACTGCAGATCAAGAGGTCCCTGGTTCAAATCCAGGTGCCCCCTACTCTCACTTTTGTTCACTAAAGATTCAGCTCCTTTCCCTAATACTGAGCCTTAGGATATTGAGACTTCCCAAATCCGGAAAAAAAAAAAAAAAGTCATGGGTAACTTAAAACCCTGTCACTGAGCACCACAGCCCCAGAGTGATAGGTTCCTCCAACTCTGACTTCATATTTCACTTACCACAGGTCTTGTTCTACATAGGCTTAGGCTTACTTTTTCTACACATTTTCATTGCTCCACATCAGTGGTATGCTGCTAAATATTTAACAACCAGCTCTTGGGGGAAGGGCATTACTGATTTTTAGTGTTTCCCAGTTCCATGGTATAAATAATCTCACCGTGGTCAACTTCAAGCTACAAACATAAGATCACCAAACATGGAATGGGGCAGATACACTAACAAGTGACTCTCCAGCGCGAGCCAGCTCTAGCACTCCACTGTCCCTAATCCATCTTCCCCAAAGAGGCATGGATGGGCTTTTTGGCCCCTACTCCATCCTAACAATGTTGTCTGACATCAGAGCAGTGACTGACATTCATCTGTTCATCCATGGAATCATCCATTCACTCAAGACATATTTGATTCCCACTTGATATCAGACATAGGAAAGACAGAGCTGAGCAAAAACTGTGGTGGGCAAAACAGTCAAATGAAGAAATGGTCATGTGACTGATAAGGACAGCTAGACAAAAGAGGGGGCTATTTTATTTTTTTATTTTTATTTTTTTTTAAAGATTTTATTTATTTGAGACAGAGAGAATGAGAGAGAGAGCACATGAGAGGGGGGAGGGTCAGAGGGAGAAGCAGACTCCCTGCCGAGCAGGGATCCTGATGCGGGACTTAATCCAGGGACTCCAGGATCCTGACCTGAGCCGAAGGCAGTTGCTTAACCAACTGAGCCACCCAGGCGCCTGAGAGGGCTATTTTAAAATAGAAGGATTTCTGTTACCAGAAATATGGTAGACTAGATCATCTAAAACTCCTTCTACCTCAAAACACCCAGAATTGAAACATAAAATATCATTTTATCAAATGATATCAAACAAATATCCAATCCCAGGTACAGCTGATCTCGCATGACAATAAAGGATTATCTTGGAGGTGGGGTGGGGGATGAACTAAAGTTCTGACCCCAAGAATGCCTGTGGTTATGGTGAGACAGCTGAGGTGTTGGGTTTTAACAGCCATGTGGATCCAGGAGATTAGGTCTAGACCTGAAATGCCCCTCCCGCATGTAAAGTCAGACTCCCAGAGAGCCACACCATTAGTAAAAGGGTGGGCTAATGAGACATCAGCACAAGCAGACAAGAGGTCTTTCTCTTGGGTGGGGGGGGTGGGGCATCTCCCCTGAAAATTCATAACCGCAGATCTATCTTCACACTTGTTAGAACTTTGAATTTACACAACTTGCATGGTTCAGAAATTCCCCAAGCTAAAAGTTGACATAAAAAGTGTGCCTAGGCTAATAATGATTATGGAGTACCCAGAAAAAGCAGACACAAACACTGAAGGGCACATCTGCAAGCCAGGCCACACAGAATTCCTATGGATGAAACCTGACTTAAAACGGGTTCACAATTCAAAATAATAAAATTAACAAGGAATCAGCCAACCATGGGTGAAAACCATCAGACAAAATAAAGAATGTCAGATAGGAGAAATATCATATAGATACTATGAAGTAAGTGTGGTCAAAATTATTAAAGACACAGGAAATTGAATGTATGAGAATATATGACGTTCAAAAAGAGGAAGCAACCTCATCTAAAATGAAAAATACAATAATTGAAATTAATAGTATAATAGCAGATTAGGCAGAAAGAGGAGAGATTTGTGAATGAAATAGAATATAAATCTTAAAAAACTACCAAGAATGAAGCACAAAGGTCTAAAAAAAAATGCAAAACAAAAAAGAGTGGCTAAGAGACGGGCAGAATAGAATAGAGTTCTGATAAATGTCAAATATGAATTCTACACGTATGAAATATAATGATATAATACCTGAGAAATTTCCAGACTTGTACAAAGACCTCAGATTAGGAATGAGTTCTAAAAAAGATAAATCCACAGCTAGGCACATGGCAGAGCCTTAATACCACAGACAAAGGGATGATCTTAAAAGCAGCCAAACAGAAAAGACAAGTCATGTACAAAGGAATAATAATTAGAATCACAGCAGACTTTTCAACAGAAGCAATGATGGGTGGAAGACAATGGAAAAAAGTATTCTGCATGATGGGCACCTGGGTGGCTCAGTTGGTTAAGCGACTGCCTTCGGCTCAGGTCATGATCCTGGAGTCCCAGGATCGAGTCCCGCATCAGGCTCCCTGCTGAGCAGGGAGTCTGCTTCTCCCTCTGACCCTCCCCCCTCTCATGCTCTCTCTCTCTCAAATAAATAAATCTAAAAAAAAAAAAAAGTATTCTGCATGAAAGACAGTAACATAAGTTAGAATTCTCTACTCAGTTCAACTATCATTCAGAAGTGACAGAAATATAACTGAAAGCATTTACTTCTAAGATATCCTTGCTGAAAGAACTTTTAAAACTTGTAATTCTGAAAGAAGAACACTGAACCCAGAAGGAAGGAGAAAGACAAGAGAAAAAATGGTGAACAAAAATACTAGTGAGCATACTTGTAAATCCAAACAGTACTGATTATACAAGACAAAAAAATGAGTTGGGGAGGGCTTAAAAATAAGATTTAACCAAAGAGAACAATTACACAGAAGACAAGGGCAATGATGTGATTGAACTAATACATTAAAGTTCTTCTTTTGTGTGGCAGAAGGGTAGAAATACTAATTATTGTTAGACCATATCAAATCAGATGTGTGTGTAAAAATTTAAAGAGTAACCCCTAAAAGTATAGAAAAGGAAGACTAATTAATTTTCAAATTAGTAGCAACAGGTGAATTAAGGTGAATTCCTCAAAGGTGAATAAAGAAAAAGTGACCAATTCAATAGAAGAATGGAAAGAAAGGCATAGAAAAAAAATCAAAATAAATAGAAAGCACAAAAAAGATGGGAGAAATGAATAAAAATATGTTACTAATCACAATAAATGCAAATGGACTATTTGCCAATTGAGATAGAGATTGTCATACTGGATTCAACAACAAACTCTGCTATATGCTCTTATAAAACACACTCCTGAAACATAAATATTCAGAAGGCTTGAAAGTGAAAGGATGGGAAAAGATATACCAAATGAATACTAACCAAAATAAAGTTAGTTTCACTATATCAATATCAGATAAAATGAATTACAGATTAAAAGTATTATTAGGGCAAAGAGTGTTACTTCATAGTAATAAAATGAACTTTCCCTGAAAAATACAGTTCTATACTTGTATACACAGTGTCAAGATATACAAAGCAAAAATTGTCAGAAATACAGGGAGAAGTTGACAAATGCACATTAATCAATTTTAATACATCTTTCTTAGTAACTGATACATCAAAAGGCAAAAAATGGTAAGATGGAGAGGACACAACACAATCAATAATCTTGATTTAATAGACCTAACTAGATCCCTACAACCAACGTTAGAATATATATGCTCTTTCAAAGAAAACATGGAAAAGTTTCAAATATTTATTACATACTTGATTATAAAGCAAGTCTCAGAAAATCCTTAACAAAAAGCAACATCGTATACTATATTCTCTTGTACAAGGTAAAACTCAATAACAAAAAGATAACTTTAAAAAAGGACCCATACGTTTTGAAGCTAAAAAGTACTTTTAAATAACCTCATGGATAGAAAAAGAAATAATGAAAACTAGAAAATATTTTTAAATTGAGCCATTTTCACATGGAGGAGTGGACAGCACCATTTATCTTTAAGAGAAAGCTAGCCGATTTGCTTGGGAAAACTATAGCTGGCTAATTCACCAAAAGCCAATTCACAGAATGGCCAGGTAGCCAAAAGCCAAATGTGATGAAAATTAAACCACTGGATATCGATTTGCTGCAAACCCATTTGAATTATTGAGCATTTAAAAAAAAAATCTGTTCCATCCGCCCTCCTGCCTTTGTCCCTGTCCAGAACTGCCAAATAAACACTTTAAATGGAATTTAAGACAGTTCTCCACAATCATCTTGCACTGCAGATACAGAGGCGGGGGGGGGGGGGGATGCAGGAATGGGGTCGGAGGTACAAATAAAACTTTGGGCGTGGAGGGGTAGGAAGGTTTCCCAATCACTGGGAGAACTGGCCATTCAGCAAATTGAGTTTTGGCAAACTGGTCATTCAGCAAATTGGCTGTTGGTGAATTAATCTTAGCCACGGCTGACCCAGAGTCTGGTGTGGGGGCAGGTACACGCTGGCTAGTGGGAGGAAGTCTACCTCAGCAAGAACGTGGGTCACAGCACAGGCAAGGGTTTTACCACAAGGCTCTATGGCCTTTAGGGGTCCCGAGATCGGGTGCTGAGCTTGAAGCTTTCCTTTTCCATGCTCTGAAACGCTTGTGGTATCTTCAAATGCTCCTACAACCGGCTACACAGACACACCCTGGTCCGGTGTCAGCGATTCTTTAGGTCTGAAGGAGGGGGCTCGGCCCGGGTATGAAGCTGGGCAGTGACTGAGAGTGGTCTCCCCCCGCGCCTTTCCTTGGAGGCCGAGCCAAGGATGTCAACACTGTACCCCAGAGTTCTGGGAGGTGACCAGCAGCAAGGCCAGCGGAGACCCATGGCAGGCCAGAGCTGCTGCAGGGACCAACATTGGGACTGCTGCGCGAGAAATTCTCTTTCCCCAAATATTCCAGAGGAAGAGGACCTACCGGGGAGGGAAGCGGGGGAAGCGGGCTCCCCTGGCGGCGGGCCTCTCCGCTTCGCTGGACCCCTGCTTCTGTCTCGCAGAGCCGGTTTGGCTCCACACGCCCACCTTCCCTGAGCTGTTCTAACGGGGGGTGGTCCTCCAGAGCGGGAATAAGGCTCCTAGTCCTCAGCCGGGGCCCTCCCCCCACCCCCAGCCCGCCGGGTCCAGACCAGGACAATGGTGGGGCCCACGCTTCGTTCACTCATCACACATTTATTTGAGGGCGTTCTACGTTCCAGGCGCTTCTGGGGTCACCTAAATCAACCAAATAGGCCAGCAATTGGTCACACACGAGATGTCATGACCCGGCTCGATGCTCTGCTGAGCGAGGGGACGGGGTGGCAGATCTGAGGATGCGCGGGGGTCTGGCAGCCACTCAGACCCACCCCCGACCGCGGCCCGCGCAGTCTGGCCTGCAGCCCCCTCCCCACCCCAGCGGCCGCTCCCCCCCCGCCACACACACACACCTCCCCGCGGCCTCGGAAACGGTCGGTTTACGGGATGTGACCTCTGGGAGAGGCGGGTCCCGTTTCATCCGAGCGTCTCCACCTGGCACAGAGGACGCACTCAGTAAATGTTGGACGCAAGAACAGATGATGGATGGATGATGACGGATGGACGCGTACCTCGGAACAACACATCCGCAAGCTGGCCACCAGGCAGGACCCGGCGCAGAAGCCCTCCCGGCAGCTTCCTGAGGTCTTCAGCGAAGCAGGTGGGGAGGGGGCTTCAAGGAGGCGGCCCGCGGCACCGCCCCCCGGCCCGCGCCGCGGCGCCCTCTGGGACGTGTAGTTCGCGCCTGCGCCCAGCGGGCCGCCGAGGCTGGGGGTCTCCGGGCGGAAGCCCGACCACCCCTCTTGGAGTGGGGGGAGCCGGGAGGCCGGGGCGTGCTCGGCCTCCCCTTTTCCCCACTGCCCGCGACCCCAGCCCCGCTTTCTCCCGCGCCGACCTCAGTCGCCGCTCTCGCCGAGGGTCGCGGCACAGTCTGCGGCCGGGTTACGGGCGCCGCGGGCCGCGCCGGAAGCTGAGAGCGGACGCTGAGTCCCGGGATGGCGCGACAGGTGAGGCGAACCGGGAGGACAGACGGACCGACGGACGCCTCGGCCGGTCAGCTAGGCGCGGCGTGGTGCGGTCTCGTGGTAGAGGGACAAAGACGCGGGGGTCCGCCAACTTTGGTATCGGGCTGTGCTCGGCCGGGCGGGGCTGGTGCGCGGGATTTCGCGCGGAGAAGTCGAGGTCCTTGGACGACCCCGGACCCCCTCCCCAAGCTTCGTTCCCCAGTACCCTGTACGTGGAGCCTGTCTCCACCTTCGGATACTCGTTCCTTTGGGTTACACATCGCCCTCCCTCGGCGTGGCTTCTTTTAATTTTTAGTTATCCTGGGAGTCGTGGGCGTGAATGAAGGCCTCGGGGGAATGAGTAAATCTGATGCTTTTATTCTTGGTAGGATCCTGAATCCTTGGGGGAGGGGGCATGAAAGAAGGCCCCAGGTTTTATCTACCTGGTAAGGTGTGTAGATTCTAGAGGTGGAGAAGAGCCCCCATCTGTCGTAGCCTGGGCAATGCGGGCGGGTAGTGTGCGGGGCTGGGAAGATGCCAGAAAAATATGATGATACCAATGGGGAATTGTTGCGGTTCCTCAGGGTGGGTGCAGGGAGCCAGTTCTGTAATTTTCGTGGCCGTGAACTTGGGCCAACCTCAGTCAATTGTAGACTCCGTGGTTTGAAGGTGGGTGGGTATTGGGATATGGGCCTGGGCATTTTGTGGCCGGATCTAGCCAACCAGAACCAGAACCTCCAGTCCTTCATGGCCCGCAAGCTCTTGGGAGAAGCCAGGAAAAGTGGATGTTGTGGGAGCAGGGGCAGCCTTCGTTGCGGCTCTGGCTGCGCAGTGAAGCAGCCCAAGGACACCCTTGCTCGGGGTATGCCCGCTGGTCCTGTGCTAGGCTCTCCGCAGGCTACAGTTTCCTCTTCTACAAAATGAGGGGTTTGGACCACCAGTCTTTCAGGTCTGATGTTCCAAGAAGGATGCATCCTCACACTGTGTAGCTTCACAGAGAAGGTGGCTAGGAGTGGCTTTGGGGGGGGGGGGCAGTAGATAACAGTCAGATGGATATTTACAGGGAACGCCTCTTGTCCTGTCCATTGTGACTCCCAAAAGCCCAGGGATGTGTGAGCACAGCCCATAAGTGAGGGGCAGCAGCGTGCAGGGTTCAAACTGGGAACCCAAGGCTGAGGCATGCTGGGAGAATGGGTCTAGGCTGGAAAGGCCTGCGGAAAGATGGATGGGTCCCGTGGGCACAGAAGCTGTGGTTTTCATGCTGGGCTAATGACAGGGTAGAAAGGGTGTTCTAGGAGGACCGGCATGGCTGCAGCGAGCTAGGAGGTTGCACAGTTACATTAGTCCTGGGTCAATCCAGAAAGCTTTTCTCCAGTTGGTTGAGGGAGTGAGGCCTGAGAGCCACAGAGGAGGTGAAGCAGGGCCGGAGGAGACAGCCAGTCCAGATGCAAGCCAGCAGTGTGTTTCCCTCCCCTGAGGCAAGCATTGGTGCCTCACGTGTTTGCACACTCATGCTTGCTCACACACGCACTCCTCACTTTTCCTCCGCTTTTTCTGGGCAGAGGGAGGCCATTGATTGAACCCTCTGTACTGGCCACAGCCAGGTCCCATTTCCATTTTATAAGAACTTTGTCTTGAAGAATGTGTCTTGAGGCTGAGATGGTGAAAGACCTGGAAACCATCTCTTCCAGATGTCTAAAAGAGTTGGGTATATTTAGCGAGGAGATAAAGAGGCACTGGAAGTCAGGAGTAATGTGTGAGGAAGAGCCCATTCTGTGTAGCTGGGGCTTCCGGCTCTGACCTGCAGGCGGACCAAATAGGTGCGGGGGCTCTAACACTAATCACAGCGCTTACGACATCCCAGCCTTTGTTCCAGGCACTTTTCCTATATTAATTCATTTACTCTTCACAACATCCCCATGCTGCAGGTCGTTATGATCCTGATTTTATAAATGAGTTCACCAAGGCCCATGTGGGTTAAGTAGTTTGGCAAGGTCGCATAGCTAATATGAAGCAAAGCAGGGATTGGAATTCTGGCAGCCTGGCTCCTGGCTCTTGACCAGCTCTGACTTCCATGCGGTACCTACCTTATCTGTGTGCCCAGGACTGCTGCTGCTTCCTTTTTTTTTTTTTTAAGATTTTATTTATTTGAGAGAGAGAGAGAGAACGCATGAGCAGGCGGGGAGGGGCACAGGGAGAGAGAGAAGCAGGCTCCCCACTGAGCAAGGAGCCCTGATGCGAGACTCCATCCCAGGACCCTGGGATCATGACCTGAGCCGAAGGCCGACAGTTAACTGACGAGCCACCCAGGCACCCCTGTGTCCAGGACTTCTTAAATGCCAGATTGGGCCAGGGATAGGACCAGCTGCCGGGAATGTGGTGAGCCACCCATTACTGAAGGCATTCAAGGAGAAATTGAAGAGACATCCCATTTTGGGTGGAAATTGGCATTAAATGATCCTTGCTCCTTAAAGGTCTAGGCAATTGTCTGATTTCTGGTTCACAAATGCACAACGTTTGAGAGCTGGCTCCTGGGAAGAAAGAGGGCCGAATCTGTTTTCAGGGGTCCGTTCCCCAGCATACTTTTCACTTCCAGCAGGGTTGGGCAGGACTCCAGCCTATGACTGGGCTGCAGTGCTCCCCTGCCCTGTGGCTCTAAACTGAGAATGTGTCAGAATCACGGGAGGCTTGAAAACGTAGATTTCTGGGCTTACTCCTGATTTAGTAAATCAAGGATGAGGCAGGGAAATCAGCCCTAATTAAAAGGAACCAGAAGTAAATCGTTTGAACCTAAAAGCGCTTTTGTTTTTTCAGTCATTATAATGGTTGGAAAAAGCTTTTTTTTTTTTTAAAGGTTTTATTTATTTATATGACAGAAAGTGAAACAGCGAGAGAGGGAACACAAGCAGGGGGAGTGGGAGAGGGAGAAGCAGGCTTCCCGCCGAGCAGGGAGCCCGATGTCGGGCTCGATCCCAGGACCCCGGGATCATGACCTGAGCCAAAGGCAGATGCTTAACGACTGAGCCCCCCGGGTGCCCCTGGAAAAAGCTTCTGATGGGAGAAGCTGAGGAGAGAGTATTTTTCACTCAATTTGTTAAACAGAGAACTTGTCTGCTGACATCTCGGGATAAACTAGCCCCCCCCAGTGTCACGTGACTCTGCTGGGTCCTCCCACGTTCCACGTCCCAGCCAGAGCAATGCCATTTGGACTCTGCCATTCAGCAGTGTCTACAGGAACATTTCTTTGAACTCAAGATCTTGAGTTCAAACTTGACTGGGAAATAATAATCTTGAAAATGAGATGTTTGTCTGATGGTTGTTTTTTTAAGGTTTGCCGAGGTCATTGGTTATTACAGTCACAATTAAGCACAGCAGAAAAAGCACCGAAATCTCAGCTCAGAGGGCCCCATTCCTAGACTTGGCGCTGTGGTGGTCTACCAGCTCCACTCGCTGCTTCCCCACTTGGCACCGTGTGAACCCTCACCCCACACGTGGGGTAACAGTGTCTGACCAGCTGCCTGCAGAGATCCGTTTTGTTAATCGATGAGAGCTCTGAAATGCTCCGAAACAAAGGATCCCACTTCTGATGCCTGGGTCCCTTGAGAATAGAGCCTGCATGGGACACAGCTCACTTGGCATCCAGCAGAGTGCCCATAACATGCGAGTGTTCAGGTGAGCCGGGCCGGGCTAGGCTGAGTGTCTTGCGTACCTGGTGCACGCGCAGGGTAGCTTGTGTCGGGGAAACCTGGCCTGCAGAGGAGCGGCCACATGCCCTGATCTCCGGCAGTGGCCGTCAGGTGGGAGATGCTCAGGCTGGCTGTGGTTCACATGACCTGCGTCCCATGGAGAGGGCACGGGGAGAGGGTCAGCAGCTAGACCCTACTGTTGGCTGTGTTGTATCTGTCCAGAATCCAGCAAGAAATGGGGATGGCTCTTTGAGAGATGTTTTTGAGGGTGTCTGAGCGTGTTCCTGAAAGGGAGACACTGTACTTGGGCTAGAGGGGTGGGGAGGACTTCCAGAAGGTCTGCTGGCTGGCCGGGAGAGCTTGAGAACCACTGGACCAAAGGCAGTAGGCCGCGGAGAGGCTGCCTCCAGCCGGCTGTGTGGACGGGGTCTTGACCAGTTCAGCAGCGCAGTGGAGGGCAGTCGTGACCATACGGTTCCAGCTGTCAGGGGGACGGGCAGAGTGGGGGGCAGATGCTGGTGGTGACAACGCTGAGAGTTGGTAGCAGCAATAGTTTTTAAAGTCACTGACTTGAGTTGATGAAACAAGGCAGTAGATTAACTTCTTTATTAGGAGTGTTTACATTTTATTCAGTCATTTTTCTTACAAATCTTTGCTGTAATTTTAAATACATGCCTATCAGATGCTGGTAATCTTCTGGGGTCTGATGGCCATTTTAAAGCCCACTTAGTGAGGATTTTTAAAGAAGTTAGGACCGAATGTTTCTTGTATCTTGCAAAGCAGGGGATGCTGTCCAAGGGTGATTCCACGTCTCTTCCAGGCCCTTCCCTGCAGAGTAGGCCACAGCATACCAGGCTGCAAGCCCACAGGGATGCAGAGTGGAGAGGTCCAGGAGAGGGCTGGGATGGGGGGAGGGGAAGGGGGCAAGGAAGCCTGACTGGTGGCCTGGAAGGGCTCCTGCAGAGCATAGTATCCATGTGCTGCACGGGCTTGGTGGTAAATGCCATGGGTCACAGCCACGGGGATCACGGTGGCTGGCCGGGGCCTGAAGGTCAAGTGAGACTGGGAAAGTGAGGGCAGGCTCAGCCCAGCACGGGCCTGGAGTCTGGCAGAGCAGCTGGGCCGTAGGATTTGGGGTCTGAGGATCAAGGGCCACCGGTGAGCATGGGTGCGTCGACGGCTGTTCTTCATTCCTGGTCGCACGGTCGTCTGCCCTGGTGTGGGAGCCTTGGCCTCCTCGAGACGTCCCGGGCTGTTTGAGATGCTCTCTCTCTCGCTCTCTGTCTTGGGGTGTGGCTGGGAGGAGCCCCGTAAGCATTCTGCCTGCTTGATTCCTGACTGTTGGGTCATCCCCACTAAAAGGTACGGAGTGTTTTGTTCTTTGTCGTACTTACTATTTGTTTTATCTATGATCTTGTTTTAATGCCGTAGCGATAGGACCTCAGGTCCTTGCACAGTCGAGGCGAAGTTTGCTTATTAACTCCAGTGACTCTCCCGTGGTGAATTTAGAGCTGGCTGGGCTTCCCAGCCTGGAGTCGGCCTTTTCTTAGGCCCAGGCTGACGGCCACGGACTGTGAGGACTTCTGGGGGCGGGGTGCCTGTAACGAAGTACCACAAACTGGCAGCTTCACCGGCAAGTGGATCCTCTCACTGTGCCAGAGGCGAGGGAACCCCAGCCAGGGCCGTGGGGGGCTATGCCCCCCGAAGGCTCTAGGGAAGGGGCAGAGGGTGCTCTACTCCTCCTCTCCTCCAGCCTCCGGTGGTCCCACATTTCCTTGGCTTGTGGCTGTGTCACTTCATTCTCTGTCTCCATTGTCACCACGCCTTCTCCTCCCCGTGTGACTGTGTGTCTTCTCTTATGAGGACACTGGTCATACTGGGTTAGGGGCCCACCCTACTCCAGTCTGACCTCACCCTAACTACATCTGCAAGGACCCTATTTCCAAATAGGGCCACGTTCACGGGGGACAAGGGTAGGGACTTCAGCATACCTTTTGGTGGACACAGTCCGAACCCCATCTCTGTCTCGTGAGCAGATTCCCGTGAAGCACTCCTTCACCTGCTCCCACGTGTCAGGCCTCCGCCACACTCTCACTGCTCCCCACTCCCTGGTGTACCCCTGGAGACACGGTGAGGCTGGCGGCACTGGGAGGGAGCCACCAACTCCCTGGAGATTGTGCCCACAGGTGTCCGTGGCCTTCCAGGACCTGGCCGTGAGGTTCTCCGAGGAGGAGTGGCAGCTGCTGGGGGAAGGGCAGAGGGCACTGTACCGCGACGTGATGCGGGAGAACTACGAGACGCTGCGCTCCCTGGGTAAGGAGCCCGCCCCAGCCCCGAGGAAAAGTGAAGGGAGGTGACTCAGGCAGGTCCTGAGTCACCTTGAGCCCGCCAGGCCTGAGTCTTAACTATAGAATGAATACAGTTTGAGGTGGTGTTCCGAGAGCCTCAGGCTGAGCTGAGGGCCTCACAGATCTTTTATGCCATTGTTTCCATAGTCTGCACCAGGGTTGTGGGTAAGATTCGGTCAGGGCACCCCAGAACGGGCCAAACACCGAGCAGCCTGGTCTCTGAGCCTCCGGTGGCCCCGCAGTTCTTGGGGTTTGGGTGATCATGTGAACACACACGTAAACAGGTGTATGCGTGATTGTGGTAGGTGGAGGCCAGCTTCCATTCCCAGGGGCTGTCCCTCCCTCTTTTCTTTCCCAGGGACAGATGAGCTGCTCCCCCTCTCTGCCTTCCTGTCTCCTACGGAGCCTGGAGGAGCCACGGAAGGCAGGAGCTACGCTGGTGAGGGGCAGGAGCCTCCTAGGGGAGGAGGCCCCCTGGGTGAGTAGTTCTGATAGTTGAGGGTCAGGCCCCGTTGGGTGTCCTGGGCCCAGCTGGACTCACTCTAAGTCCCTTCCGCCATGCAGTCCTCAGCCCCTGGCTTTACTCCTCAGGGAACACTGTGCCCTCAGCCCTTGCCACACTCTATAGCCAAATCTCTCTGGGACCTTTCACCCTTTGCCGCCCTGGGCTGTGAGCCTGGCACACTGTTGCCCGTTGTATGCAATGCTAGGAAGAAACCTGGGGTCACCCGTGGAGAGCACCCCGTATTCAGGCCTCCTTCCTGCCACTGATGTGCAGAGCCAGCCTGCAGCTTCCGAGGGTGCTGCCACATGGCTGACCTCAGATGCTAGATATGGCCCACGGGCCCAGCCTGGGTGGGGCCGCAAGGGCAGGGGTGCCAGGAAGGGCAGAGGGCCTGGCCGGTGGGAGGGGTGGGGAGGCCGCGCTCCGTGGCATTCCCCTGGAGAAGTACCAGGTAATGAGGGACACTACCTAGAGTCCCCAGCCCCTAGTCCCAGCTGTGCCTGGGGCAGATCCTTTTTACTTCCCGGAGGTCAGTCTCCTCTGGGCTGCTACCCGCGTGGTAGGAGGATGACATGAAACTCTGGGTAGTAGTCACATGCAGAAGCGTGAGTGCTGAGCTGAGGGTGTGGGGGTTCACTGCGGCCTCTTCGGCAGGAGGCACGCCCCCGCACAGCCTGCACCTCACTGCCCTGGTGCAGCTGGTCAAGGAGATTCCGGAGTTCCTGTTCGGGGAGGTCAGCCCGGAGAGTGAGAGTGGGAGCGGGGCAGTCAGCCCGGACGGGGAGCAGGGGAGCCCCGAGGGTAAGTCGGACAATATCAAGTTAAAGCTGGGTGCTGTGGGCCTGCCAAGCCCCTGCTAGACCCTAGGTGGAGCAGTCTGGGTCATCCCTGGTAGCATGTCTGCCCCCAAGAAGGCATGGGTAGGGCGTGAGACAGGGCTCCTGGCCTTTCTCATGCTGGTTTCTACCTGTCGCATCATGCCCTGTGTGGCGGGTGAGGCCAGGTCCTGTTCTGGAGATGAGAAGGAAGCCGTGCCCAGTCTGCACGGCCAGTGGGGCCCAGTCCCCCAGCCTGTGCTCTGCCCATATCCTCGGACTCTTGGTCCTGCCGCCTGCTCTGCTCACTGGGTGCTTTCAGGTCAGACCGTACTTCCTCGAGAAGTCTGTCCCCACGAGCCCTGGCCTTTGAGCCTGCTCAGTGGCAAATGACCCAGAAAGTGGGGGTGGGGAGGATCTTATCAGACCAATGCTGGGGCTATGAATCTATGTTTCAGAGCCCGGGAATGACAATGCAGAGGATACTGACATCCAGGTCATTGTCAATGGCACAGGGCAAGGAAGGGCCCGGATGGGACAATGGTGGGGGCGTTTTACCCACTGCTGGGCTTAAGTCTCGTTTTGAGTGTCCTCTCCCTCCTCCCCAATAGCAGCTGTGACTGTGGAGACTTGCCCTCTCCAAGGCCTGCTCGGCTGCCTTCCAGACACGCCTACTGGCTGGCCCCACCTGGCCACCACATCTAGCAGTGGCTCATCGTCCAGCAACCTGCCTGGAGCCGGGGGCCAGGGGAGCCCCGTCCCCATCAGTGAGTGCGACCCAGCAGGGGCAGGGCTCTGACTCTGGAGGCAGGGGGACTGGACTCTGTGCCCTCTTCATGATCTCTAGGACTCAGTTTCTCTTATTGCTAAAGTGGGCTCGCTCCCCAGAGAGCAGGACAGGGGCCTCTGTCCGTAGAGCAGAGAGGAAGTGTGATACTCGGTCCCTGAGCAGCTCTCTCCTAGCCCTGCTTGCAGAGTCCTGTGTGGTCATGCACAGGGAGCGGAAGGCAGTTTCCAACATGCCGGCCTGTTGGCAAGGGACACCCCTGTGTGCGCCTGACCTGAGTCTCAGACCTTCTCACCAAGGCAGCCCTAAGAGCAGAGGAGGGCAGCTAGAATTTCTCTGGGGTCTCGTTGTATTTCTAAAAATTCTTGCAAATTTTGCATTTGTTGGAATATCTTTCATTTAAAATATTTTAAATGAATACGGACTAAAATTGGCTCTCCTGAAAAACAGACCCCATTTTAGGTGTCACTTGGCAGATTTGCTCTGGGGGTCCACATGCTCAGATTTGAGAAGCACGAGTACAAGGTTGGGCCCTGCTTGTCAAGGCTGCCGGACTCTCTTACTGAGCCAAAGTCAGAGGCTGGAGTTGGGGGGTTCCGTGTTACTCAGAGCAAGCAGTCTTGGTGTTTACAATGACACCAGAAGGAAACAGGGAAAGGAGCCCTGCCTTTGCCAGGATGGGTTCCTAGGACCAGCCTGCAGGAGTTGACTCTGCCACAAATCCAAGTTTCCAGGACTTGGCTGCCCCCCAGGGATGTGTGGGGGGCTGAGAGGCCTGTCCTCTATGGGGACCAATCTGGGGCAGTTCCTCAGGGCCAGGAGCCAGGGCTAGAAAGACCTTTCTGTCTCTCCTGTAACAGAAACTCCTGACAAACCAAGACCTACAGAGAAGGAAGGCCTGGAAGCCCCAGGTGGGGAGCCCAGCCCTCCTCCCTATAGCCCCAGCAGGAAGAAGGGCCACGGAAGACAGGGGAGAGCGACGCTGGGGGCAGGTGAGAGGCTGGCTCTGCTGAGAGCGGGCTGTGCCCTGGAGCTGAGCGGGGGAGGGAAATGGAGGCATGCTCGGTTCACACAAGCCTGTCAGGTGGCTCTCTCATCTCGGCCCCCTGACGGCCCTACATGGCAGGTGTCCCTGTTCACACAGGTGGGAATTTCAGACCTTCTGAGAGTCCCATAGCCACCATCATCAGGGCGGCCCTGACCTTGGCTGGTCTTGCAGGTGCTGTAGGAATCTCTCCTGGGAGCAGCCCCTTGCAAGGCCTTATCAACTGCCTGAAGGAAATCCTTGTGCCTGGACCCCAGCACCCTGAGGTGTCCCGAGGCTTGCTGCCTCCTGTCCCCAGCCAGGGCACCTCCCAGCTAACCGGAGCGGAGCTGAGGCCTGAGAGCCCACCCTGGGGAGGTGAGTCCCCTGGGGACCTGTCTCCTCAGGGCAAGGTTTCTGAAGCCCCAGAAAAGCTCAAACTGCCTTTCTGTGGCCGTGTCTCTGCAAATACAGTCTCTTTCCAAAGGAGCATTCCCAATACGGCTGCCCTACTGTCATCGGTGGCCTGTTGCTGGAGCCGGGTGGCTTTTTTAGGAGAATGACATTTGGTCAGCTGGTAGAAGGAAACTCAAAAACAGACTTGGCCCTGGATCCTTTTGTGTTTTTAACTCGTCCTAATATGGGACCTTGAGGAGGAGCTGCCGAGTTATCACTCTAAGTGGGCACTTAGAGTAGGTGGGCGGGGGGGCGTGCTAGGGGCAGGAGCTGTGAAGACTCTGAGAGGTTCCTGAAGCCTTTGAGCCTTGGTTTCCCCATCTGTGAAAGGGGATCATCGTTCCCACCTTTGGGTACAGTGAGTCTCAGATACAGTAACGTACTTGTGTGTGTGTGTTTGTGAAAAGCTTGGTCCTTAGAGAGAAGCTTTGCTTGGGGCCCAGGGAGCCACGGGCAGGTAGGGGCCTGTCTGCTCGCTTCTTTCCCCCTGTACGTGCCCCACCTTGATGCTGCACCTTCTCCTCTCCCTCCTTCCAGCCGTCTGCTTCAGGGAGGTGTGAAGACAGGCCTTTTTTTTTTTTTTTTTTAATTTATTTTAGAGAGGTGGGGGTGGGGGGGAGAGATAGAGGTGGTGGGGAAGGGGCAGAGGGAGGAGGAGAGAGAGTCCTAAGCAGACTCTGTGCTGCGCACGGAACCCAACATGGAGCTCCATCCCATAACAACTGCGCCACCCAGGCGCCCGAGACAGGCATTTTTAAACTAAGCACAAGGAGACAGTGGCCTGTGCGGGTCTAAATGAACTGCAAGAAGACCCACATTTCCAGATTTCTGGCCCTTACCTGGACTGTCAACTTTTTGTTGTTTGTCATGACTGGGCTCAGGGTGAAAATGCGTTCCTTTTTTGTATAGTGAAGACAGAGGCAGCTTCCGGGGCTTGTCCCCTCCAGGGTCTGCTGAACTGTCTGAAGGAGATCCCGGAGGCCCGGCACAGGCGTCCTCGCCCCTCAGGAGTAGGGGACCCACCGCTACAGGAGGACCCAGGGACCTGCCAAAGGAATTCTGGAGGTAAAAGCCACTGACTGGGCAGGGAGGGCCCCAGGACAATATCCATTTCCTTTTCCAGCTCCAGGCAGGCCTCCACATCAGGCCCTTAGGCCCTCGCCTCTGCGTGTAGGTCGGAGTTGCCACATGCTAGGGACCATCCCTGTAAATGGAGTTAGGCCTGTAGGAGGTGCTTCATCAGTCCATGATCACTATCCAGGTTGGCTGTTAGAGTAGGGCTGAAAGTTCCAGAAGGGAGGAATGGAGCATAGGGACGGGGAGGCCCGAGAACAGAAGATGGCCCGTGGACACCTGGGGCATATTTTGAATTGGGTGCTCGCGTCATATTCATGTGGGCTTGGGTAGTGTTTCCACACACTGTAGCTCACCAATACTCGGTAGCTTCTCAGACTGCTGAGGAAGTCGAATTGACACAGACTTGCTGGCCTTGGAGGAAAGACCTTGATTTGGTGCCCCCCGAGGAGCCTGATGTGGCGTCCCTCAGTAGAAACCTCTAGAGGTGCCCCAGAGGACCTGGGGCAAGATGGGAGTGTGAGCTGCTCCATGTACTAGTGTTTGAGCAGTGACCACCTTGGAGCCAGAGACTGCTGTGGAGGCCGGGGGCCTTGGGAGCCCTGTCCTGACCCTATAATGGCCTCATGGGGGCTTCCCACAGGGCCCAGACCCCTGCAGACCCCTCCTCCCGGGCCTGGTCCAGGAGCTGGCAGCGTGCTCTCTGTGGTGAAGATGGAGGACGGCTGGGCCCAGAGCCTCCCCGTGCCTGCGTCCTGTCAGCTCAGCAAGTGGACCCACAGCCCCTCTGCCGCCAGCAGCCAGCGGGGCGACGGAGAGACCAGAGGGGCCCGAGTGCCTAGCTGGGGTCCCATAGCTCAAGGTGAGGCCTGGGGGCATCTCTCAAGTCCTCCAGTGGGATTCTCAGCCTCACCAACAAGGTTCTGCCAGCCCACAGGGGAGGGAGCAGGTCCAGCCCACAGGGGGAGGCCCTGGCTGTCCTCAGGCAGTGACTCCCCTCTCTTCACCTACATCCTCCTTAATCCAAGGGCCTGGGAGCTTTCCATCGCAAGGACTTTAGTTTACAGAGATTTCCTGCCTGTCAGGAAGCTGGTCCCTACATACATGTGGGTCTCTCCGCCCTACCCCTGGGCTGGGGTACAGATTTGTCATTGCCCTGTAGGAACAGAGAGTGAATCAAAGTCCCCCACAGGGTGTCCTGCCTGGCAGGCCTCCACGCCTGGCGCAGGACTTGCTGCCCCTGCAGAAGGCAGGTTGGGGCAGCCAGCCTAGGGCCGGGCCAGGGGAACGTGCCTGAGATGGTGATAGGGCCATCTCCCCTGTCCCAGCCGGCAGTGCCTCGAGCTCACCCCTGGAAGCCCTGGAGGCCTGTCTGAAGGGCATTCCCCTGAGTGGGTCGTTACCTCCCCAGCCGCCGGCCACCTCTGGATTCCAGAGCCCTCAGCCAGGAGACCCCGGGTCTCAGAGGCCCGAGCTGCAGCCCTGCAGATCACACACTGAAGGTAGACGGGGCCCTGGGCTCAGGGGTGCTGAGCCCATTGTTAGGTGCCCCGCTCCTCATCCTGGGCCTCTGGAGGTGCAGGCCCTTCTGTAGCCCCTTTATTGATAAGAGTTCCCGAATGTGGTGGAAGCCCGACTCTTCCTGCCCACTGCCCCCTCTGAGGGCTCCTACTTTCTAGCCCCATGAGACCAACAGTTGGGTTCACGTGGGTTTTTTAACCAGTGCTTGAACCCCTAACTTAAGGAGAGACCCTTGTGGGAGATCCTTTAGGGTAGGTATCCTGGTTGCCCACCCCCAGCCCAGGGCCCAGGGGACCTCTTGTCCAGTGGCTTTCTCATGATGTCAGCTGTGCTGTTTCCTACAGAGGTGACTGTGGGGCCTCTTCTGGCTCTGAGTCTGCAGGGCTATGTGAGAGGCAGCCCTGCCCTCCCCTCAGGTCCCCACAGCACCCCTCCCAGCTTCTCCTCATCCAGCAGCACCGATGGGGACCTGGATTTCCAGAGCCCTGGGGGCAGCCAGGGGCGTCCGCCTGGAAAAGGTGAGCTGGCAGGCCTGAGCCTGGGGGTCAGTCCTGGGGAAGGATGAGAGGCCCCCTGCCTACCGTCGTGTCTGACCCAACCGGGGTAGGCTGCCATCCCTGGTGTCTGGACCAGAGCTGGGGATGTTGAGGCAGGAGCAGACATGGGACTTATTGCAGGGTGGCGGTGGGGTGGGGGGCGGGGGGGGGGGTGCTTAGCTCCGAAGGGGCAGGACAACAGCTAAGACCCCTTACAAAATAGAAAAAGGTCTCCTTTAGTGTCAACTTTTTCCTTATCCCAGCCACAAAGAAATGCCTATAATATCAAACTGACCTCTGACTGAAGACAAAATGTCCCGAGGTTCATATAAAAGCACCTTAAGGAGTGTCTGTGGTGACCTGTGTCTCTCCAAGCACCCGCCTCCCCTCCTCCCCCCCGCCTGGTGAAGAGGTGGCCACGGTTAGCTGTCACACCTCTTTGGAATTTTGCAGGACTCTGTAGTGTCCCCCTTTGAATCATCCAGGCGCTCTTGGTCTGCCTTGTCCACACACACTGGGTCCCCTGTTGGCTCGCCTTTGTATCCTGTTGTCTGCGGAAGGCCTAGAGCTGCCCCAGCACTCTGCCCCGGGCTAGCTGGAGCCTGTGGAGCTCTGGGGCCTCCCAGTGCCCCTGGCAGCCTGGATTCCTGCCAGGCTGTGGGGGCTCTTTCCTCCCCCCCAGTGCAGCCAACTTTTCTTTTTAAGTTTTAGTTTTTAATAGGCAATCACAGGGTTTTGTTCAAAAGCTATAAAAGATTGCGGAGGAGAGATGATGTCTCCCTCCACCCCTCCCCCGACCCCCGCCCTCCCTGAGTCTCCATGTGCGTTCTCTCACCTTCCAAGGGCATTCTCTGCGCGGCCCAGCTGCTGGTTCCCTCACACAGGCGGTAGCATTCTGTACGCAGCTTTCCACCTTGCCTTTTGTTTTACCATCTCCCTTTGGCATCATCCTGAATTTTGTCTGCGTTTTTCTTGGACCCTAGCAGCACCCCATCCCTCCTAACCACTGCTCGGTACCCGTCCATAGGGGTTAGCACATTGCTTGTTTGTGCGGCCTCTGTGGGTGCACTTAGCTTTCTAAGGAACCCAAACCACAGGAGAGTTCGTGCTGCCTTTTAGAAGCTTCCAGCCCAGCTCCCCAGCTCCCTCTGTTGCTGTAGAACTCAGGGAAACTGCATTTGGGACTCTTGTAGTTGAACTTTGCTGTTCCGGCCCCACGCGGCAGCCCAAAGCTCTGATACTCTCTCTTCGTGCCCTGCCTGGCCTGGCGTCAGCAAACGCCTTCCAGAAAGAGCATGGCCACGATGTCAGCTCACGCAGGAAGGGCCTTTCCTTTTTGGACTTTCGGCTCATCTACTTTCTGCTGCTTCCACGGCTCTGTCACTAGAAATGCAGTATTTGCGATTTATTTGTCTTTTTTCCCCAAGTTGCGACTGCACTAGTGTTGGTCTTCTCAACCTGCTACATCATATCTGGAGGTGAAGGCACCTTTAGCGTTTCCCTCCGACTAGTGGAGGGGGCCTCAGGGCTGTCTGTGGGCGAGGCAGCATAGTGGCCTCCCTCCCAGGGGTGGAGCAGGGTGTCATGCCTGTGGCTGATCGCCCTTGTCACAGCCCACTGACCAGTTCTGTGTCGATGGCTCAGACAGGTTGGCTTCTTCCAGGGCCAGCCCAAGTGGGCCTGCCCACAGCCAGGACTGACACGTGTTGGGGACCAGGTGCCTGGCATGACAGGTCCTCTGAGCCTCCTCCGTGGTCCCAGCTGCCCTGGCCACAGGGGTGGCGGCGAGGCTCCCAGGCTTTGCAGAGACTGAGTCCTGACCATCCAAGATTGCAAATGTTGGGTTTTCACAGGAAGCCCAGTGGGAAGCTCCCCGCTCCAGGGCCTGGAGAACTGTCTCAGAGAGATACCTATGCTCAGGCCGCAGTCAGCCTCGTCCTGGTCCTCAGCAGGGGACAGGGGGTCCCAGAGAGCGGAGCCCAAGAATTGGACGGCAGACAGGGAAGGTAAAGCACGGCTGCCCCGGCGTCGGAGAGCAGGGAAGGGCGACTCTCACAAGGCCAGCCTCGGCCCTGTCCCCCCCACGCACTTGGCAGGCCCACCTCCAGCCCTGAGAGGAGAAGACGCGGTGGAAATGGCCTGGGCAGAAGCTTGTGTGAGGCCGGGAAGCCAAACAGTGCCGCCGGCCTCTGAGTGGTGGGTGGAGTCAGGGCAGGACACCCAGGGCTGCTTGGGGCCGGGGCTGGAGCCGGGGCTGGAGCCGGGGCTGCGCGCCTGGGACGGGCCAAGCAGGTGAGTTGCAAGCCCTGCCGTCTGTTGCTCGAGTCCAGGCCTGAGCCAGGGCCTTAGCAGCGGAGTACCTTTCGATCCTGGCTGTGTTGGCTTCGAGGGCCTTGGTGTCCGGCACATTCGCTGAGCTGTGGGGCCCCCAGGACTCCAGGTGGCCAGGTCTGGGGATAAAGAGGTCCTGGAAGGTTTGGGCGGCTCCCGGGAACACCTGTAGGCCTAGCGTGTGTCCCGCACCTGGAGCTCACGTGCCCAAGAAGCCAACAATGGTAGAAGCTGTGCTCTGTCCAGTGACTTCCTTGCCTCAGTGCCCCATGGGGCTGACAGGCCTCTTGGCTTCTCATTGAAACAGGACTGAGAGGCGAGGCCTGTGAGCCAGCTCATCTGGGACAGAGTCAGGGGGAAGCACCCACCCGGAGCTTCCGGCTGGCCAGCCCCCAGGCGCTCACCTCCAGCAGCGGCCCCATCTGCTACCAGCGAGGGCTCAGAGACCATGGGGCCACCAGGCCAGGGCCGTGGAGGTGGCCCCAGGATGGTGAGCTGACATCTGTCCTGGTGTTCCGTGGCATGTCTTCCCTCCCAATAAAATCTTTGATGAGGGACTCGATTCCCCCTTCCCTCTCCTCTGCTCCCTCCACCCCAGTGCAGCGCCCGGCTCCCGGGCAGCTGGGGCGAGTGTGCTGGCTGCCCCACGCCTCGGGCTGTGTGCTGGGGTGCTGGGGTGCTGGGGTGCATGCTGGGCCGTGTGAGCATTCCCCAGACTCCTGGCTGCAGTGCTCCGAGGTGTGCTGGAAGAAGACCGTAAATGGGTCGCTGAAAGGAAAGCGGGGGACGGTTTTCAGCGGCCTTGGGGTTTCTCTGGGAGACAACTGGTTATTTCCTTTATTGCAGTAGTTGCCTGGGGTCACGGTGGGGGGTGGGTAATGGGGATGGGGGGGGATCTCCCTCTGCTCTTGCCGCTGCTCATTTGTACTTACAGCGGTGTTCCTTCCTAGCCCTGCCGGAGTGGGCTGGCAGGGTCCGGCTTACTTGGATAAATGTGGTATTTCTAAATATTCCCAGCAGAAGAGAATTGGCTCTGGGAGGCTTCCTGTGGACAGGACTGAGTCTCTGCTCTTGGGCCCCGGTCCCGAGTGAAGCAAGTAGGGGCCACTGGGCTCAACACCCGGAGCCTGTCTGGAGCCAGACTGCTGGCGGCTGGTACCAGGGACTTGAGACTTCAGGAAAGTTCCCCGCTGGCTTTGTTCCTCCCCGCCTTCCATGGCCAGAGAGGGTCTCCCAGAGCTTGTGTGGGGCCGTTGGCTGAACTGCAGGGGGACCAGCTCTGCGTGCCTGTGCACTAAAGTAGGGGGTCCTCCTGCCTGTCATAGGCTGATGGACAGGATGTTCTTCTGTTGTCATTTGCCCAGGCGCAGCCACGAAACCCTCCCCACTCCACTGTCTGGAGAACTCTCTGAAGGGGATCTTGCCCGGGAGGCCCCTGCGCTTCGCCTGCTTGGCAGGTCCCAGTCCCAGCCCCAGCCCCAGCCCCAGCTCCAGCTTCAGCAGCTCAGAAGGAGACGAGTTCTGGCAGCTGCTCCCTCAGGGTGAGTTTGCAGGGGACAGAGGAGGCCAGGGAGCCATTCCCTCCTCCCCCGGGGTGCAGCCGCTGCCCTGACACCAGCTTTGTGTTGCCAGAGAGGGACCGCCTTCCTGGCTGCAAGGCCCCTGGCCCTCTGTCCCCACGCCCGGGTGGCGCCCCCACTGGCAGCAGCCCTGGTGAAGGCCCGGGGAGAGCAGAGCCTGGGGACCGCTGCAGGCTCGGTGCAGGTGAGCCCGGAGACTCCTGGGAGGGGGCCTGGAATCTCACTTTGCCTGACTGTTGCCGGAAGTTCTCTGCTTTTGTCATGCTTGAGTTCCCTGCAGGTTCAGCCGGGTTTGAGAGAGAAGGTAGGGCCCAGGGCCCCAGCATTGTTCAACAAGTGTGTTGAATTAGAAAGCCGGGCAATGAACATAATACATATACATGCTCTCTCCCTAGAACACCTACACGTTGTATGTGCTAATAACGTCTGTACACATATATAGTGTTGTGTTGGTCCCCAGCCTATCAGAGGTGATGCTCTCAGCGAGGGGTGCCTGGGGCGCTCTCCCAGCCCATGTTACTCGTAGGGAGCCCCGTGGACATTTACCCCCCCACCTTGGGGTAAATCCTGTGGTTCTTAGAATCATAGGACGCATGTCAGCAAAAGCCATCAGGGACCCTGGAGGAACAGGATCTATGACCCCAGACCCTGCGGGGCATGCCGTGGGGTCCCAGGTAGAGAGGTACAGCAAGAGTAACGCGCACGCCCGGGACTCTGCCTTTACTCAGCTCCAGAGTGCGGTGTCCGGGTTCAGCGGGTTCAGCGGGTTCGCTCTTCACTGGGGAATTTAAAACATCCTAGCGGGAGTTAGGGCACAGGGAGGGGGGAGCGGGGTCGCTCAAGTGGCCAATTATCTAAATCTCCGTGACACTGGGCCTTCTGAACGAGGTCGGGCGGGGCAGCCTGGTTCCATGTCTGGAGGGTTTGCTCGTCGCTGGGTCGAGCGGCTGACTGTATGTGTACCCAAGATGGATGTCTTCTGAGAACTTCGAGGTCATCCTGTCAAATGCCTGCCCCCCCGCCCCACCCCCACCCCCAGGCAGCCTCGCTCCTCAGTCCAGGCCTGACCCGGTGTTTCTCCCCGCAGGAAAAGCAGAAGAGAAGACAGGGGGCAGGTCCCAGTTGCCCTGGAGAGACGTGTACCCAGAAACCCCGGGCCGGCCTGGCCCCCTGGGCAGTGCTGGAGGAGGTAGGGGTGCGGTGAGCAGTTGGGGAAGGGAGCTCCCTCCCAACTCAGTCTTTGGCCCCTGCACTGGCTGGGCCGTACCCGTGTTCCTCCCGTGGGACACGGCAGAGCAGGCTGGGCACGGGCCAGTTTCCCATGGCCCATAAGGTGCCCCCCTCACCAGGGTGGGGCCTGCAGATCATGGTCCTCTCCATCTGCTCCCTCCGGCCTTCACCTTGTGGTAGAGCTAGAGGTGTCAACCCTGGCTACGGAGGACTCCCGAACGAATCCACTCTACCCTCCTCACACATGCCCCAGCAGGCCATTCGGCCAGGGTCGGGCTCCCTGACAGGACAATTGTATCTGTCTTGCATCCCATTTAACCATTGTTTGAAAGTTGAAAGTTCAATTTTTTTAGGCCATGTCCAAATATCCGCATGTCAAAAGGGGTATCCATGCCCCCGGTGCTCTGTGCTCTTTCTGCAGGGGCAGCTGGGAACCCCTGCCCTGCTCCTCAGCCAGAGAAGAGGCCTGGCCCAGGGCCCTGCCAGCCTCTTGGATCAGCCCCTGGGCCCCTGTCCTGGAAGCCCAGGGTCAGTGAAGAATCCAGGGGTCCAGGGTCTGGAAATGGAAGACCAAGTGTTGCAGGTGAACATGGGGCTTCCCTGTCCCCTCAAGTCATCAGGAGCCCTGTGGGCAGGGGGTGGGCAGGGGATAGGTAGCTGCGGTGGCCCCCCACCTGCTTCCCTTCTGCTCAGCTCCTTCCCGTGGGGCAGGCTGGTACCTAGCAGCCTTCATAGGGTCATAGGCAGGAAGGGTCTCTCCTCGAACTCTAGGTTGCTATTTCATTCAGTGTTTTCTCACAGAAATAGCTGGTTTTTTCATAAAAGTACTTTCTAGAGGCGAGCCTTCCAGTGTAGATAACACCCAGATTCAAAGTCTGGGGTTTGAGGAGACTTTCCAGAGAGATGAGGAAATGGGCCCAGTAGCGTTGAGCGACCTGGCCAAGGGCGTCTGGAGAGACAGGGTTCTGCATCACACCTGACCCCGAGCAAGCTCCTCCCTGTACCTGTCAGAGGTGCGCGGAGGGAGCGCGTGGGGCTGGGTCTCCTGGCTCACTGTAGGGCCTGCGCCGAGACCCTCACCCCATCACTTGGCTGGGGCTCCGTCGCTGGCTTGCCCCTTCCGCTGCTCTGCAGGCACAGCCGTTTTACTGAGAGCACTGAGCTGGCCAGAGGTTGCTAGGCCTTAGCTTAGATCCTTCCTGAAGAAGCTGACCAGGCAGCGTTCCAGCCCATCAGGGGTGCCCACGGTGCTCCACAAGTCACTTCTTTCTGTCTGTAACCTGGTGGTGCTGAAGAGGGGGCAGAGCTGGGCTGGGGTGCAGAGGACTGGGGGAAAGCAGGTCAGCCCCACCAATCGGGTGGTAACCGGGCTTTCTTGTGAGGTTTGTCTGGAGTGGAGGCCAGTTCCAAGGGGCTTTATAGTGAAGGATTAGGTGGTTTTTTAAAAAAATAAGATCTAAGATCCTATGACTCTGACCTCAGAATTGGGAGGGTAGAGGTCAGGATGGATGTGCTGAGTCCCCTGCGTCACTGGAAGCATCCTGCCTCTGGCTGCTCTGGCCCTCTTGGGCCCCTCTCCCGGATGCTGTCCACGGCCTTGGCATCTTGCTGTCTGCTGAGCCTTCTCCAGACCCTGCCCACTGACACAGTAGGGCAGCGTTAGGTGGTCTGGGATGCCATTTGCTCTGAAGAGTGGTCCTTCTCCTAGAAGGTGGGAAGGCCACTCACTGTCCTAGGACAGCTTGAGACCCAGCCCGTGGCTTATCCTGTCCATGAATTTGGGGAGCAGCCAGGAGATGTGCCACCTCTGATGTCGTGAGCACTGGCATCCATATTCTCAAGCCTGAGTCACTTCTGTCCCATCTAAAGCCGGGCCTTAGTGGATGGGGAGGATGCTGAAGGAGTCCCCTGGGGGCAGAGAAAGGTTCCGACAGCCTGTGAACGCTCATCCCGTGTCCCTGCTTTGGTTGCAGCCGGGTCCCATAGGAAGTCACTTCCCAGAGGCCTGCCTGAGCCACCCCCTGCAGCTACCATCCGTCCGGCTTTGCCGCAGGCGCCCCCCCAGCCGTGCCCTTGCGGAAGCTCTGTGCAGCCCGAGCTCCGCAGCCTTGGCGCCGCCCTCTCGGAGAAGCTGGATCGGCTCGCTGCGGCCCTGGCAGGCCTGTCTCAGGAAGTAGCCACCATGAGGACCCAGGTGGATCGGCTAGGGAGGCGCCCTCGGGGCCCTGGGCCGAAGTGCCAGGCTTCCTGGCCGTGGGCCCCCTCCCGGGGACCTCGCTGGGCCAATGGCCCTGCTCACAGACACCTCCCCTACTGGAGACAGAAGGGGCCCACCAGGCCGAAACCAAAGATCCTGCGTAGTCAGGCGGAAGGCGGCAGGGCTGGTGACGCCTCAGGCCTTTCCTGCCGAAGGTTCCGCCCCGTATCTCAGCTGCCTCCAGATGCCCCCACGGCAGAACCTTCTGGGCCCAACTCCAGCCCTTCCCAGCAGCCGCCCTCCTCAGCATGCAGCTGCCGCGCCGTGGTGCCTGTGCATGCCTCCCTTGGACACACTGGGGGTCACCGGAGTCCCCCGACCCCCTCAGTGCCTACTGCCTTACCCCCACAGATGGCTTCTGCAGCCAGGGTAGATGCAGAGCCGCAGTTTGCAGCCATGGTGCCGCCTGGGGCCGGCAGCCAGCCCAAGGATCCAAACAGCCTGATGGCTGGGGGCCAGAGAGCCCCTGAGGAGCAGCTGTGGGGTGGGGAACATAGGGCGCCGAGGTGGGGGGCCCCTAACCACCTTCTTCATCAGCTCAGTCCCGCTGAAGCTGTCCCGAGCCTGGCCACTTCTCCTAGGGGCTGTCCCGCGCCCTCACCCTGCTCCAGCCGAACCTTCCCCACTTCTGGGCTGTGAAGGGGCTGGGAGTTTTGCCATTGGCCTGAGCACCCCTGACTCCAGGACGCTGTTTGCTCAGGGAGGCCACTGTTGGGGGTGCATTTCTCAGCCACGCCTCTGGTCTTCTTGGCTCAGGTTCATTCAGATGCTGCTTCCCCGTCTTGTCCTTCCCACTGGAACTGTCCTAGCTTGCAGGTGACTGGTGTGCCTGCACGCGTGCACACACCACGTTTGCCTGGGCACTCCAGCAGCTGCAGAGGGACCACGAGCACCCCGCTTCCTAGCATCTGCCCTTCCTGATCTCAGCACTGAGGAGGGCTTGGCCCTTGCTTTCCTGGTAAATCGAGGGCATGGGTTTCACTTGGAGAGAACCCTGCCCCTCGGCTGAAGCTGGATTTGCCCGTGTGGAGTCTGACAGGAGAACTGGGGGACTGAGGGAAAGGCCCTCGGCTCCTAGGAAGGGGCCCCGCAGGGCCGGACCAGGGCCACTGTTGGTTCTCTTAGCAGGACAAGTACCTGGTCGGCTCAGCTGCCTGCCTCTCTGCACCCTCGAGAGAACTCCGCAGTGTCCTGGGAGGCTGGGAAGATCAGCTGCGGAACAGAATTCCCAGATGGGTCCTCAGAAGAGCCCCGCACGTTATACTGTGAGCACAGACCACAGACCACAGACCACAGACCGGGAGGCGTGAACAACACACACTCACTCTCACAGCCTGGAGGCCAGAGTCCGGGCTCAGGGCGGTAGCCGGTCCGGTTCCTACTGACACAGGGAGGGAGAGTCTGCCCCAGGGCTCCCTCCTGGCGTCTCACTGGCCATCTTCATGGCCACGTAGCTTTCTCCCCCAACGCGTGCGTCCAGATTTCCCCTTTGTGTGGGGACAGCGTCGGACTGAGCCCGCCCCAGAGCCCTCCCTGTGACTTGATCACCTCTTTAAAACCCTGTCTCCAAGTAAGGTCATGTTTTTAGGTACTGGGAGTTAGGACTTCAACATGGATTTCAAAACATAACACGCGTAAGGGACTGGGTTGGTCTTCTTGAGTTCGTCTTGGGAGGAGAGGCCCCCAGAAGGGCCTGCTCCGGGCCCCACCCCACTCGGTCGTATATTGGGAGTCCTGCCTGTGGCTTACCTGCCTGATGTCCTTCCCCAGGCTCAGAGCTTTTCCCCCAGCCTTATGTTCCCACTTTTCGTCCTTACTGGATGTGAAGAATCTTCGGGAACTGTGTGCACGTTGCCCGGGAGGGGCCACCGGGCCGGGCTGGTGTGGTCAGCTCGGCAGTCAGGGAACCCAGGTGCCAGGGCTGAGGCCCAGGCCAACTCGGGGCCCAAAAGGGGCTGTAGGCTTGCAGCTGTCATGCCTGCTCTGGGTCCCGGGACACAGGCAGGGCCTGGCCTGCGCTCCTGGCTGCCCCTCTGGAGGGAAGGGGGAGGGGCTGGGCCGCCCGCCAGTCACAGTGGGGTCGTTGCCCTCTGTTCAGGACTAAGTCCCAAGAGGACTGTCTCGGAAGCTAATGTCTAGAAGATCATGTCATTGAATGTTTAAAAGAAGCAGTGTCTTTATGTGTAGCCATACTTGATAAGGGCAAAAGGAACAAAAAACTTCTAGACTTTCCCCTCAAAGACCTCAGGAAGATGAGTGAATTCCTTTTCGGGCTTCAGTGAGCGAGGGCTGGGCACGTTTCGGAGCCCATGGAGAGGGGAGGACAGGGCTGGGGGGAGGGGCGGAGGGTGCTGTCAGGAGGAGGAGGGTTCTGGGTGCCCCTGCTCAGCCCCCCCTCAATCCTGCCCACTGGCCTCCTGTCCCTTCTCCCCCTAGTCAGCAGCGGTCATGGAGGTGGTCAACACCCACTTTGAATGGCATTTTAAGGTTTTGTTTGGTGGACTTCATGAATATCAGGCATCACACAGACCCTTAGCAGCAGGAGTGAAGGAGCAAATGAGCTCAGAGGGCAGAGGTGACCTTGAATTTGCAGAGCTTGTCCTTGGCGGAGCCTGCAGGAGCACTGCACCCCTGTCGGTGCTTGGCAGCCGGGCACGTGCCCTCACCCGCTGGGTGACCCTCCTTCCAGCCTTCCCCTGCGCTGCAGACAAGGATGCTCGGGACGAGCCCAGTCTCGGTGGTCCAGATCCAATCCGACCATATAGGAAGCTCAAGTCTTTTTTTTCTTTTCTTTTTTTTTTTTTTTTGAGAATGTGGAAAACAAATAAAATGAATGGTAAGAAGCTTCCTGATCTGCGTGTTCGCCTCACAGGTCCACTGCCCCATGAGCACAAAAAGCTTTTATGGTTGTTAGCTGGAAAATCTAGAATCACTAATTTGGTGGAAAATCTGTATGCAGTTTAGTCGGTGTGCATCTCCTTCACCTATTTCACAAGGAAATGTGGTCTTTGGTGAGATGAACAGAGGGGCCTTTTTGAACTCAGGAATTCCAGGGGCCTGGGGGGGCAGGGGGAGAGCAGAGAAGGCTGAAGCTCTGCCTGCCCCCATTGTGCGGAATCTTCAGCGAATGGCTGCGGACTGACCAGGGTACAAACCTCCCCCACCCTGAGCTCATTTCAGGGGCCCTTGAAGTCTGCCCTCTGCCTTCCAGCCTGTAAAGCAGGAGAGTGAGAAGGGGCTTAACCTGTCAGTCTGAGCGGGCTCCCCACAGCCTCCAGGCCGGTGGAGGGGTCCAGTGGGAGCGGGGCTGCCAGGGGGGTGGGAGGGTGCGCAGACCACAGTTTGCTGCCTGATGCATGCCCTGATGTAACCACTCCCTCCCGGAGGAGCTTGACACACTGGCAGACTGACTTGACTCCACTTTTTTGTGTCTTTCTGTTTCAGATGTGGCTTCTGGAAAGAGCCTACAGTGGGACTTTATTTTTTAATCCAGCTGGACAAGTTCTGTTCTTTATTTAGAGCCCTTAATCCATTTATGTGTAATTATAGATTTAGATTTGAGTATACAGTCTTATTTTATGCTTACGTTTGTCTCACTTATTCTGGGTTTTTTCCCTTCGTTGCCTTCTTTTATTTTTTTTTTAAGGTTTTACTTGTTTATTTGAGAGAGACAGAGTGAGCAAGGGAGGAGCAGAGGGACAAGCAGACTCCCCGCTGAGCGCAGAGCCCGACCTGGGGCTCTATCCCGTGACCCCCCAGATCATAACCAGAGCCCAAATCGAATCATGCTTAACTGACTGAGCCACCCAGGCACCCCTCCTGCTTTCTTTTTAATTGACAGTGTTGTGGATTTTGTCTGTTTGGTCATTTCCTCTTCCCTCTGCCAGCGTCAACATTTATTTATTTTTTTAAGATTTTATTTATTTATATGACAGAGAGACACAGCGAGAGAGGGAACACAAGCAGGGGGAGTGGGAGAGGGAGAAGCAGGCTTCCCGCCGAGCAGGGAGCCCGTTGCGGGGCTCCATCCCAGGACCCTGGGATCATGACCTGAGCCGAAGCCTGATGCTTGACCACTGAGCCACCCAGGCGTCCCTAGCCGCAACATTTAAAGAACTAGGAGGAAAAACATCCAAATTTACAATCATGTTTGGAGGTTTTTAGCACATCTTTTTCAGAAATTGATAAAACAAAGCAGGAAAGATACAGATTTGAACAAGCCAACTAATATATGGAACACTGAACCATAGGACTACAGGAGGCCATCCTGTTGTGTTTCCAGCTCCGGCGGCCGCCTTGCTGGGGGGCGATGTGGGGCAGGTCCTCCAGTGACACCCCCCCCCAGAAGGCACGGAACCAAGTCCTAGGCAGTGGGCTGGCATCCAGAGCCTTCCATGAGTGGCCACGTCAGCGGGACTTCTGTCGGAGCTGGGCTGGGCTTCTCACCGTTCCCTGCGCAAGCTGAGGCCGCTCAGGTGCCTTGCTGCTCCCCACCATCGGTACCCTTCGTCCATGGTCACGTTTTGTTTGACTAAGTCCACTTTATTATCAAAGTCCAAAGTGGGTGCCTCCACCGAGATTCCTGCACTGGGAAGAAATAGTCACAACAGTAACGGCTCGGCTCGTACTCTGTAAGCACTCCCCTCTGTCCAGGAATGGTGCTCAGGGCTTGCAAGGTATTTCATCCTCAGAGCAATCGTAAAAGGTAAAGTTTGTTATCCCCGTTTTACGGGTTCAAGCACTGAACTTCAGGGGTGCTGAGTTCAGTAGCTTGTCCTAAATCACAAATCTCAGAGAGAGTGGGGCCTGACTCGGCCTGTTATTGGGGGCTGCTCTCTGCTGCCCCCTTCTGTTAGTGCAGCCTCAGCGTTTCCACATGACCCTGTCGTTTCACAGTATAATTCTATCGCTGAACAATATTCCAGGCAACTGAGGCCGGTCAGTTATTTAGACATCTTTCTACTGTTTGCCTTGCAGTGAACAGCTTTGTGCTCGTGGCTTTTTTTCCTGTTTTCAAGTCTCCGGAAATAGGATCACTGAATATGTGCATTTTAGGGATCTGGACAGGGAAAGTCTATTGTTTCTAAACACATAGTTTCTTTGACATTCACAGTAGCTAGCTGTATCAGTTTTACAAATATATATCATGGAGTAGAATTGATATTTTTCGCTTTAATTTCAAACCTGCAGAAAATGTGAAAGAATGGTGCAATTAACATCCATATACACTTCATCCAGAATTCACCAGATGTTAATATTTAGCCACAGTTGCATTATCAGGGTCTCTCTCTGTGTCTCTCTGTCTCTCTGTCTCTCTTTCCCTTTCTCTTTCCATATATACGTAGATTTTTTTTTCTTTTTTTGCTGAACCATTTGTAGGTATATTTCAGACATCAGGGTATTTAACTACAAAATATTTCATCATATATCTTAAGCGGAAAAATCTCCTGTATAATCATACTATTACTAACACCCCACAAAAAATTGAACATTGATATAATAACATCACTGCACAGGGGCACCTGGGTGGCTCAGTTGGTTAAGCATCTGACTCTTGATTTCAGCTCAGGTCCTGATCGTGAGATTGAGCCCCACGTCAGGCTCCATGCTCAGTGTAGGGTCTGCTTGAGATTTTCTCTCTCCTTCTCCCTTTGCCCCTCCCCTCATGTGCACTCTTTCTCTAAAATAAATAAACCTTAAAGAAGATCGCTGCACAATGCAGTCTATATTCAGAAATTTTCAATTGTCCCCTGAATGATTTTACAATTTTTTTGTCCATGGTTCAACTAAGAATCATGCATTGCATATGATTGCCATGTGTCTCTTTCATCTCTTTTAATCTAGAACTTTCCCTTACTCTTTTTTCTTCTGTGACATTATTTCTTAATAGGTCAGAGAATTTGCCTTGCACAACGTCCCATTACCTGGATTTGCCTAATTGTTTCCTCATGGTTGGATTCAAGTTCAACATTTTGAGTGAGTCAACGACATCGGTGACATTGAGTGCTTTCCATTGTTTCCTGTCAGGAAGTGTATATTGTCAACCTGTTCCATGATGATAAACGTGATCGCTTGATTACAATGAAATCCACTAGATCTCTTCCCTGTGAGGATACCTTTTCCCCTTGTATAGTTGACCCTCGAACAACACGGGTTTGAACTGTGTGGTCCAGTTACATGCGGGTTGTTTTTGATAAATACGGTACAATAATATAAATATATTTTCTCTTCCTTATGATTTCCTTAACATTTTCCTCTCGACTTTATTGCAAGAATACAGTAAATAATAATATACAGAATATATGTTAATTGCCTTTATGTTATCAGTGAGGCTTCTGGTCAGCAGTAGGCTATAAGTTAAGTTTTGGGGGAGTCAAGTTATAGGTGGACTTTTGACCTCGACCCCAACATTCTTCAGGGGTCACGTGTAATTAATTGGCTATCGGTGAGGTGATTCTTTGAGACTTTGTATACCTTTCAGATGTGTTAGGAGATGAATTTGTACCTTGAAGATACCTTATTATTAACATGTACCTCAAAGATCCATGTACAATGTTGAAATTTTGTCCTAAGATCTGTAAATATTTGGAGAGAGAGAGAACCCCCCCTCCCCTGGCCTGCCCACTCTGCCTCTTCTCTCCATTCCTGCAGCCGAGCTTCCTGTTTGCCCTGCTCTCATCCCTCATGGCGCATCTACCCAATGCACAAGCCTCAGCGACGTCATAGGTAGTCCGGGCTGTCCAGGTGTGGGCAAGACATGAGGGAGGAGAGGCATCTGCCAAGGAGGATGATTTCCAGCTTGCAAAGCAAAGCACTCCTCTGCCTACTGGCTGAGGGAACAGGGCAGAGGAGCCCGTCACGACGCGGGACACTGAGTCTCCTCCCTGGCCCTGGGGAAAGGGATGGAGAGCCAGAGGGGCCAGTGAGGAGTCCTGAGCCTTCAGCCAAGGCCCGGCCCCCAGGAAGGGGGAGAAGGGTACAGCCCAGGGAGAGAGGCTCTCCCCCACCAGGTGCACCCCTCAAGGTGGGCCCTGAGGTGGCCTTAAAGCAGAGGTGGCCGAGGACCACTGCTGGACATAGTGGTGGCTTCGCTCCCCGCCCTTAGGCTACTGACCCAGACGCCGCGCCACACCGCATAGGACGCGCACTGTCTTTCCTGACCCCACCTGGCACCGTCAGGCAGCCTTGCTCAGCCGCGTTGGGGTGGGCTGGGCGTGTGGGCTGGCCTCTGTGGCCCAAGCCAGCCTCCAGCAGGAGGGGAGCCTCAAATAACACCTTTGAGCACTTTTTGACGGGGAATCTAGTGTTTATTCACGGGAGTAGTCTGTGAGGGAGGACACCTTTGGGAAGGTGAGGAACCAGGTTTGAAGAGAGAAGTTGGGGGCGCCTGGGGGGGCTCGGTTGAGCATCTGACTCTTGGTGGCGTCTCAGGTCGTGATCTCAGGGTCGTGAGATGGGGCCCCACAAGGGGCTCAGTGCTCAGCTGGGAGTCTGCTGGATGTTCTCTCTCTCCCTCTGCCCTCCCCACCCAAATAAATAAATAATAAAAAATAAAGGGAGAAGTTGTCTCTCATTCTGCTGGGGAAAGCCTAAAAAGGCCTGCTGTGGACTGAACCATGTTCCCCCCCCTTCACATGTTGAAGGAAACCCTAGCCCCCAGTGGGACTATATCTGGAATAAGTAATTAGGGTGACAGAAAGTCATGAGGGCGGGGCCCTGGGCCAATGGGATTCGTGCCCTTATGGAAAAGAGGCACCAGAGAGCTTGCTCCCTCCGTGAGAACACGGGGAGCCTGCGAGCCAGGTAGCGAGGCCTCACAGGAACCCAGCCAGCCAGCGCCTTGATCTCGGACTCCCAAATGTCTGGGAGAAAGAAATGTCTAGCTGTCTGTGCACCCAGTGGACGGCGTTCTGTATGGCAGCCCAAGCTGAGAGGAGGTGAAATTTAAATTTGTAAGGGGACAACACGAGCAAGGCCTCGCGTGCCGGTGCCCAGATGGGAGAAGGGAGCGCTCCCGGAACCGCCGACGCGCAGAGCGCAGGCCGCGGGGCGGGCGCCGGTAGGCTCCCGCCGGGCTCACTTTGGGGCTCTCACAGGCGGCCGCCAGCCCGCCCGACGGCTGCTTTGGTACCTGCACTTCCTGCATTTTGCAGACGGAGACAGGGTGACGGGACTAGCTCCCGGTGGAGCCAGGGTGTAGACCCAGGCAGGTTTGGAGTCGGGAGGTGCGACGGGCAGACCTCCTGCAGTCCCTGCCTACCCTGGCAAGTTGTCCGACCTCTGTGGGTCCGGGCTTCCTCTGTCGGAGCCGCCGCACGTCGCCCCGAGACGCCGCTGCCATCACAGGATAGTCCCGAGGCCAAGCCCTCAGAGAGTGGTGGGTGTTATCCTTTGGAAGGGGCCACCCCTCGCCCCCAGTCTCATGCCTGCCATGCAACTGGAAAAGGGGTGTTTTAGACATTTTTTTTTTTTTAAGATTTTATTTATTCATTTGACGGAGAGACACAGCGAGAGAGGGAACACAAGTAGGGGGAGTGGGAGAGGGAGAAGCAGACTCCCCGCGGAGCAGGAGGAAGCCCGATGCGGGGCTTGATCCAGGACCCTGAGATCATGACCTGAGCCGAAGGCAGACGCTTAACGACTGAGACACCCAGGCGCCCCTTAGACAAATTTTTAAAAAGATTTTATTTATTTGAGAGAGAGAGAGAGAGCGAGAGAGCACAGAGGGATAGGGAGAAGCAGATCCCCCGCTGAGCAGAGAGCCCGAGGTGGGGCTCCATCCCAGGACCCTGAGATCATGACCCCAAGATCAAACATGTAACTGACTGAGCCATCCAGGCGCCCTCTTTTAGACAAATTAACAGGAATCACTGTGCAGTGAAAGGTGGGACTCAATGTTCCACAGCATCTCAGGGATCATTCGTCTGTGGTTCTCAAACCTGACTGCGCCTCGGGGTAAGGGGGTTTGATGAGTCTCCGTCTTACCAGCAGACACTCTCTTGGCCGGTCCGGTGAAGTAAGCACTGTGTTGAGAAGCCCACCTGAACATAGCCACCTTCAGAAGAACTGCAGGCGACCGCGGGTCTGGGGTGGCCTCCAACCAACACCCAGCAGGCCGCCACAGCCCCCAGTCCTGCAGCCACAGGAAATGCGTCTGCCAGGCCAAGTGAGTCCAGAGCAGATTCCTCCCAGCTGAGCCTCGGATAAGAAAGCAGCTGGGCTGACACCCTGATTGGACGCTGGGGACCCTGAGCAGATGACCCAGCTGGGCTGTGCCTGGACTTCTGACCCACAGACACCGTCAGATAATGTGTGTTGTCTACAGAAGATAGGGGAAAGGCAAGAGTAGGGAGAAGCAGTGCAGGTAGCCCACAACATCTCTCACTTCTCACGTGCTTCCCATGTGGCAGGCACTGAGCACCCGTATTAAGACCACATGGTGCCGTCCCCCGGTCACAGCTGATCAGAGCGGGGGTAAACGTGACCTTAGCCTAGCCACTGTTCTCTTCCAGGCATTTGGAACTGAGGTCAGTCAGTCGTTTGACCACAAGGGTAACAGGTAAACGTGGAAGCCGTGGGAGGCCACTTTCACCATGCCACCGGCATAAAGAGGCAGAAAAGCTGGTCCGTGGGGAAGAAGGAGTGAACAGATGCAGAGGAGCCGGGGCGGGGGGTTGAACCACTTGTCTGGTGAGTCACCCCGGCAGAAAGCGGCCATCCTGAGGGTGCACTGGCCTCGCGGGGGAACAGTGCGGACTGACAGCGTCCCCTCGGGGAGCCAGCGACTTGGAGGGGCCCAGCGAGCCCCTGTGAGAGAAAAAGTCGCGATTCTAGCAGCCTCCTGCCCCTCAGAGACCACTGTGCCAGATGACACCACCGCCCCAGCCTAAGGAGATCTTTCTTCCTCCCCTGCACCCCGCCATCACCCTGGGGGGCCGACTGAGGCACAGAGAGTGAGGAGGAGGAGGGAAGGTCGAGGTGGAGAGCCTGAGACCTGGGGCTCTTTCCTCGCCCGTCTACCAGAGGCATGGCCAGCCCCGAGCGGGAGGCGGTTCGGTCAAACCCGGACTGGAAATGAGGCTAGGGGGATGCACCTGCTACCCGGCCGGGAGTGTGGCTTGTCACAAAGATGGCCGCAGCCCTCCCTGCTCTGCCACGGGACTGCCGCTGTCTCCCGATTTCCTGCCTCTCGAACCGGGGCTGGCCTTGTGACTTGATTTGATCGAGAGAATGCACCAGAAGTGACACTGTGCCCGTTTTGGAGCCAAGTACTAACAGACTCTGCTCCCACCTCTCGAAATACAGAGTTGCCACGTTAGGGAGCCCCGGGCAGCCTCCTGGAGCAGGAGGGGCCCAGCCGGTAGCAGCACCAACCCCCAGACACGTGAGCCACTGAGCACATGGCCCAGGTGAATGGGGCCCACTGAGGCCATCCGAGCCCCGAAGCCACAGGATAACTGCAACTGCGCGGACCCCAGGGGCGAGCAGCCCAGGGCGCTCACCCGCAGAGCCGCGAGCAAACCGGTCCGTTCTGGAGTGATTTGTTGCACCGCAGTGTAAATCCGGTACGGTGGACTGACGAGCCTGATGGAACGCGTTCCAGGATGAAGAGGGGAGAAAAAAATAGGGTTTCTCTTGCCTCTTGCTCACCAACTACCCAGTTGCGTTTGCATTTAATGAACCAGTTGCGTTTGCAGAAGGCAGATCCCCATGGTGATACTGGGCAGGTCCTCAGTGTTTTTCCCCCAGGTATTCTCAGGTGCCCAGGGACCTACTTGATTTAAAATGGATCTTTCGAGTTTCTGGCCAGCTTCCCTGTCCCGCTCAGCAGTGGCTGTCCAGGCATCACCCCACAGAGCTGCTGAAAGCTCAGACGACTAGCACAGCCCCAGGAGGTGAGGAGAAGCCTGCGTCCTGACCTCAACCGGGAATACAAGTGGGGGTGAGGGTGAGCCCTCGCTGCTTTGTTTGCTTCCTGAAACAAAGCTCAGCAGCGGAGCCAGATGATGCATCTTGCATCCGGCAGGCAGCTGTGACGTGAAGAGCCCCTAATCAGGCTGTTCCTCCCAGACGGGGGCAGCTTGCGAGCACGCTATTGGGCTTTCTGGGTCCAGCCCAGCTAGGCCTCCCAGGGGTGCACTTTGGCCCCCAGGCCTCACCAGGTGGGTGGGCTTCCGTCTGGGTTTGGAGGCAAAGCAGGGGGTGGGAATGGGGATCCTTTGGCTAATTATGAATCTGGATTTGGTCCCAGGCTCTCTCCCCCTGAGTTGTGGGTTTGAATACCCCACCTTCCCCAGGCTGCCAAACAGGAAGGCGGTTGCAGAGCGGGGGTGTTTCTCTGGCCCCACAGTGGTTCCCAAATTGCCTTTAGGCTGCTCCTGTGGTAGGGGCAGCCCTGGCCCAGCGTCACAGGGAGAACCGGACATCTGGTAGCAGGGCTGGCCCTGGAAGACCCTCAGATTCCATCTCTCCTTCCCTCCCCCAACCCTTCAGTCCCAGCAGGGGCCTCTCTCCTTCTCCAGGCCTTTGTTCTCACATGTGCGGGATGAGGGGTTAAAACTGGTCAGAAACCAGAGGTTCTTAAGCCAGCTTCGGGGACCTTGAGGGCCACGGATGGGCTTGCAGGGGTGTCCACGTTCCCTCTGAACTGATATGCAAACTATTATTTCTATGCCACTTTTCTGAGGAGAGCTTTAAACAACTTAACAGTGTGTTTGGTTAGGCAATACAGAAGGTTAGGAACGTCTGCTCTAGAAAATTCCCAGTCCCCTCCGACACCCGTGTTCTTGCTTTCCCTTTCTGTACCCTCCCCAAGTGTGGCACTCTGCTCGTCTTGGTCTGTGCGGCTGGCTTCTCATCTAGGAGCACACGTGGCGAGTGGCTCCAAGAACCCCAATAAAGATGGTACATGACAGTAAGGCTCTTAGTGTGGGAGAGAAGTGATGTATGTGGACTATACCAGACCTCTAACTCCGACAGTGGATCTGAGCGGTAACCTTAGCTTTAGCATTCTGGTAGCCAAGGGAAAAAAGCAGGTTGCTGAATATTGATTAATTATCCAGGATTTGCGCTTTGGCTGTTACTGCAACTTAGCCCAAAGCTTTAACTCTGAACAGGTGGACTCTAGGCCCTAAGGCTCCCTAGCAGGGCAGAGATTTTGAGAAAGGGGGCCTTCTGAAGGCTCTCCTCTTCCCACTACCCCGTTCAACAAGCTTGCAGTCATGGGAAGGTACCGGGTCCCAGGAATCGGGATGAGTAGACATGACACCTGCTCTGGGCTCCCCCCAGGTGGCTGGGGAAAGCAAGGCCTTCACACCCATAGGGCTTACCCCTCCCGAACCTCACCTTCCGTACCTGTGGGATGAGGATGGTAATTCCCCATCAAAGGGGACTTCGGAGAATTCACCAAGAGCCTGGGTCACAGTAAGCGGGTAGTAACATTGAGGTGTGTGGACATGACCGCATGCAGACAGTATCTGATAAAGTGGCAAACAGCAGGTCCCAGGCACTTGAAAAGGAGATCCCTGTGGCTGGGCCCTCAGGACAGGCCACCCTGAGGAGGGGCCCTCCATCTGGGCTTAAAGAGGAAGTCAGGGTGGGTAGGCACTTCATGATGGGGAAACCAAGGGAGGCGAGGAGGGGAGATGGAAAGGCCTGGGCATTTTTGGGAGAGAAGAGCAAGATCTGTTGGGGGTAAGGGAGGGTTTGTATCCAGGAAGTTTGGAGAATAAGTTACGAAGGTTTGTCGGGGCCAACTGCAGAGGGCTTTGGATTAAAACCACAAGCGTGTATTGAGTGCTGGCTGGGTGATGGGCGCCAGGCTGGGCACCAGGGAAGCTCCCAGCCCGTGGCATGCGCCAACCACTCCGGAGTTCGGCTATTCTGACTCTAGACGCACTTAAGTTATAGGAAATGAATGAAAGTGTATATAGCTGGTTATATAAATAACAAGTTAAAGGAAGACCAACCTGCCAGTTGTTGAATAAATTGCAAGGCAGGAGCAGCTGAAGACCAGATCTGAGAGGAGAAGATATTGATAGTGCAGGTGGCCCACAAGCCTGGACGTGTGTGGACGGCCAGTGAGGATCAAGTGCGGCAGCGGGAACATGCATCGGGAGGTACAGGTGTGCTATGGCGGTGAGACCCATTGTTCTGGAAGAAAGGATCCCCATGGCCCAGCCTACTCAGAAAGGGTCAGCCTCATCCTCCAAAACGTCAGCCCTTCTGGGAAGAAGCCATGGCACAATGGTGGTCTCTGAGGGCCCCGTGACAGCCCTCCCTGGAAACCTTGGGAGGAGAAATCCCAGTGAGAGAAAGGGGGCCTGAGCTAGGCAGGAACTGCCTCCCTGGGCTGGAGGAGAGCCCAGGGTCTGGCTTCTGGAGAGCCCGAAGGAGAATCCAATTTGCAGTGCTCCTAATGATGTTACATAATGACGTTATGTAAGCCCATGACACAAATCCATGTCCTGGTGTCGACCAAGAATGCCCCTGACCTGAGGCTGACCTAAGCCTGGCCTGAAGCTCTGGCCTCTGTTGGATAGTTGGGCAAATCTGTTTCCTAAAAGCTTTCCCTAATGACAGTGCCTTTTCTGGAAGACCCCCAGTGCCCCCTCTCCCCAGTTGCTGCTTTTCGATTCTGTATGGCCACAGCACAGCACCAGCCTTTCCCCAGCCAAAATCTCTCAGGAAAAGACAGGACGTCACCTATTTACGACAGAGTGATCACCTCTGATTGTGAAGTAGAAGACTTGTCTCTGGTTAAAGAAATTCCAAGGATCAATAGGGAGTGAAGAGTCGTTTCTCCCACCCTGGGTGGGAGGTTGTCTCCCTCCCAGGCCCTCGGAATCACTTTCCTCCCAGACAGCGTCTGCCATGCTGTGACCACAGGCCAGGTTCTGCCTCAACACCAAGGAGGGGTCTTGAGTAACCAGGGGCAGACAGAATTTCCACTATTGGAGACTAACCTGTACTTTGACCTCACTGTCCCACCCTGTCCTGCCCGCTTCAGTCTGCCCACACTCTCCCCCAGGTTGCTGGCTGGGAGCACCCCCCAGCTCTACCATCCCTCCAAACCATCCCCGCCAGCCCCCCTTCAAACTCGCTCACCCCTCGAGGGAAGCGTCACCCCCGTGTGGTTCCTCCGTGCTCTATCTCTTCACAATAAGCCCCAGCGCAGGCAGGTGCTCACACGCACACACACACACACACACACAAACACACACACACACACACACACGGTTTACAGAAACACTAGATGACAGTCATGTTGGATGGAAGATTGCTCTGTTCTTTGTTGCTCCTACAGTCACCTAAAACTCAGCTGTGCTTTTTTGTTTGTTATGGTCGTCAAAGCTATTTTACTGTTAGAGAGGTAAGAAAATATACATTTAAAAACCACTTGTAGAATAAAGGACCGCAAAGCAAAATCATTATCTTTTGGCTTTTTTGAATGCTGTGATGCATCTCCAAAAGGGGCACCTGGGTGGCTCAGTCGTTAAGCGTCTGCCTTCGGCTCAGGTCATGATCCCAGGGTCCTGGGATGGAGCCCCGCATCGGGCTCCCTGCTCCGCGGGAAGCCTGCTTCTCCCTCTCCCACTCCCCCTGCTTGTGTTCCCTCTCTCGCTGTGTCTCTCTAAGAATAAATAAATAAATAAATAAATAAATAAATAAATAAATAAATAAATCTTTAAAAAAAAAATGTCCAGCCGATCGCAGTGCAAGTGCAAGAGCTCGGGGGAATGCAAGCCGCTGGAGAGCCCAGGTCCGCCACTGCCCGCGTCGGATCAGAACTGCGCTGCCCGCAGCCCTCCCCTGACAGACTGAGCTGGCCCCTTCCTGGCCCCTTCCCCGTCCTGCCCCGTCCCGTCCCCGTCCCATCCCTGCCCAATGCCAGGACCCTGCATTTCCATCTCTCCTCCTCTAGCTGTGGCTCGGTATTGCAGTGAAGCTCTATATTCTGGGTTGAACCCTGCCCTAAAGAGACATGTTGAAGGTCTACCCCTCTGTCCCTGTGAAGGTGACCTTACTTGGAAATGGGGTCTTTGCTGATGTCATCAGTTAAAATGAGGCCGTTAGGGTGGGCTAATCCAATGTGACTGGATCCTTCTAAGAGACACAGAGACAGACACACACACAGAAGACCACGTGAGAACAGAGGCAGAGATTGGAGGGATGCATCTATAAGTTGTCAACCTCAGAAGCTAAACAACAAAGAGTATCCAGCAGCAAATGAATGGGAGTTAGCACAGGAATTGCAACTTGGAACACACCAAAAATGGGGAACCATGGGCAAGTCTGGAGGGCAAAGGAAGACACTGACCTTTTATAGAGGAAAAGGTGAATTTGAGATAGGGTGTTATGAACAAAAGTTCATTGGAAGAAAATGGGAGTCCAGAGTGGGTGTCAGCCTCTCATTGGCTGCAGGAGATTGAAGTGCTGACCTCTCATTGGCTGTAGGAGATTGAGGTAGGGACCTCTCATTGGCTGCAGGAGATTGAGGTACTGACCTCTCATTGGCTGCAGGAGATTGCAGTGCTGACCTCTCATTGGCTGCAGGAGATTGAAGTGCTGACCTCTCATTGGCTGCAGGAGATTGAAGTGGTGACCTCTCATTGGCTGCAGGAGATCGAAGGGGTGACCTCTCATTGGCTGCAGGTGAGGGCAGCTTGCGGTTGCAGGAGAGGGAGGAAATCTTTCTTCTTCCAGCTGTACTATGTGAGCTAACGCAGGTGGTAGTGCGCGAGGGCCATCCCTTCATGGCTTTCAGACTCCATCTTGAACAAGGTTACCTTTATTCATTTTCACAAAGGCAGGGAACGGCCGGGAAGGATTGCCAGTAACACCAGAAGCTGGGAGAGAGGCCTGGCACGTATCCTCCCCCGGCAACTTCAATGGGGCATGTGGCTGATTTGGGACTCCTACCATCCAGAACTGTGAGAGAATACATTTCTCAGTTTCCCAGTTTGTGGGACTTTGTTACAGCAGCCCTGGGAAGTAATCCAGTGCCTTTGGTGAAGGAGCCCGGTGTGTGTGTGTGTGTGTGTGTGTGTGTGTGTGTGTGTGTGTGTGTGTGTGTGTGTGTGTGTGTGTGTGTGTGTGTGTGTGTGTGTGTGTGTGTGTGTGTGTGTGTGCGCGCGCGCGCGCGCGCGCGCATGCGTGCAGGGGAAGCAAGGCGAGCAGGCAAGCTAGGCAGGCAACGTGCAGGCAGGTCTCAATCCTGGAGCCCGGTGTGTGTGTGTGTGTGTGTGTGTGTGTGTGTGTGTGTGTGTGTGTGTGTGTGTGTGTGTGTGTGTGTGTGTGTGTGTGTGTGTGTGTGTGTGTGTGTGTGTGTGTGTGTGTGTGTGTGTGTGTGTGTGTGTGTGTGTGTGTGTGCGCGCGCGCGCGCGCGCGCATGCGTGCAGGGGAAGCAAGGCGAGCAGGCAAGCTAGGCAGGCAACGTGCAGGCAGGTCTCAATCCTGGGGCCCGGAGATGGGCCCAATCTGGGCAGCATCACTAAATCTGTGATACGTAGCGTAGGCTCTTGTCCCCGATTCCTACCCACCTGCTCCATGAACACATCCTGAGGTCCTTGTGTTCCTCAGAGCCTCTCTCCACCCTGTCTCATCCCCTCTGCGATTCACTTGCTGGACACCAGCCCCTCTTCCCACTGCCTCTGTTCAGGATGTTACAGTATGTGTTTACTATGGAGACGAAGCTTCATCCTGTGACAATTCCTCACTACTAAAGATCACAGCTGACGGCCGCCCTTCCACACAGACATCCTTCTCACCATTCAGCGTGACTCCATAACTCACAATCGCTCCCGGAAGGAGAGCATCTTGCAACAGATGCTCAAGCCCACATTCAGCAGCTTCGTGTTTTTTCTCAGGTCTGTGCCACCCGGAAATGTGGCTTCCTGTCTTGGGCCACTGGGGCAGGAGCCCCTTTCTCTCTCCCAGGAGACAGACGTGCACTAATGCAGTGGGACAATGTGGCCACATGGCCGAGAGCCTAGTCCAAGGGACATGGTCTCAGCAAGTTACCTCACCTCCTCAGAGAGGACCTCCTGACCCTCCAGGTCTAATTCATTGCTTCCTACCCTTCATCCCAGGACCCTTCACATAAACTTCCCTTATACATTGACCCACTGGGTCCACCCACCTGAGCTCCTTGAAAACCAGGAAGGTGAGCATCCTTTCTGAAAGGAAATAACAGAGTCTGGTGTACAAAAGTAGAGGCTCTAGGAAAATGCAAATCAAAACCACAATGAGAGATCAACTTACACTCATTAGAATGGCTATTATCAAAGACCAGAAAAAAGCCAAGTGTTGGTGAAGATGTGAAGAAATTGGAACTGTTGTGCCCTGTGGATGGGAAATCAAAATGGGGCAGCTGCTGTGGAAAGCCATGCGGTGGTTCCTCAAAAAATTAAAAATAGAACTGCCCCATGGTTTAGCAATTCCACTCCTGGGTGTATACCCAAAAGAATTGAAAACAAGGACACAAAGAGATATTTGCACATCTGTGTTGTTAGTGGTATTACTCACACTAGCCAAGAGGTAGAAGCAACCCCAGCATCCCTTGATGGATGAATTGATAAACAAAATGTGATGTGTACCTACAATGGAATATTACTCAGCCTCAAAGAAGGAAGAAAATGCTGCCACATGAGACAACATGAATGAACCTCAAGAATATTACGCTGAGTGAAATAAGCCAGTCACAAAAAAACTAATATTGTGTGAGTCTACTTCTCTGAGGGACTTAGAGTAGTCAAATTTGTAGAGACAAACAGCGTGGTGGTTGCCAGGGACTAGGGGGTGGGGAGTGACTGGGAGCTATTGTTTAATAGGTACAGGATTTCAGTTTTGCAAGATGTATCAGTCAGAGTTCTGTAGAAAAACAGAACTCATAGGATGTGCTTAGAGAGAGAGAAAGATTTGTTACAAGGAATTGGCTTGCGTGATTATGGAGGCTGGCCAGTCAGACGCTGCAGGGGAAGCCAGCAGGCTGGAGGCCCAAGGAAGAGCCTATACTGCAGATCATGGCTGAAGGCCTCTGCGGGCTGAAGGCTTGTTACCCAGAGAAGGTCAGTCTTGGTTCTACTCATGTCTGAAGCTGGTTGGGTGAAGCCCACCCACATTATGAAGGGCAAGCAACTTTACTTAAAGTCCACCTATTGAAATGTTCATCTCATCCCAAAACACCCTCAGAGAAACATCCAGAATAATATTTGGCCTAATAGATGCGCACCATGGCCCAGCCAAGTTGGCACATAATATGAAGCATCACACAAGATGAGAAGAGTTCAGGAGGTGGATGGTTGTGACAGTCGCTCAGCGATGTGAACACACTGAATGCCACTGAACCATACCCTTAAAAAGGGTTAAGATGCTATGTGTCAGGCTATGTGTATTTTACTACAACTCAAACAATCTTTTTTTTTTTTTAAAGGGACAGGCTCTAGAACCAAACCACTGCGTTGCTTTCATCATGTACTGCTGTGTGATTGTGGGCAGGTGACTTAAACTCTCTGAGCCTCTTTTGCCTACTCAGAAAAACTAGGGCAGTCCCAGAAAAACTGGGACAATGATGCCCACTCATAGGGCGGTAGTGAGGAAAAGGGAGCAGCCTCTGCAAAACCCTTAATTTGTGGAGTACTTAGCACAAAGTAAGTGTTCAAGATATTTTAGTTTATGACTGTTATTCCCAGCATCTCACAGTGCCAGGCACGTAGCAGATACCCCATTCATGTTTGTTGAATGAATGAATGAATGACCTCGTTCCAATGACTTAATTGCTCTGTGCCTCAGTTTCCTCATCTATAAAGTGGGGATAATAATGGTAGTTATTGCGAAGATTGGGCTGCGTTTACACACACACACACACACACACGCACGCACACGAAGAACTCAGGTCAGGGCCTGGCACACAGCAAGTATTAGGTAAATATTAGCTACTATTATTACTAGTGGTGGTAATGGCAAACCCCTCTCGTACCACCTGCCCCGTCCCTCAGCAGCTGCTTTGGAGCAGCCGACACAGGGAGGTGTGGTGCGGCAGGCAGCTCTGTGAAGTGCTGTGGAAGAAAGGAGTCCTGATTATTCGATGGCCCACCAGCAGAGGAACCGGGGAGGTAGGTTTGCTGTGCACTGATGCTGAGCTCGACAACCCCAAAATACCTGACCTCTGGGGGCACCGTGCCTGACTGTACAGCTCAGCACTTAATTACCCGCCATCCTGGATTGTTCTGGATTCTCCCACCTCCTCTCTGTCTGCTCTGGTCCTGGCATCCTTCAAGACTCACTCAGGACCCTCCTACTTACCAAGCCGGCCCTGACTGCTCTGGCCCACGCCCTTCCCTTGCCTGGACCCCTCCTGTGCCCATCGCTGGGCCATACCACCATATGTGAGGGGCTGGGTGTTTCGTGAAGCTCAAGCCTTCTCTCCCTAAGGCTTAGGTTTGTGAGTCCGGACTTTGGCTTTTATTTCTTTGGGGTCTCCTGGAGCAGCCGGAATGCTGGGTCCCAGAGCAACCCATGGCTTCTCTCTGGACTCTAAATGCCACGAGGGCAAGATCTTTCATTGAATTCCCTTCAGTGTTTGCACAAGGCTGGGTAGACATTAAAGCTCAGCCAATCTTAATGCGTGGAGGATTCAAATGCCAGAGCGTCCCTGCCTGTTGAGTTGACCAAGCCTGGGGGATGTATGGAGTCTTTCTGAGTTGAGATTCATAGGGATGTCCGGCAGGTCCCTGTGACCAGCGGGTCTCCTTGTCCAGCCCTACTGATGGAGAGGGGGAAGAAATGGGAGGTCAGGCTGCACGGAAGTTTCTTTGTCTTACTAACATGGACCAGACAGACTTCACTGAAGCCCGGATTTAGTATCTCATACGTTTACCCACTACATTTTGCTCATTTCACTGCTGCCAAATACCCTCTTTATCACTAACTTAATTTCCCAAGCATGGTGTCACCTTGAAGGACAATAGGAACAGTCTGAGCATCTGGATATCTTCCGACACAAAGTACACTGGCCATGTGTTTATTGGCAGCGCACCAGGCTGGCTCCTTCACTGACCCTCTCCCCTCCTGCTCAAGATGAAAAGCAGCAAGAGCATAGGAATGGAGTGCGTGGGGGTGCTGGGTGCCCCCGCTCATTGGTGTTCACGCTAGAAGCAGTGGTGGAGCCATTGGGGATGGTCCTGAAGTCCCAGGCGGGTAAGAAGCACCGTCTTCTGTTCACCACTGTGCCCTGGTGCAGGAGGCCAACACAGTTCTTCGTCTTTCTCTGCCTCCTCCAGCACTATAGTCATCACCAGAATGGCCCTAGGGCTGTATTCCGTCTAAGATCTCCCAGTTAGATTAACTGGAGGTTAGGAGATTGGGATAGGAGGAAGGTGGGAGCCGGGGAAAAGACCTAGAGGAGGGGGAAGAGTTTGTCAATCAGGACCGCGTCCCTTGCTCTTGTGAGTACAGATCACCCAAGTGGTGATGGCCACCAGAAATCCTGGAAAATAATAGCGATAAGATAGTGGTCCCCAGCCCATCCATTTGAGATGGAGTGGAGCTGGGCTACAGAGAGGCCAGAGGACTCTAATAAAGTCTAGGCCACAAGGAAAGGCCAGGTGGATGCCTGGTGGGGTTCAGGCCTCTACGGTGTTTGTCATGTCTGTGAACTATTACAGTTCAGGGAAACCTGCTGGATACCCACCCCTTCAGTGGTAAGTGAATTTGGACCCCATCTCCCTCACATGCAAGAACTCAGATCTGTGGGATGGAGGAGAGTTTTCTAACCTGTTGGCAGCTACAGGGATGCGAAGCTCCTTCTCCCAGCCAGCAGGACAGTGGGCCGGGCTCTAGGGCAGCCCCCCCCAACCCCCCACTAACACTGCAGGCCTGTATTGCCTTCTCCCTGACCCCAAGGACAACCTTATTGACATGTGCCATCACATAAAACACAATGGGATGGAGTTTCTGTTTGGGATGAAAAGGTCCTGGAAACATAGCAGTGATGTTTACATAACACTGTGAATGTACTTAGTGCCAGTGAAGTGTATACTTTAAAATGGTTAAAATGGTCAATTTCATGCAATGTAGATTTTACCACGTTAAAAGAAAAGTTTGGGAATCTCAAACGGTTAGGCGAGAAGGGGGAGGGTCACCGGCTGTGAGAGAGCAGGATCGGAGGACCCCACGGGGCTTCGGGGCTTCGAGGGTCGCGGGAGAGAGGTGTGCGGGGAGAAGGTGGGGATGGAGATGTCCTCTCCCTCCTTCCTTGCCTGGGAGCTGGACCCCACCTGCCCAGCTCTGTGTTCAGGCCCTCCTCTCCTGCTCTGAGCTCTCTGGTCTTTAGAGCCACAGAAATGCTTATGTGGCATTTCCTTGACATTCAGCTCTCATGTTCAGCGTAAGCTCCTGACGGCCATGTGGTGTGGTTAAACACCTCCATGTTTCTCTGTGCCTGGTACAGACGGGCGGGGGAAGACCGGGTACTCGCCACCCAGTGGCTACCGTCTATCTTTGTTTGGAACACGATCGGGGAGAAATAAATAAATTTTAATGAGTTAATAAAACGTTTTGTCTTCTCTATAGAAATAGTACATTTGTGCTTTACTTCTCAGAGCATTTTCACATGCTGGGATGTGGTTCTAAGGTAAAAATGTTGATGCTTTCCCAAGATGGTCATACCTGGGCTGGCTCCCATGGGGGGCGGCATGGGCGGTATATATTGTCCGCGAGACCACCACTGTTCCACTCTGCACTCCTCCCTGGAAGCATCCCTCAGGGATCCCAGCCTTCCCTTGCAGATACATTGCATTTTTTAGCATCATCTCCTGTTTTGACACTAAATGTCTTGACTATTTGCCAACAAACTCCAAGAATTCAAAGATACACCTTGTCAAGAAGATTCAAGAGAATGGGAAGTCCTGTAAATGTCTGGCACATGGTAGGTCTCCCCAAACATGCTGCAGATCTAAAAGCTGTTCTTTTTTTTTTTTTTTAAGAGAGAGAGCATGCAGGCGTGGGGGGAGGGGCAGAAGAAGAGGGAGCGAGAGAATCTTGTAGTTTTTTTTTTTAAGATTTATTTATTTACTTGAGAAAGAGAGAGAGCATGCATGCTTGCATGAACGGGGCGGGGGGTGGGGCAGGAGAGGGAGGAGAATCCCAAGCAGACTCCCTGCTGAGTGTAGAGGGGGATCTCATGACCCCTGAAATCATGACCTGCGCCAAAACCAAGAGTCAGATGCTCAACTGACTGAGCCACCCAGGAGCCTCGGGAGCAAAAGAATCTTAACAGGCTCCACACCCAGCATGGAGCCCATTGGGGGGCTCAATCTCAGGACCCTGAGGTCATGACCTGAGCTGAAATCAAGAGTCAGATACTTGAACCAACTGAGCCACCCAGGCGCCCCTAAAAGTTGTTCTTACAGAAGAATTCCAGAATGTTTAGAGAAATATAAACACTGGTATAACCAACATAAATGTTGCTTTCATGTGTTTGATTTTCAGAGTCTGCAAGATTACTTTTTTTAGCAGAATCACAAGTTCAGTGCCTGGGAGGCCTGGGAGGCAACTCCAGAGAGCACAGCCGAAGGGCAGGCCGACGGCCCAACACACTGCGCCTCCTCCCCTACGTCTGAAGAGGCCAACTTCCTCTCAGCTCCAGCCACTAGTCTGCTGTGTCTTCCAACTTTTCCCAAGAGAAGCTGAAATTCCAGAGTTTCAAGGGAAATTTCCAAGTACTGAAAATGCTGCTGGGGCCAAACTCGGTGGCTCCTGCTTATGGCCGCAGGGCCACGGTCACCTGGAACCCCCTACTCATTCTTGGCCGCAAAAGTTAAACTTCCTGCATTTAGAACCACGTGT